>NW_024080928.1:1217226-1600676 GCF_003009895.1 Hyaena hyaena | reverse complement strand
CGAAACAGGCTCCAGGCTCCGAGCTGGCAGTCAGCACAGAGCCCGACGCGGGGCTCGAACCCACGAACCGCAAGATCATGACCTAAGCGAAAGTCGGACGCTTAACCGACTAAGCCACCCAGGCGCCCCCCCCCCCATGGCTTAGTGATTTTATAACTGGAAGTTAGTACCTTTTGATCCCTTCACCAGTTTCATCCACTCCTCCACCCTCATCTCCCCTCTGGCAACCACCAGTATGTTCTCTGGATCTGTTAGCTTGTTTTTGTTTTATTTGGTTATTTTTTAGATTCCACATGTAAGTGAGATGGTACAGTGTTTGTCTTTGTCTGATTTATTTCACTTAGCACGATACCCTCAAGGTCTTTCTTTATTGTTGCAAATGGCAAGATTCCATTCTTTTTTTAATGTCTGAATAGTATTCTGTCGTATATGTATGGAACTGTTTTATTTATTTTTCTTTTTTTTCCCCCACTGGGAAAAGAGTGTCTTCATTGAAATACTGCAAAGCAGTGAGAACAAGTTCTGAGAACTATTTTATATTTTAAAGGCCATATCATCTGAATTTTATGAAAAGTTCTCTTTGACCAAAGAGACTTAAACAAAATCCCAGACTTTTTTTTATGCTGTTCAGTTTAAAGAAATGTTAAAATTTTCTCCTCTATGTAGAACAGTAATGGGTACCTCGTAGGTGCTTTATAAGTATTTGTGGAATGAATGGATGCAAGTCCCTGTGCTATGTTTTGGAGAACCCCCAAATGAGTGAGAAAAGTCTTCACTAGAACAGGCTGCAAGTGAGGTGGGGGAGAGATGGGGATGCGGGCGAGGACAGTTGCAGGCCTAGTCCAGAGAGAGACTTGTCCAACTTAAACTGCTCATCCATCAGAACTGTCATCTGACAGCTGTTAGCTGAGCTGTTAGATCAGCTGTCATCCTTGCCAGAACCAGCCAAAGCTGAATTTACCCCCTTCTGTGTGCTCACAGAGCCTCATGTGCATACCCCTATTATTACTTCCTTCCTTCATCATGTGCCTACAGAGTGTGTCCTCTCTGTCCAGTGTTCTCAGCCCATGTGACGTTTACCTGTCAGTGGAAGGCAAATATCACATCAGGTGGCGAGAAGTTCTACGAAGAAAAATAAAACCAGGTCAGATGACAGAGTGCTGGAAGGGAGTAGTAGCTGGCTGGATATAGTGCTCAGGGAAGGCTTCTCTGAAAAGGTGACATTTGAACAGGGCCCTGCATGGAGTAAGGGAGCAGGCCTTACTGCACTGTATCATCTCCTGCTAGGCTGCCACGAGGTGAGGCCTAATGGGATTCATTGTTGCACTGTAGGTGCTCAGGATATGTCCATGTGATGGAAGGTAGAAGGGAACAAGGGCAAGAGCAGATTGGCTGGTGGGTATGGGTGTTCTGGGAACATTCTTGTCCAAGGAGTCAGGCCCTTTAGCTCCCCTTTCCTTTTGAGCCAATCATCAGTTTTTTTCTCTGACTGATCATTCCCTTAAATGTTCTCCTCTTTGGGCTACATATTTCACCTGGGGAATTTTTGAAGGATGAGGGATACCTGCTTCTATACTGTACTGCAGCATATTCCTGCTACTTCAGCAAAGAAAAATTAATAGAATGACTTTTTTTTCCAGAGCCTTATACATGTCATCTCTAGTGCAAGCAGGAAAAATAGTTAACTCTTACACAGCTGGACTTCTTGTGTACTGTCAAAACTACCTGAATCATTAGCTCCTTAAGAAGTTCCCTGGGAGGGGTGGCTGGGTGGCTCAGTCCGACTTCAGCTCAGGTCATGATCTCATGGTTTGTGGGTTCGAGCCCCACATTGGGCTTTGTGCTGACAGCTCAGAGCCTGGAGCCTGCTTTGGATTCTGTGTTTCCCTCTCTCTGTTTTTCCCTCTCTCTGTGCCCCTCCCCGACTTGTACTCTGTCTCCCTCTGTCTCTCAAAAATAAATAAATGTAATTAAAAATTAAAAAAAAAGAAGTTCTGTGGGGACCGGAGTTTGCTCCAGTACCTCTAAATCAGAATTACCAAGTTAAGAGGTCTAAGGAGAAGCAAACATTTCCTGGTTTTAAGACTCTCAAAGATAATTTCTCCCCAGGTGAAAATTAATGGCTGAACCACACTGGGTATGGACCAGGTCTGAGAAATGTGGAAAGTCAGGTAGACTGTAAATAAGTTCTTGAGAATCTAGCCAAACTGTACAACAGTGGAAAAGAATGGATTGTAGTTGCCCACAACCAGTGGGTGGATCCCAGGAGCATACTATTGAGCTGCAAAAGGAATTATAAAAGAATGTCAACAGTATGATATTTATATTGAGTTCCCAGATGTGCAGAACTAACCAGGTTTTCACACTGAGATACCACCTCACGCCAGTCAGAGTGGCTAAAATGAGCAAATCAGAGAACTCTAGATGCTGGCGAGGATGTGGAGAAACGGGCACCCTCCTACACTGTTGGTGGGAATGTAAACTGGTACAGCCCCTCTGGAAAACAGTGTGGAGGTTCCTCAGGAAACTAACAATAGAACTCCCTTATGACCCAGCAATAGCACTGCTAGGAATTTACCCAAGGGATACAGAAATGCTGAGGCATAGGAGCACATGTACCCCAATGTTCATAGCAGCACTCTCCACAATAGCTAAAACATGGAAAGAGCCTAAGTGTCCATCAACAGACGAATGGATCAAGAAGATGTGGTTTATCTATACCATGGAATACTACATGGCAATGAGAAACAATGAAATCTGCCATGTGTAGCAACATGGATGGACCTTGAGGGTGTTATGCTGAGCGAAATAAGTCAGGCAGAGAAGGACAAATACCATATGTTTGCACGTATAGGAGGATTAGGAGGAACTTGACGGAGGAACAAGGGGGAGAAGAAGGGCGGAAATGGTGGGGGAAAGGGAGAGAGGCAAACCATGAGAGACTCTTGAATGCTGACAAAAACTGAGGACTGATGGATGTGGGGGGGAGGGGGGGATGGGCATGGAGGAGGGCACTTTGGGGATGAGCACTGAGTGTTATGTAGAAACTAATTTGACAATAAACTATTTGTAAAAAAAAAAAAAAAAAAAAAAACCAGGTTTTTATGAATACAAATGTGGGAAAATGATTTTTAGAAAAAGTTAAAAAACGGCAAATATAAAATGCACAGTAATGATGGCCTCTGAGTGGGGTATGGGGGAGGGGGTCAGGAAAGGGCACACAGGAAATTCCAGCATATTTATAATGTCTTTGCTTGGACCTAGTTGTTAGGTATATGGGTATTTGTTATCTTATTCTTCATACCTTTAGATTTTATAAATATATTTTGTATGCTCTATATTGAAAACGAAAAAAAAAAAAAGAAACACTTGGTTTTTAAAAGGATGTCACACACAAAATAAATAAATCCCAACCAGAGTGGCATTTTCAACCTTCCCTCTGTGCAGACCAAGTGTGTGTGATCTGTAAAGCACACTGGAAGTGACGTGGCTTTAAACGGTGGTTTAGTTGGTCCCATTGAACCCCCATCCAGAAGCTCGGACGGGTCATGTGATAAATGGCTCTGACAGGGCATTGTTCTCCTCAGATAAATTAAGCCACTGTTCCGTGGCTGTGCATATTAATGGCACTGCTCTTTTAAGCGTTCAAGTTTATTTCCATTCTTTGCATTGTTGGATACTTGCATGGGTTTTAGAAAACTAGCTTCAGCAACACTCTCAAAGATGTGGATGGAGCATAGCTTCCTTCTTGTAACCTAGAGAGAGGAAATCAAGTGTGGCCAAGTGCGTTTACCCAGCCCGTCCCTGCCTCTGAGTGTACTAGAAGCCTGTACTCCCAAATTCTTCAGTGTGAAATGTTTTCTGATGGTTTCAGGTTTTTAGAAATATCTTCTAAGTCACTTTGGTCATTACATTGGGGAATGTTTCAGTTATCTATTGCTGATGTAGCAACCCAACCCTCCAAATTTAGTAGCATAAAACAATCATTTGTTCTTAATTCTCATAGCTCTGTGACTTGGGCTTACCAGAGTGCCTCTCTTGGAGTCTTTTGTGTTTTTTTTCTGTAGGTTGACTTGGGTTCACCTGGTGGTTTTCACCTGTGGTCTTCCACCATAGGTTCACTGTCACCGGGGGCTGCAGTTAACTAGGGCTTGACTGAGCTGCAAGTCTGAGATAGCCCATTCACCTGGCTGGCAGTTGATGCTGGCTCTTGGCTGGAGCTCAGTGAGGGCTGGCAACCAGAATAGAATGCCTACACATAGCCTCTCCGTATGACTTAGGCATCTCACAGCATGGCAGCTGAGTTCCAAGTGGGAGTGTTCCCAAGAGTGAGTGTCTCCCAAGGACAGGAAGTTAAAGCTGCCAGGCCATTTAAGTACTGGGCCCTGAATTGGCACCACATTCTTTCTCTGCTGTGTTTTATTGGTCACAGCACTCAGGCCAACCCAGATTCAGTGGGATGGGGGAAGAAACTCCAAAGATCATGTTGAGTCGGAAGAGATATTTTTGTGACCATCTCGGGAAAAGTCTGCCAAAGATAATCACTTTGAGATCTCATGCCTGAGATCAATTTTGTATCAGGAACCTAGGTTAACTTCACTTTATCATGGATCTTGAGAAACAAAGTAGATTTTGTGTGTCCACATGACGGAAAAATTAAGACCAGGTTGTCAGCATGGCCCAAAATAAGTACCTCCCACTCAGAATCATGGGCTTTTGGAAGATTCCTGGGAGCTAGCCTATTCCTTCAGTGGTTGAAGATGTTTAATCAGTCATTACTGGGCATCATTGTATATATTTGCATATATGGCATGGTCACTCCAGCCTACAAATTGCCTGTCACTCGACAATTACTTTTCATTAAAAAAATTTTTTTTTTTTTTGAGAGAGAGCAAGCAGGGGAGGGGCAGAGAAAGAGAGAGATTCCCAATCAGGCTCTGTGCTGCCAGTGCAGAGCCCGGTGCAGGGCTCAAACTCATGAACTGTAAAATCATGACTTGAGCCAAAACCAAGAGTCAGATGCTCAACTGACTGAGCTATCCAAGCACCCCGCCTTTTTATTTTTAAATCCTCTCAGCCCTACAGAAGAATCACAAGACTAGAACAAAGAACTCCTATATGCCTTTCATCCTATTAATGTTTAGCCATATTTGCCTCATCATTCCCATCCCCCAGCTCACTCATGTTCACTGTCTATCTCTGTGTGCGCGCGCGTGCGCGCGCATACACACATATACACACACAGATTTTTCCCAGAACATTTGAGAGTACACACAGATTTTTCCCAGAACATTTGAGAGTAAGTTGAAGACATCATGACCATTTACCCCCGGGAATGAAGACATTCTTTTGTATAACCACAGTATGATTATAAAAATCAGAAAATTTAATTTTGACATGTTATTGTTACTTAATTTACAGTCTATATGCAGCTTTTGCTAGTTGTCCCAGTGAGATCCTTTATAACATTTTATTCCCCAGTCCACGATCCAATCCTGGCTCCCACGTTGCGTTTAGTTGTTTTGTCTCCTTTGTCTCCTTTAACTTTGAGCAACTCTTCAGCCTTTCTTCTTCATGACCATGACATTTTTATTTTTATTTTTATTTCTTTAAAGATTTATTTTTGGGAGAGTGCTAGCAGGAGAGGGGCAGAGACAGGGGGAAAGAGGATCTGAAGCGGGCTCTGCGCTGACAGGCTGACAGCAGTGAGCCTGATGTGGGGCTCAAACTCATGAATTGCGAGATCATGACCTGAGCCAAAGTCAGACGCTCAACTGACTGAGCCACCCAGGCGACCCTTGACCATGACATTTTTTTTTTAATGTTTTATTTATTTCTGAGAGAAAGAGAGAGAGAGAGACAGCATGAGCAGGGAGGGTCAGAGAGAGAGGGAGATACAGAATCTGAAACCGGCTCCAGGCTCTGAGCTGGCAGTCAGCAAAGAGCCCGACGTGGGGCTCGAACCCACGAACTGTGAGATCATGACCTGAGCCGAAGTCGGATGCTCAACCGACTGAGCCATCCGGGCGCCCCGACCATGACATTTTTAAAGAGTACAGGCCAGATATTTTGAGGAGTGTCCTTCAGTTTGGGTCAGTCTGCTGTTTTTCCTGATTAGACCCAGATTGTGCTTTGGGGGCAAGAATCCCACAGAAGGCATGTTGGTTCCTTCTCAGTGCATCATATCAGGAGGCCATGATGTCAGGTTGTTTCATTACTAGTGATGGTAGCTTTGATCACTGGGTTAAGGGAGTATCCACACATTTCTCAGATATAAAATTGCTCTTTTCCTCCCTAGAAAGTAATAAACTCTGACCATAAACATTGACTTTTCAGAATGTTGGCCAACCTTTGCTGATGAGGAGGCCACAGACCCTTCCCATCCTGTGGATGGGCTGTGTTCACCGTGCCTGGAGTCAATTGGCTTTAAAGAAACTCAACCTAGATTCCAAGATGTGGAGGAAAAAGTCCTTTGGGGTTCTGCTTTACAGAAACTCACATTCAGAAGTGTGATAACCCTCTCCCAACCCTTGTTCTTGCTGCTCTACTTACACAGGGGTTTGCTCATATTTCCCACCAATCATGGAACCTCAGAATGATGTGTAATCCTGCCTTGTACATCAGGAAGACTTACCTCTTCCAACCCAGCAAAATTTGTGAATCCCCTTTGTTAGATCTTAAATCATTGGAGGTTTTTAACTTTTAAAAATTAAAATGGAATGGGCTACCTGGGTGACTGAGTTGGTTAAGCCTCTGACTTTGGCTCAGGTCATGATCTCACAGTTCATGGTTTTGAGCCCCACATCGGGCTCTGTGCTGACAGCTCAGCGCCTGGAACCTGCTTGGGATTCTGTGTCTCCCTCTCTCTCTGCCCCCCACCACCGAGCGCCCTCTGTCTCTTTCTGTCTCAAAAATAAATAAAAGGTTAAAAAAAATTAAAATGGAAAGCCTATAAAAAAGCAAGATGAAGAATCAAATGACTTGGGTGCCAGCCCTGGCTGTCTCATCTGTTAACCTCTCTTGGGAGGGGTCCTTTAAATACTTAGGAGACTTTGGTTTTCTTATCTCAAATATGATTAATAGTAATTTCCCACCTACCTCACTGGATCATTGTGGCAGTCCAACAAATACTTTTTGAGTAGATGAGGAATTACTTCTCTGAGAGAGTGCCAGGAGTTCCCTTGATTAATTCATATTTAATTTCTTTGAACAGCCAAAGATACCTATTTCTAGGAAATTGGGGGGGCGGAATTTTTGCCAAACTTCATTTGGCTTGCAGTAGTGTGAGCAGAACTGGCCAGAGAGCCTTAAAGCCTGCCAGACCAATGTCACCTGGTTCAGAAGGTCTGTGCTCAGCATATCTTGCCAGGTACCTGACAGGGTGATAAATCCATGTAGTAAGTAGCAAGATAAGATGAGCAGGAAGCTACATACATGGGGATAAATGGGGAATTTTTAAGATTGTATTCTGTATTTTGGTCACTTGCTGTTAAAAAAAAATCTATGATGCTGCACTTCTCTAACTTGAAGGTTATATTTTATGTGCATACATGTGTGTGTGTGTTTGTGTATTCTGATTTATGCTATCAGGAAGGGTCTGGAATAGGGGAAGTAAACAGACTTTATACATTGAGTTTTATCCCAAATAAATTCACCGTTACTTCTCAGGTAGAAATTACTTTTGGATGTGTGCTCCTAGATAATTGGCCCAGTTTTATTTAGAATAGAACCTCACAGTCTGTGGTGTGAATAGAACCTATGTGTGACTTTTCTGTTGAAGCAAGGCTGCTCAGGGCTGAGCTGACATGAGGCTGTCAGAACCTCTCCCATCCAGGCCAGTCTGGCCTTTTCTCCCTGGGATTGTAATCCTGCCATGCATTTCCATCTACAGGTTCCAGGCACACTGATTGAGGGTGTGACTCCATTGTCACATTCCATTCCCTTCTGATAGGGAGCCCTTCAAACCAGACCCAGGGGTGTGTTGGGATCCAGATGCAGGTTTTCTGGTTGCTAAGGGGACTGTAGAATGGATTGGGCCTGCACCCAATTCAAGCTTCTTACTCCTTCCCCCCCATTCCATCCCTGAGGAGCCTTATGGTGGGAGTCGTGTCTGTAGGAGAGTTTCTCCTCCATCTCCTCATTCATGGGCAGAGACACCAGCACACTGCAGGCCCCCTTGAGCAGAGCCTACCTCTTCAGGCACTGCTCAGAGAAGCTCAGAGTGTGTGCTTGCTGAAGGCAGGTCCCATAGAGAACGTGGTTGGACTAGGCTGCATGTGCACAGCCCCTTTGCTTAGTCTCACCAGCTGTGAGGGATCCAGCTGTGACTCTCTGTCAGAACACAGAAGCCACTAAAAATTACCTCTCAGGCTAAGGCATTCAGGACACCCATAGGTGTGCCTCAGGGTGACTCTGGGGATTAGGACACTGCTCTCCAATCAGAGTAGCTCTACTTTTGTCTGCTTTATATGAAAAGCATGTACGTGGGGAGGTAGCTGTATGTATGTGTCACTTAGGTGGTTCTCACCTGGGAGTGATCTTGTCCCTGAGGGGACACTTGACAATGTCTGGAGACATTTTTGGTTGTCACAACCTGGGGTTGGGAGTGACAAGTGCTATTGGCATCTGGTAGGTGAGGCCAGGGATGTTTAGCAGCATCCATTTACCATTAGTAAAATGGTAGATGCTGAAACAATGAAATCTTGCAGTTTGAAACAATGGGGACAGAACTAGAATGTATTATGCTAAGCAAAATAAGTCAGTCAAAGACAAATATCATAAGATTTCACTTATATGTGGAATTTAAGAAACAAAACAGATGAACATAGGTGAAGGGAAGGAAAAATAAAATAAGATAAAAAGAGAGGGATGCAAACCATAAAAGACTCTTAAATACAGAGTACAAACTGAGGGTTGCTGGAGAAAGGTGGGTGGGGGAATGGGCTAAATGGGTGATGGGCATTAAGGAGGGCACTTGGGATGAGCACTGGGTATCATATGTAAGTGATGAATCGCTGGGTTCTACTCCTGAAACCAATACTACACTGTATTTTAACTAACTTGAATTTAAATGAAAAATTTCAAGTCGGGGGGGCGCCTGAGTGGCTTAGTCGGTTAAGCGTCCGACTTTCGCTTGGGTCATGATCTCGCAGTTCGTGGGTTCGAGCCCCGCGTCGGGCTCTGTGCTGACTGCCAGCTCGGAGCCTGGAGCCTGTTTCGGAGTCTGTGTCTCCCTCTCTCTCTGACCCTCCCCTGCTCACGCTGTCTCTCTCTCTCCTAGAAATAAATAAAAATATTAAAAAAAAATTTCAAGTCAGGTTCAAGTTGTATTCATCGGGTTGGGTGATCACACCATTGTGTAGCCCTCAGTCTGACTTTTACTAAGAGAAGATGTTTTCCTGGGCACTCAGAGCTGCCCTTTTAGCATGAGAGCATCATTGGAAAACTGGCCTGTATCTTTCCTAATCCACCTACCACTTGAGGATTGTTTTCCAGCTCAAGTCCAAGTACAGTGCTGATTTAATCATAGTTTTTCCTTACCACCAGGATCTGATTAAGTAAGTCTTTAAGCCTGTGGTGATAAATGGGTCTTTAATATTATGTTGAATTGCTGTTTTTCTTACTGTTTTTATAGATCAAAAACAGTTGAATATTGGCAGTTTCATATGGCTCAATCTGCTACAGGATCGAGAATGACAATTTATAACTTATATACAGATTAATGTATGTTCTTCCTAAAGGAACTCTGCAAATGCTACCTCCCTGTGCAAACTTCTGGGTAAACTCAGCTTCTGAAACTCAGCTGTTATCTAGCTCCTCAACACTCAGTGCTCGCTAGGAGCCACGTCTAGACCAGTGCGCTTATAATGGGCCTTCTTTTAACAGATGTAAGATAGACACCTGCATTTTAATGAAGCGGTATTTCCCTGAGTGGCAATAGGCTTGTCCTCAGCTTTCACATCTTTCCGAAAGCAGGAGAGTTTCTTGTAAACCTTAAGAACCTCAATAACAAAAAAAGACACCTCCTCTTCCCACCTTTTGGCTGAGTTTGTTCCTCAGCATGTAAAGAGGAACTGGATATCGATCATATTTCAGTAAAGGTGAATTATTTTTATATGAAGAAACTGGGGACCTTGAAGACATTGTGTTGAGTGAAATAAGCCAGACACAAAAGGATACATATACTGTATCATCTCACTTCTGTGAGGAATCTGGAATAGTCACAGTCCTACAGACAGAAAACAGAAGGGTGGTTGCTAGGGGCTGAGCGAGGCAGGCAGAAGGAGTTAGTGTTTAATGGGTATGCGGTTCTGGGGAGGGCTGGCGGTGATAGTTGCACTACATTGTGAATGTATTTAATGCCACTGAGCTGTACACTTAAAAATGGCCAAGATGGTAAATTTTGTTATTTGTTTGTATTTTGCTACAATTAAAAAAAAAAAAAAAAAAAGAGCCATCTCATCCATTGCCATATGCTGAAGCCAGATCCAACCCTGGTATTCAACTGAAAAGAGGTAGGACAGTGCCTAACACTTTGTCCTTACATTGTCAGCCAGACTTAAATGAGGTCACAACATGGCATTATCAGCTGGGCTTCCTAAAATCATGTCCCTTCCACCAGGGATACCCTATAGATTCCATATGTTCCTGTTACAGTGTGAATATACTCTGAGGACTTTTTTGAGGGTGTGCTAAGCCTTCCATTTGCTCTTCTTGAAGATGAAATGGTTTAGTATTTTGGAACCATTTGTCTTAGGAACAGAGAGAGGGTTCTCTCGTCAGGCCCAGTAGTCATCTTCTGGTGTGTTTTTGGTTTTCCAGGACAACTTCGAAAGCATATCCACAGTCTCCAAAGAATATGAAGCCACCATACCCAGGGTCGCCTGTGAAGTACCGCTCTCCCAACTTTCCCAGCCAGGAAACACCCAAGAGGAAAGCAGAGAAAGAGAAGAGCAATAAGGAAAGGGAGGGTGCCCTGGCTCAGCAGGCAGCTGGCCTGCATGGAGAGGACGCCCCAGAGAAGCACGTGGTGGACAAGCATGTCACAGAGAAGCATTTGGCCTCAGGAGGGAAGGTCGAGGGCAGTGGAGGTAGGCCTTTCTTGTTGGTGCTGCCCCTGGCTTGGCTTTTCCAAGCTGGTTCTCTCTCTGCCCGGATCCATATGGGAGTCTCATGTTTGGGGCAAGGAGGGAGGGAAGGAAATGTTTCTCTGGGACAACTTCATGCCCTTGTGCTATTTACTCTGGCTTGCACGTTGCCCTTGAGTCCTTGCCCTTGGTCTCCTATGGGTCCCCTGGAAGAGGGACTGACACCGGTCATGGCTTTGGAAGCTCATGGGGGTGTAGAGCTGCATCCAGCCAGCATCAGCACTCTCCACAGAGAAGGTCTCCCTTCAGTCCTCTGAGCTTCTACGCTAGCTGCAGTAGGTTCACCCAGAGGTGCACTGCGGTGCTGGCTCCTGTGGGTTGTGCTAGCCACCAAGTCCCTCCTCCTCACCTTTCCACTACCCTCCACTGGGAGATGCATTCACGGTCATAGACAGCCCATTGCAGCTTGTTGGTGGCTAACTGTGCTTGTCCCGGCAGCATTTCCCATGACCCAGTGAGTTGGATTTTTTGTTTCCAACTGGCATTTTACTCATGTTAGTGCCATCACTGTCTCATTTCCCATGATCTTTTCCTCTGTTGCAGCATCAGGGAAGCCCACGGCAGGCACCACTGATGCAGGAGAGGCTGCGAAGATCCTGGCTGAAAAGAGACGACAGGCCCGGTTGCAGAAGGAGCAGGAGGAGCAGGAACGGCTGGAGAAGGAAGAACAGGACAGGTACAGGGCTGCTCAGAGCCTCATAGCCATCTCTTGTAAAAGGCTGTGGGTAGAAGAGCACCTGGATGGCTCAGCTGCTTGAGCGTCCTACTTTTGACTTCAGCTCGGGTCATGATCCCAGGGTCATGGGATCGAGCCCTGTGTCAATGGTGAGCATGGAGCCTGCTTGGGATTCTCTCTCTCTTCCTCTGTCCCTCTTCTCTGCTCATGCTCACACACTCTCTCATGCTCTCTTCCTCTCTCTCAAATTAAAAAAAAAAAAAAAGGCTGTGGTAGAGCAACTCACCTTTGTTTCTAGAGTTGGGGTATTGACGAAAGATCAGCAGAAAGTAGGTCTGCATGGCAGGTGTTCAGGAGACCGCTGCCTCTACTAGATGTAATTAACAGTAATGGAACTTTGCTCTTTTAAGACTACCTGGAAACTCCTCATTCCCAGATTGAAATGTTACCAGAGGCTTCCCATTCTCCTCTTAGACTCTAGAACCAGCCAGACCTCAGAGAACATCAAGGGAGTTTGAGCTTTGTTCATGAAATGTGGTTCTCCTTGAAGACAGGAGGTTCCAGATATAGAGATCTTGATTTTGCTGCCCAAATCATGTTTGTTTCCTTAAATCATCCTAACTTTCACCCCCAGGAGAGAAGGAGGAGGGTTGGAGCAGAGGCCCCTAGATGGGGTGGAAAGTGACATCATTATCCACAAACCAAGAAGTACAGGGACTCCAGTCCTGGAGCATGACAGAAGACATCATGGCAGTGGTCCCTAAATTTGGGGGGGATGTCAAAACCATTCAGGGAAGGCAGTGAAAACACACAGGCCTAGGCCCCGTCCTGTTTCAATAGCTCACCAAAGTGTGAGAACCACTGTGTTGTTAGTACCAGGGCACTTGGTCAAAGTACAGACAGTTCTGGATTTTCTGATCTTTGTGTTCAGAGAAGAATGCATGTTGTTGGAGGACAAGGTAGATTTTATCATTAAATTGATAAGGAAGCTTTCAGGATAATCACAGTACAGTGCGGTATGGTTTAGAGAATTAAGTTGACAGGAAGCAAGCCATGCTGCAGCACTTCAACACTGGTACTGAATTCAGAGTGATAAATAATAGAGCCTTGATCCTTAAGTGACCTTGGAAAATCTTTTGTGGTCTTTATAATTACAGGTTTGCTGATTTTTTTAAGGGTGAGGGATAGGTCTTACTTGTCTCTTCTTCAAATTCTATGCTTCTCTGATGATTTTTCTGCCTCCACCCTTGTGGTCAACAGTGACAGATCTTTTTGTTAAGTGGTGTGTTTGGGCTAGTTTAAGTGGACCATAAGATGTGTAAAGGGAGGTCACAGGGGGTAAAGATGAATCTCAGGACCTCAAATGACAGGCCTTGGTGATTGCAAGTTCTGAGCAGGTAAGTAACATATTTGTGGCTATATGCTTAGGAAGATGAAGTTCTTTACCAACGATCACCCTCTCTTTCTCTCTCACATTTCCTGCACAGCCCAGCTCCTGAAAGAACTGATCGTACTTCCTTTCTGTATTTCCTCAACTCCTGTTCAGACCTCATACTCCCCATTCCTCCTAATTGCCAGACTCCTAATCCATTTCTTTGTTGACTTTGACCTTGTCAAGCTTGCCCATGCTTCTTTGGCCTCTCCTTCTCCTCTGTCTGCCCCTCATCCCCTCACATGTCGCCGGGGCTCCCAGCCCTCAGTCCTTGGCCGGCTTCACCTGACAAGCCCTCCCTGAGCAGTGGTCCTCCTGCCTTTTCAGCCATTCTCCTCAGTTCACATTTGACACAACAGTTTCATGGTGAGCGTTTGGTGTGCTAAACCAACCCTGTCCTTATCTCCCCTTCTATCCTCATTTTCCCTTTGCCTCATTTACCATCTGTTTCTGAAGCTAGTTTCCTCTTGTTTTGTAAACCTCAGTCCTTCCTGGTACAAGAGAGGCTCTAAATTAACGCATAAACACTGGTGACCTCTGAATCCATGCCTACGGCCCAGTCTCCTGCTAGGGTTGTACTGTCCACTATGATAGCCTCTAGTCCCATGTGGCTACCAAAATGTAAATTCACTAAAATGAAATAAAATTCAGCTCTTTGGGTGTAGTAGCCAGATTTCAAGTGCTCAATAGCTACACGGCTGCTAGCTACCGTACTGGATAGCACAAATCTCTAGAACGTTTCCTTCATCACAGAAAGTTCTCTTGGATAGCAGTGGCCTAGAACCTAGAGACCATATCCCAACTGCTTTATACTTTCATTTGAGTATGTCCCATATGCATCTCAAATTCAGCATGTGCAGAATAGACCTTATGATCTTTTCCCCATAGTTCCTTTTCCTTTCACAAGCTCTGTGCTCCCATTTCTCCAGGCACCCAAATCAGAAGTCTCAGCGTCAGCTCTCAACTGCTCCCTCCCCTTCCTCCTTGTTTTCAAATGTCAGGTCTGACCTTGTCAAAAGGCCACTTGTCAGGTCTGTCTGGGCTGCCTCTTTGGCGTCTCTCTCCTCTCTTTCCCTCCAGCCATTCCTCTCCTCTGAGCTCTGGCCCCTGTTGTCTCTCATATGGACTGTGTCTGGATGTGAGGGCTATCTGGCTGCGACATCTGTCACCCCATTGATCGCCAGGGTTGATTCGGCTGATCTGGCTGGCTAGGCGGGTGTCCCCTTCCTCCCTCACCGCTCCATGTGCGTCCCTCCCGAAGCTGCGCACTCGGTCGAAGAGGACGACCTTCCCCGCTAGAGGAGGACCGTTCCTCAGTCAAGGGTATATGAGTAGCTGCGCTCCCCTGCTAGAACCTCCAAACAAGCTCTCATATGGACTATGTCTGTGGCATCCTAGCTGGCCTCTCTACTCAGTGCGGGACTTTGTCCACTGTCTACACTGGGTCCCCAGTGACTTTCAAATAAGTGTCATTGTCCTGCTCCCATCCTTTAATAAACTAGGAATTCTCTGCCTACATAAGCCATCTAAACCCATCAGGAGGCCTTCAGGGCTGTGACCTGCCACCACCTGTCCCTGGGTACCAGCCTGCAGAGCTCGCTGTCATGCCCTGATCACGTGGTGCCACACCTCCACATCTCTGCTTTTACTCTGCCCCACATGGACCCCTGCTGCTTCTCACCGGACACATCTTCCTTTGTCCAGACCTAGGTCAAGCCTTGCTCCCTCTCTGGAGCCTTTCTGGCCTGCACCTGGGAGAGAACTGAACTCACCTGCTCTTTCCCCTTCCTGAGCCCAGCTGTTCAGCTGACTGACATTGCCTTCTCTGTTCATAGGCCTGCTTCCCCCTAATGTGCACGTTTAAAAGACTGGGGTGCAGTCTTCACTGGTACTGCCACTCAGTAGATGTATGAGAAAAGCAGACAAGGGGAAAGAGGCCCACCTAAGCAGCCACTGCAGGCACAGCTTAAGAGAAGGCAAGGGCTAATGCAGTATGTTGAAGATAGACCTGGAACAGTGCGTGTGAATCTAAGACGTGGTCCAGCTGTAGTCTGCAGACTTTCACAAATCAACAGAAACAGGCTGATTCAAAGTCGATGCTAGGGTTTGATTCTAAAGACTTAGGAGAATGGGACACCCAATAAGAGATAAATGAAGGACAGAAGGAATTGGTTTTAGAGGACAACTATCTTTTTGGGGGTTTTTTTGTTTACGTATTTATTTTTTTTAATGTTTTTAATTAATTTATTTATTTCTAGGAGAGAGAGAGAGAGAGACAGCGTGCGCAGGGGAGGGTCAGAGAGAGAGGGAGTCACAGACTGAAACAGGCTCCAGGCTCTGAGCTGGCAGTCAGCACAGGGCCCGACGCGGGGCTCGAACCCATGGACCGCGAGATCATGACCTAAGCGAAAGTCGGATGCTTAACCGACTAAGCCACCCAGCCGCCCCAGTTTACTTATTTATTTTGAGAGAGAGAGAGTGAACCTATGCACATGAGAGTGAGGGAGAGAGAGAATCCCAAGCAGGCTCCGTGCTGTGAGCACAGCGCCTGACTCGGGGCTCCATCTCACGAACTGTGAGATCATGACCTGAGTCAAAATCACGAGTCAGACGCTTAACCAACTAAGCCACCCAAGTGCCCCTATCCATTTGATTTTATATAAATCAAGTTTAAAGTGCCTGTGAAATATCCACATGATGAGAAATGGAGTCAATGCCTGGGGCGTAGGTAAAAATGAGAGCAGTACACTTGACACCAAACCAGTTTTCTTCTCTTTTGCCAAAATAGGAAGCTTTGCATAGCACCATGTGGATAGCGAGAAAGGAAAGTACCAGACAGCCTGGGGCTGGAGCACAGTGGTGATGGGATACTCCAGCAGTCGAGCAGAAAGGGAGAGCTGGGGCGACGCAGCCTCACACATGCAGGGCTGTGGCAAAGTCCTCGCAGGAGGGACATTTAATGCTGTCTGTAGCTGCAAGATATGTTAAGACTGAGGAAAGGCTCTTGGTCTCAGGGTTAGAAGACGAGCTGAGGTTTTGGAAGGAAACTGTGGAGAAGGGCAGAGACCTGAGCCGGCTTGGAGGTGAGAGGGCAGAGGCCCTGAACATCAGTGGCATGTTAGGAGGCGTGGGCAGAAGGTGGAGGGGGCTGAGGAGAGTTGTTTGGGATGCCTGAGACCTGAGTGTTTGCCGGCCATGGAAAAGCACGTGTTTGAGGGGGAGCTGAAGAAAGGAAGAGAGGGGATAGTGGGAGGAGGAACACAGGTGCGGGAGGCCGGGGGATTCATAGCACAAGTGGTGGCATTTACAGTCTTTCACATCTAAGCAGAGGAAGAAAGGGGAAATTTTCTGAGCAGTAGTGCCACAGAGGAGAGAAGACCAGGAACCCCAGAGCAGGTGGCCCCCGTCTTGTCTGAAAAGTGGTTGGTGATGCCATCAACTAAGGAGGATGTTGAAGACTGAGAAAAGGTAGAGGTTTGGACTGTTTCCATGAGGCTCCGAGAAATGAGGATAAAAGGCTGGAGTGGCAGCTGAGGCCAGGACTAGCTGACCAGTCAGCCTTGTGTGGGCCTTACTCTTACGAATACTGGCAGCCTAGGAGGGGTGCAGGTGGTGGTGGAGGCCACCCAGGTTGGGAATTGGGCAGCAGTGTGGCCTCCATGCCAGCCCCACGATGCTCGGGAGGAGGTTGGAGGCCCTGGGGGCACTGAGAGAGAAGAGGCAACAGATGCAAGTGACCACACAGCGCTCCGTGGGACGGGTCAGGAGAGAAGGTGCTGAAGGACAGGGTGAGGGCAGATTAAGGAAGGGGGAGTTCAAGATGTGGATGATGAAGGTTTTTTGTTTTTTTTTTTTTTTTTTTAATGAAAACTTTCAAGCACACAAGGAAGAGAATAGTGAAGCCCACATCCTTGTCCACAGATTGAGTAGTTTAAGGCTGAGCATGTGTCAGGGATGTGGTGTGAAACCCTCACCAGCGGCCAATGGCCGGGATAAAGGATGCATCTGCTAAATGTTGAATGATGACCATGATGCGTAGGTTTTTGGTACTATCTCCCTGGCAAGGAAGGGGGGATGGGTTTGGAGCAGGTGATAGGAATAACAACATAGGGGTGGCAAAACTGCATACGGGTCTTGTGAACTCCAGAGGGAACTTGGTAAACATGGCAAGGGCAAGGGGGTGGGGCAGCCTGCAGCAGTGGGAATGTAGAGAAATGACCAAATCCATGCTTTCTGGTTTCTTCAGCAGGTAGAGAAAGAATATTCATCCTTGGAAACGATATTGAGGGACTCAGTTTCACACAGGAGGCTAGTTTTAACCTACTTTGGGGGAAGCAGAGTTTGGTTGAAGGGTATTTTGTCTGGAACAGGAGGAACAAGCAGGGGCTAATGGGCCTGTGGGGAGGAGGAATGTGTTGTGCACGATGAAAAGGGTGATGGAGACTTCGGGGCCAAGAGGATGTGTTACTTACTGTGTGTGTATGTGCACTGGGCACCTCTGAAGTCCTCAGGGTGAAACGGAAGAAACCGAATGGCTCTTCAGATCCCGAAGATAAAGATGAAGTAGCTTGTGCATTAATTCATACACAGTGCATCCTTTGTGTATTAGCTTCTTGGGGACAGTCAAAACCATCTCGTCAAGTGAGTGTTAAGAACTAAAACAGTGTCCTGTTTTATCTTTGGATAAACTTTGTTTTTGACACATCCATTTCGATAATCTTGTGTTAGACATACTTAGTCTTTCATTGAGGAATATAAGAACTGGAGTTTCTTTCTGATTAGGCCCCATAATGCTCTTGTCCAGAGTTCCCCAGAATATTTGTTAATGATTTCAGTTGTTCCAGCAGTGCTTTTAGGCATCGCAGTCTTTGCAAACATAGAATATGTTACATACTATTATAGTTGTGGACTAATGTCTGTAAGTATGTCTTTACATTTTAAAATGTTTCTTTGCGGGGGGGGGGGTGCACCTGGGTGGCTCAGTCAGTTAAGCAACTGACTCTTGATTTTGGCTCAGGTCATGATCTCAAAGTTCCTGAGTTCTAGCCCTGCATTGGGTTCTGTGATCACAGTGCAGAGCCTGTTTTGGATCCTTTGTCTCCCTCTCTCTGCCTCTCCCCCGTTCATCCTCACTCTCTGTCTCAAAACTAAATAAACGTTAAAAAATTTAAACATTTCTTTGGTGACATATAGGCTAATTGCCTTCACAGTTCCTGCAGGATAGAAGTATTTTTCTAAGTCCTGTTCTTTTTATAAAAATGTAATAGCACCCCAGTAAGTTAGTGATACCTGCTTTTGTGTAAAGGTGACTTCTGAAAAACATACAGATTTATAGATGTGCTTACAAGTGCAAGCATCTGAGAATCTTCTTAGGGCCAGTCATTGTGCTAAGTGCTTCCCTTACACTATCTCATTTAGTTCTCACAGTGATGTCATGGACCCTGTAGTATAGCCATTCCCATTTTTTTAAATGGGCATCAGAAATGTTGAGAGTCACACAATGAGTGGTACAGTCAGGTGCAGTCGTGATCTTACCCATATCTCACAGTGTCATTGAGTAACACACTGCAAGACGAGTATTATTACTTACACTTTTTCATAGATGAGGAAAGTGACGCACCTGTGAGCAGGAAATGTAAAAACAACTGCTTAGACTTTATAGGGTTTTCCCTCACTGCTTGGAGTTCTTTAGCATTACATCATCAGCTGTTCATCTGTGGATGAAAAATGTGTAATGTCCTTTAATTTTCATACAGCAAAGAATAAAAGCTAAAAGAGATTTTTAAATACTGCTAAAACAAATGAGAAATAGATATTTTAATGACTATACTAAATATAAGGGTTCTGTTGAACACTTTCTTCCACTTGCTGCTTCAGAAGTCACACAACAATTAAAGCCCAAAGTAAACTTTTTGAGCACACAGTCACTGCTCTTTAAATTCCCAACTGGCACAGTTGTAGCCATTGTGAAGTTTCTAGTTTTTTTCCAGCTGCAGTTAGGCTTAAATATTAATTTCACATAGGTTTTCAAAGAATTGTCATTACGTAAGAATGGTGGGGCTGTGGTCATTTGTGCATTTACTGGGGAACATTTATGTCTTCATTATGGTATGTTTCAAATCAATACATTGTTACTCTTTGTATAACAGAATTTAAAGTCAACCCTGGTTAAGTTTTTTAATGTATGAGCTGAAGTGGCTTTCCGGGAAAGATGAGTCAGTTTTTTGAGTGAATACTAATTCAAATACACACTAATTCAAGTGCACATGTCTGTGTGTCATACATAACGCTCTCCTGTCAGCACACAGTTCTTTGGCAGTTTGCCTTTTGAGCATGTCATTATCTACTAACGACAGTTATGTCCTCAAAAGGCTGGAGAGAGAGGAATTGAAAAAAAAGGCAGAGGAGGAAAGACTTCACCTAGAAGAGGAAGCTCGTAAGCAGAAAGAGGAAAAGAAACGGCAGGAGGAGGAGGAAAAAAGAAAGGCAGAAGAGGAGGCCAAGAGGAAGGCCAAGGAGGAGCTGTTGTTAAAAGAAGAACAAGAAAAGGAAAAACAAGAAAAAGAAAAGCAAGAAAAAGCCATGATTGAAAAGCAGGTACAGTATAAGTCTTCATATGGACTCTTCTTAAGAGCCTTAGTTAATATATGGTAAAATTAGTTAAATTTGAATGACTTGTAATGTTTACTTGAAGTTTTTTCTTAAACTAACTGGGCTGGTTATTGAATATGAGTTACTTTGGGCAATAAAAGCGAAGTTTGTAATGTTTGCTCTATGTCAGTTCACATTCCCCAGATGGCAGACCCTGGGATGAGATTTTGGGTGCCAGTAGTTTATTTGGGAGAAGATCCCAGGAAGCTGATAGGAGAGTGAGAGGAAAGCCAGTACAAGTGCACCGACGAGTGGCTTACTGTGGACCACTGGGAGTTAGTCCCTTTGGGACTCTCTGAGAAACTGTGGAATATGCCTTAGAATTGTCTCTCTGAGGGGTGAGGAAACTGGATTATTTATCTGCCAACTTCTGTCTCTCATGATTGAAGGTCATTCCTTGGGGAATTAACTTTCTGAAACTCCTGGCCATGTGCACATGGCCAGAGACTGCCCTCAGACACAGAAAGACCTTGACAGGCAGTATAGGAACTTCTGCAGGTAATTTGCATGGTGGACCCAGGGTATATGAGTGAAGCCCAGCCGTGTCTATTATATCATAGAGCAGGCTGTGTAAATCCACACTGAATATTGGAACAACATCTACTCTGATATAGATGATAAGGTAGAAGAACATATGCATATCCCAAGGAATCCCACTACAGTATTTTCTCAGAAGGTTTACCTATTTCTGTCAGAAGGAAGCAGCAGAAGCAAAGGCTCAGGAGGCAGCTAAACAGATGCGTCTAGAAAGAGAACAGATCATGCTGCAGATTGAGCAGGAGCGACTGGAGAGGAAGAAGGTAAGGGCTAAGGATCAGGAGGAGTTAAGGTGAGGCAGGAACAGGAAATCAATCCAGTTCTGTTCTGCAGTTGTTGGGTAGAGTGATTTTAGAATTGTCTAATGAGGTCAAGTTTATTGATAGTGCTGTTCAAATCTTCTCTATCTTTGTTGGTTTTCTATCATCTTGTTCTCTTAATAACTGAGAGAAGAGTGTTAAAAAGCTCTCTCTGTGATTATGGATTTATCCATTTCTCCTTCCAGTTCAACTTTTATTTTAAATGTTTTGAAGCTCTACTGTTAGGTGAATGCATATTTCAGATTATTAAATTCTCCTGTTAAATTGAGCCCTTTATCATTAATAGATCTTTATCTCCATTAATAATTTTCCTAAAGTCCACTTTGTCAGATTTTTTTCACTTTGTCAGATTTTTTTTCACTTTGTCAGCCTTTTTATGATCACTGTCTGCATGGTAAATATTTTTCCATCCTTTTACTTTGAACCTATGTGTATCCTTATAAGTATGTCTCTTATAAACAGCATATAGTTAGGACTTGTTATTTCACTCCAGTTTGATAGTCTTTGTCTTTTCATTGAGGTGCTTTTGCCCATTTACATTTAATGTAATTAGGGATAAAGTTGGGTTTAAGGAGGTTGATTATGAAGCTCCATTCCCATGGTGTCCTAGATCCAGCCTAAGCTTTGTACTGAATTAGGCATGGGAGCTAGGAGACCAGTTTCTGGCCTCCCCTCCCGACTGCACCTCAGCCTCACTTTCTCTAGGGTGGCCCTCTATCTAGAATGGCAGGTGGTGGAGCGCCTGGGTGGGCTCAGTTGGTTGAGTGTCCCACCTCGGCTCAGGTCATGATCTCACAGTTCATGGGTTCGAGCCCCGTGTTGGGCTCTGTGCTTACAGCTAGCTCAGAGCCTGGAGCCTGTTTCAGATTCTGTACCTCCCTCTCTCTTGGACCCTCCCCTGCTCACACTGTCTCTCTCTCAGAAATAAATAAAAGATTATTTTAAAAAAATAATGGCAGGTGGTGATTTGTTGTTTTTAGGTAATCTAAGGAGAGGAAGGGAAAAGATTAGGTATATAAACTGAATGTTGATTCCAGATACTAGTTTACTTTTCAAGCATTTGACCTTGTTCATAGGGCAGAGGTGTATATCTGCAAAACCAATGGAAAACCTTTCTGTACTCATTATCCTCTGCTGACATGTCTCTCTTAGGAGTTTTCTGAGACATGTAAAATTGCATATAGACCCAGCTGCTTTTATGTTTATTTGGTATTGAAGTCCTCTTACCTGGTTCTTTTTGGTTTCCAGAGAATAGATGAAATCATGAAGAGAACAAGGAAGACTGATGTGTCTCCAGAAGTGAAGGTAGGTGTTCACAGCACCATTTTGATAATTTATGGACTGAAGAGAAAAGAATGGCACAGTATGTTCAGTGGAATTGTAGGTCTTGGAGAGGAATAGCCAGAAAAAATTGAAGTCTTCTTGCTTTGTTCCTGGCTGGACTAAGGAGGCTATAGGTACTTGGATGGAAAGAGGGGTGCTCACTGTGGCAGCACATATACTGGATAGAAAGAGGAGTCTAAGAGAGGAGTTTCAGAGACAGGGTAGTAATAAAAAATTTGCTCTGAGAAGTGGGGGTGTAGATGCAGAAGGAGACACAGTAGTCCATGAATAAAAAAGAAAATGGTGACATATTGATAAGGGAAACACAGCTGATTTGTAATAAGCTCAGAAGATTCAAAACCATGGAATAGGCAGATGGTTCAGCTAAGTTCCAAATATCCTTTGATGCTTTTCTTTTTTAAATTAAAAACTTTTTAAAATGTTTTATTTATTTCTGAGAGAGAGACAGCGTGAGCACGGGAGGGTCAGAGAGAGAGGGAGACACAGAATCTGAAACGGACTCCAGGCTCTGAGCTGGCTGTCAGCACAGAGCCCGACGCAGGACTCGAACCCACGAACCATGAGACCATGACCTGAGCCGAAGTCAGACGCGCCTGGCCCCCTTTGATGCTTTTCAAAAGCACTTGTTTTTCTATGTAAAGTCATCCTTCCCTCTGTTTGTTTTCAGAAAGAAGACCCAAAAGTAGAGCTTCAGTTGCCTGTGTGTGTGGAAAATAAGACAAAACCAGTTGTCCCGAACAAAATAGGTGAGTGTGAGGATTGGTCTTTGGGTTCTTCCTTTCAGCAGGTGAGGTCTCAAAGCACTTCCTGCAGGGATGAGCACCCATGAGTCTTAAGAGCATTATTCCTGTAAGGGCTTGTGTAGTTTTCCTCTTGGGGGAGTCCCCATCTCCAGTACAGGTCTGTCAGGTCCATTCAGAAAGCTCTGGGGTCCTCGGTTATTCTAATAGTCCCAGCACAGGAAGCCAGCCACCTGCTGTCCCATGCTCCTTTCCAGGGAGCTTAACAGCTGGTCAGGTTCTATTCAGAACCAACTTTGCTATTCTACAGTGGTTTCTCCTGTCTTCCAGACTTCTGGCTGGTCCAGCTCTTCTCTTTCGTGTATACTTAAAACTCCTTAGATGTGAGGGGCGCCTGGGTGGCTCCGTTGGTTGACTGACCAATTCTTGATTCAGGCTCAAGTCATGATCCCAGTGTTGTGGGGTCAAGCCCCACATCATGCTCTGTACTGAGTGTGGAGCTTGCTTGGGATTCATTCTCTCTGTGTGTCTCTCTGTCTCTCTTTCTCTCTGTCTCTCTGTTTCTCAAAGAAAACCCCTCCTTTAGATGTGAGTATATCATGGCAGCCAAAGTCAGAAAGACCTGTCCATCTCAAAGGCATTCTACATTTCTCCTTTGCCTTGATGCTCAAGAAAATGCTACACAGAGCCTGGGAACCTGCACAGTATATGACACCAAGCCTCCTGGGTGGGTCATGAGCCCTGCACGGACACCGACGATGTCATTTGTCTTCTTTTCTCTGTGTGAAGCTGTTGACATGGGGTTCTTTTTGCAAGAGGATGTTGCACTGTTGACAAAGCAGAGGATTAAATGAGTTGCCTCAATATATATTTCTCCTGTTATTTCATTGTTCTGGTATTTTATGATTAACAGAATGACTTTGTGTTCTCAATCAGAAATAAATGGGCTGAACACCTGCCAGGAAGTTAATGGTGTGGGGCGTACTGCCCCAGAAACTTTTCCTCGAGACATTTTCTCTAATGGGCTTAAACCAGTTGGAGGACTTGTTCATCTGGACACCCTTGATGGGAAATCGAACAGTCTGGATGACTCAACTGAAGAAGTTCAGTCTATGGATGTGAGGTAAGCTGATTTATTTTGCCTGTGAACCTCATCTCTTCTCCAAACAACTCCACTGCCTCTGTTGATTTTTTTTTCATCTTTTACAAACCTAAATCACCTAAAGTAGGTTTGATTACCATTTAGGAAAGCTGTCAGTGGTATATTAGTGTCGTGGGTCAGGTTCTTTAGAAGTAGAGCCTGAGACAGGTATTCTGAGGCACGGGACTTATCGGGAAAGAGCTCTCACAAGCAAGTGGAGGGTGGGATGGAGGATGGGGCAGGGGAAATCACTAAGCAAGGACTCTGTTTCAGCTGATCCTATGGGAGCTCTGGAGGATGAATTTCTGCCAGAGAGTGATCTGATTCAGGGAGGCAGCCTTCGGGCCACTCTACCATCAGCAGTTGAGTGTGGTCACCCAAGGTGGGAACTGCAGATATAACTTCTGCGGTCATAGGATTCCTGTCAGCCAGAGGCTGCTATCCAGAGAAAGTGTGGCAGCTATGGGCTATTAGCAGCCGGCTGTCTGGGCAGCTGGCAGATGGATGCGCCTACACATAAAGGGGATCCGAGTGGGGCATCACCAGGACTCACTGTGTCTGGTGTCTTATGTTTAAGTAGACTTGTCACTGGAGACTTGATAAAATATCTAATCTGCTTTCAGATACTAAAATCTTAAGGAATTCACCTGGCAAATTGATCCCAGACAAAAGGTGAATTCAGTTAGCATATGGTTGGGGCAGAGACACTGAAACAGAGAGCCTTGGGCAGGGCAGTTGGAGTGGGGGCAGCTGTCTGAGTCAGCAGGCAATGACAGTGTTTGGAAAGTTCTGTCAGAGCTCCAGGTGGCCAGAGCTTAACCTTCTCTCCTTGGCTGTGGATTCTCAGCTTTATCTGTGGGAGTGGGGTCTGGGGAGGAGAGTCTTTCCTAGGGCACAGTGATTGTAAATGTCCCAACTTGTGCACTGTGGCCTTGAGCCAGTTATGTGAAAACCCAGGGTCCAGCACCCCATCACCAGTAGAGCAAATTCTATGGAGACAACCCTGGTCTCCATCGCTGTCTATCTCCTCACGCCCTAGGATGAAACAGCAGAGGCATCCTAAACATGAACACACCATCTCTCCCCCGACCCCATGTTGAGCCTATCTCTGCTTACTCATTGTGTCTCTGTGTGGGGGGAAGAGGATAAGACACAGCATCAGGCAGGGTTCAAAAAGTGAAGGGGCTCAGAGTATATTCCACATTCTCCTGTGGCCACCCCTGCATTTAGAGACAGGTGACTCCTGGAGGTTGCATCCAAGCTTGTAGCATTTTCTCCTCCTCACCATCTGACCAGCTGTTTAATAAGCCCAGGGAATGGAGGTGAGGCAAAGTGGAAATAGGGTGGGTGCTTCTGCTAACGGGGCAGTTTGTCCAGGCTCCAGCCACCACACATGGTGTTAGATCTTCTACTGCCTCTTCACACTCAGCTGAGTGTGAGGGAAATGGATTTTCTCAGTTTTTTCAGTTCAACTGGGTTTTGTAGATTCTTCTCTCAGATCTTATCAAGGAAGAAAAGAACAGATGAACTTGGCAGCAACCTTACTCTGGTTATTAAGAAAGACTCCCAGTGTCAGGACCTCACATCCCAACCCACCTCATCTGAGCTGGGCCTTTGGTTGACACGGCTATGAAACTCCTTCTTCCATCTCTAGATTGAAGACAGACAGAGCCACACACACTGGATAGGAGCTAGATAAGTCAGGGTGGAGTGAGGCCTCACTTTAGAGAGGAAGCACGGGAGAGACTTGCTCTGCAGGTGATTGGGTGGATGGCAGGGTCCTTGTTAACAATGGCCCCCACCTAAACTGAACATTTACTACAGGCTGCAAGGACTCCCTCAGTATGATCACGCCATGCTCACAGGAGCCCTGGTAGGGAGAAATGATTGTTCATCTCGTACAGCAGAAGAAACTGTGGCTGCCGAAGAGAAAAAACAGCTCGACCAAGGTGGCACTGCTTAAAGAGAAGCAGCACCCAGAAGCCTCGGTGCTGATTAGGGCCCTTCCTCGGCTCAGTTTTAACTTCTAGCATTTGCTTTCTGTTTGGGTTTCCCATTTTGAAGGTTTTGGAAGTGGTTGACTTCTCTGCAGTAGAGTGCTGGTGCCTGTAATTTTTATTTTCTTTCTTCCTGTAGGCAGTGTGAACTTGGCCTTCACCGTCCTGCTCAGTCCGCTTCCCTTGTTTTCCCTTGGCGGGGAGGTGGGGCGGGGGGGGGGGCATCTATCTCTCAATGTCTCAGATTTGAACTGACTTGTTTTTTTTTTTTACAGTGTGTTTCACACCAGCCTTGGCTCTAAATCGATCTTCTCTCGAAAAGTAGTATATAACAGAATATATAAATAGAATTAATTGTCACATTTTTCTTTGCCTTCCTCCTTTACTGTCCCCTCCCTTCCCCCCATCTCAGTCCTGTTTCAAAGGAAGAGCTTATCTCCATCCCAGAATTTTCACCTGTAAGTGAAATGATTCCTGGGATGTCTCTGGACCAAAATGGAACTGGTAATGCCCGAGCACTTCAAGATCTCTTAGATTTCACCGGCCCACCCATGTACCCCAAGCGATCCAGTGAAAATCTCAGTCTGGATGACTGTAACAAAAACTTGATTGAAGGATTTAACAGTCCTGGCCAAGAAAATACTCTGAACACCTTCTGTTGACAAATACATCTCTTTAATGAAAGGTACAGTACACTACTTTGATTAGAGTCTAAATTTATACTTCGCCAACTGGGGTTTGTAAAGATGGGATAAACATCACTCAGTCTCCTGCGTGGTCAGTTTTATTTGAAAAATACAAATGCGAATGTGAATACAGGTATCACTCATTTTTCAAAGCTTCACGTTATGCCAAATGTAGTTTATGAAAGACCTGCATTACTACCTGTTTACATTAACTGAAAGTAATGCAAAGAGGGTTTTCACTTTACAGTAAAAGACAAAATGCAAAAATAGCATTCAGCGTTTATCTCGGAGCAAGATGTCTATAGGCAGCATGCACTCTGAGCGGGGACAGTGGCTCTCTCAGATTCCTTCCTGAGAACTGCACTCAGCCTTCAGCGCCCATAGCTTTGCACTGTGTCTGAGAGCATCGGTGCTTTATCTCATTTTATTTTGCACATCCATCAGCAAGATGTGTCCTAAGGTACAAGAAAAAGCCTAAGAGGTTATTTTGGGGGTCTGGGAACAGTCAAAATTTTCTCCATATAAGTTACTGTTAATTGCTTCTTCATCTCGTGGCATTTCTGCTTACAAAAGGTTTCATAGGAACATTCTTTCAGATGGGAGGAAACCTGTATATGGTATATACTACAATGCACACACAGTAATTGAGGTGAATGTCAAGTAAATCCTTTGTATGAGAGCCTTCATTGCCACACCCCGCCATGCCTGCCCTACTGTCGGGGGTGTGTGGATGTGTGTGTGTGTTGAAAATCACTGCTACAAGCTTGACCAGCCATCTATCTCTAGTAGCACCATTTTTAAAGGCAGAGAGAATACTGCTGTAATAGTGGTGCAAGGTGGTATTAATAAAATGAATTTCTCCCCTAGTTTTACTTGATGACATTCCACATTCTATCTACAGTCATTCATATACAGCAATGAGCATTGAGTCAAATGATTTGCTATTCTCTTGTCCCATTCTGGAATCCTTTAAGCAGACATCTGTTCTTGGATCACACTGGAGGAGTGGGGAGATGGAGGGCTGAAGTTTGTGTCCTGAAGTTTTTGTTCCCCACTTTTGGCCTTTTTTTTTGCCAAAGTGGGTTATAAACACACTGCATTTGTGTGATTTAGTTATACAAACCTCATGTTGGACTTCAGTTTGGGGCTTGTTTTTGAATTATGAAAACATAATTAGAATCTATCATCAAATCCTTTCATAACTTAATTCCAATTGTCATCCCACTTTAGACTCTTAAAAACATTTTTATATTTTCAACATTCTCTCATTTCATTTCTTATGATGCTCCACTCCTATAACACAGCTTCCATGCCTGATAAGACTTAGTCCAATCTTTGTTTCTCAAATGAAGAAAAACAGGCTGACTGGCTGGCTCAGTCAGGAGAGCACACAACTGTTGATCATGGTGTTGTGAGTTCAAGCCTCACCTTGCACATAGAGCCTACTAAAAAAAAAAAATAAAGCCTATTTTGGGGCACCTGGGTGGCTCAGTTGGAGGAGCATGTGACTCTTGATCTTGGAGTCATGAGGTCAAGCCCCACATTGGGTACAGAGATTACTTAAATAAATAAAATCAAATGAGGAAACAGATTGGAGAAGGCACATGGCCAAGGTCGCTATGTTTTATATATATCTTCCTTTGCTCAGCTATCAGCTGTAGATAGTGCATTCTCAAGTTCCATCCATGTTGCTACACATGGCCAGATTTCATTCTTTCTCATTGCCATGTAGTATTCCATCGTATAGATAAACCACATCTTCTTGGTCCATTCGTCCGTTGATGGACACTTAGGCTCTTTCCATGTTTTGGCTATTGTTGAGAGTGCTGCTATGAACATTGGGGTACATGTGCCCCTATGCATCAACACTCCTGGATCCCTTGGGTAAATTCCTAGCACTGCTATTGCTGGGTCCTAGGGGAGTTCTATTATTAATTTTTTGAGGAACCGCCACACTGTTTTCCAGAGGGGTGCACCCGTTTACATTCCCACCATCAGTGTAGGAGGGTGCCCGTTTCTCCACATCCTCGCCAGCATCTAGAGTCCTCTGATTTGCTCATTTTAGCCACTCTGACCGGGGTGAGGTGGTATCTCAGTGTGGTTTTGATTTCCCTGATGAGGAGGGATACTGAGCATCGTTTCATGTGTCTGTTGGCTATCTGGATGTCCTCTTTGGAGAAGTGTCTGTTCGTATCTTCTGCCCATTTTTTTTATTTTTTATTTATTTATTTATTTATTTATTTATTTTTTACAAATAGTTTATTCTCAAATTAGTTTCTACATAACACTCAGTGCTCATCCCCAAAGTGCCCTCCTCCATGCCCATCCCCCCTCCCCCCCACATCCATCAGTCCTCAGTTTTTGTCAGCATTCAAGAGTCTCTCATGGTTTGCCTCTCTCCCTTTCCCCCACCATTTCTGCCCTTCTTCTCCCCTTTGTTCCTCCGTCAAGTTCCTCCTAATCCTCCTATACGTGCAAACATATGATATTTGTCCTTCTCTGCCTGACTTATTTCGCTCAGCATAACACCCTCAAGGTCCATCCATGTTGCTACACATGGCCAGATTTCATTGTTTCTCATTGCCATGTAGTATTCCATGGTATAGATAAACCACATCTTCTTGATCCATTCATCTGTTGATGGACACTTAGGCTCTTTCCATGTTTTAGTTATTGTGGAGAGTGCTGCTATGAACATTGGGGTACATGTGCTCCTATGCCTCAGCATTTCTGTATCCCTTGGGTAAATTCCTAGCAGTGCTATTGCTGGGTCATAAGGGAGTTCTATTGTTAGTTTCCTGAGGAACCTCCACACTGTTTTCCAGAGGGGCTGTACCAGTTTACATTCCCACCAACAGTGTAGGAGGGTGCCCGTTTCTCCACATCCTCGCCAACATCTAGAGTTCTCTGATTTGCTCATTTTAGCCACTCTGGCGTGAGGTGGTATCTCAGTGTGGTTTTGATTTGTATTTCCCTGATGAGGAGGGATGCTGAGCATCGTTTCATGTGTCTGTTGGCCATCTGGATGTCCTCTTTGGAGAAGTGTCTGTTCATGTCTTCTGCCCATTTTTTTACTGGGTTGTTTGTTTTTCGGATGTGGAGTTTGGTGAGTTCCTTATAGATTTTGTATAATAACCCTTTATTTGATATGTCATTTGCTACTATCCTTTCCCATTCCGTCAGTTGCCTATAAGTTTTATGGATTGTTTCCTTTGCCGTGCAGAAGCTTTTCATCTTGATGAGCAAAATAAGTCAGGCAGAGGAGGACAGCTTCCATACGTTTGCACGTATAGGAGGATTAGGAGGAACTTAAGAGAGGACCGTGGGGGAGAAGAAGGGGGGAAGTAGGAGGGAGAGGGAGGGAGGTAAACCAAGAGAGACTCTTGAATGTTGAGAACAAACTGAGGACTGATGGGTATGGGGGAGAGGGGAAGGGGGGTGATGGGCACGGAGGAGGGCCCTTGTGGGGATGAGCACTGGGTGTTACATGGAAACCAAGTTGACAATAAACTATTTTTTAAAAAAAGTTCACTTCTCTTGGTTTTTCGGAAAGGGCTTGTGGCCTGTTGACACATAAAAGGGAATGTATGACGGGTAACATTTAGAACAAACTGTGTCAGTATTATGCTAAGTGAAATAACTCAGAAGAAGACAAATACCAATGGTGTCATTCACATGTGGAATTCAAGAAACAAAACAAATGAACAGAGGGAAAAAAAGGGGGGCAAAGCAAGGAACAGGCTCTGAACTATAGAGAATAAACTGACGGTTACCAGAGAGGAAAGGGGTGGGGGGATGGGGGAAACAGGGTATGGGGATTAAGGAGTGCACTTGTTCTGATGAGCACCTGGTGATGTATGGAACTGTTGAATCACTATGTTGTACACTTGAAACTAATATAACACTATATGTTAACTGAATTAAAAGCTTAAAATCAAGAGTGGGATTTAAACAAACATAAATAAGCATGTGTTTTGTTAGTTGTTTGTTACGACTGCATTTGGCTTCTTAAAGTAAGTTCTGCACTGAAATCTTAAAATGTGTTGGCTTTTGTTGTCATGGTGGCTAGGGGCAGCAGTACCATTTGGAACGCAGAGCTTGGGACATTCAGCATCCTGCAGGTTATAGGATGGTCCCACACGAAGAAAAATTGGCCACCCAAATATAGTCCTACCCAAAATGCTGTAGCTCTTCCATTGAAAGATGTTGCTATGAGCCAAGGAGAATATAATTATCAAGAAGGTGGAAAGTTCCAGACAGTGATCACTTTAGTGAGAGAGAATAGGTACAATGCAGTCTCTTCTTTCATCTCATCTGGTTTTGTTTTTGGATTGACACAGGTGGTGTTTGGAGAACCTGTGAAGCTGCTGGTAGTCAAATCCAAGCTGCCGGTCCTCTGAAGAAGCTTCTGTTGTCCTAAATCGCTGGATTCCAAATTATTAGATTAAAATGTAACTGTATCCCTACCTAGTTAGTATGTCAATCACTGGCCACTCTTGGTAGAAACCTTGAAACTTTGGCCATATTGGGCTTTAGCAAAGTTTCATGTTACAGTTCTATTTATGAGCTTCAGCTGCTGATAAAGTGCTTCCTATACTACTTTATTATCATAGTGATCCTCTGAATAACCCAGGTGATTCTGTGTTGGAAATTCACCTTATAACCATTCTTATTCCCAAAGTTGGAGTGCATAAACATTTAGATGTCTTTTCCTGTAAATATTCTAGACATTGACCTAGACTCTACTTAAACATACACTGAACTTGGGCTGCTTACCTCCCTGTCTGTGTTTAGAAGAAGAAATTCCAGAGGGTTTTCCCCCTTTTCTGTGGTTTCTTTGTTGGAAGTTACTATCAAGCTGTTGTTTATTATTAAGCTTAGCCACCTGCAAAATGCACTGCCCCATAGTACCCCTTGGGGGCTAACAACAATATTGTCTGGTTGATTAAGAAAACTATTAAGCAATGTGGAATGATTTCTGTTCACGTATGCATTTTCTTATAGACTTGGGCACCTGAATCTGGCAAGGATCTCGTCATTGTTGCCCCTTAAAATCTCCAAGCCATCGAGTGGCTTTTGGACTGAAGGAAGTTTGAATGAATCGCGTGTCTCATGCACAGGTGGTGGGTTTTCATGTTGTTGCTATTATTTTTCTCTTGGATCTTGGGGCCCTTGTTTGTTTGCTCCTGTGTTTGCTCAACTCTAATGAAACCAGGCACAGATGAAAGTGATCGTGCTCTGGAACAAGGGGCCCCTGAACTGTACCCAACATGTCACTTTAACAGACTTCAACATAAAAATATTTGAACAAGGGACAAAAGACGCTAGAATGTATACTTCACGTGTTTTATGCCATATAATGTGTTTTCTTAATTTCGTTTCTTGTGGTGAAATGTGACTTTCAGATTAAAATGACCTTCTTTGAAACTTTTCTTTTGTTTGAAAGCTTCTCTGAAGCTCTTATACAACAAAGAGTTTGGAAAAGATCCGTAATTCTGACTGAGGTTTGCAACCAGGAGACAAAAAGAAGTCTCAATAGTAATCTTGTTCATGTGCTTTTAAAACCAGCTACAGTTTAAGACTTTATTAGTTATGGAAACTGTGTATGTTTGTGTATGTGTATATATTAAATAAAATACATGCCTCCAATAATGCCGTGCCATTGATCTTGAATATCGGGGGAAATCCCTTTTACGACAAGCACACAGAAAATGATAGCGTGATCTGCCTTTGAAAAAATGCCTCACCATCTTTCTTACACTTTTATTTTGTTCAATGTTTGTTTTGTTGTGACCTGTTATACCTCACAGCACCATTGTGATTGTGGTGATGCCTCACGTGCATGATGTGTACATTGTGTTTAATGTGAAATACATTTTCATTGAAGAGTCTGATGGCTTGCCAGTGTTTTGTTTGTTTCTGTAGGCTCAATGAAGAAGTGAGCGGAACCCAAATCCGATTTTCTGGAACCTGTGTGGAGAAAAACCAAAAATCCTGTATGGGTGTCCTTTCCCTGTCAAACTTACTAAAATGTCTCTCTTGTCAGTTGGAAGCACAGCCACCTGTGGAAATAATCTTAAGTGATGAGCTGTTCCTAGGAAATGATGCACTTAGAAGGACAGTAAAATTGCTGTACTTTCATATCACGGATAAGAGGGATTTCTAGCTAGCTGACATGCGGCCAGCTTAGTGTAATCTACAAAAACATTCCGCATAGCAAGCTGGCATTTAAACAGAATTGTGATGGGTATGGTGACCTTTATTTTCCAGTAGGCTAAAACCAGACCAGCTTTTTTTTTGGTGGGGGGGGGGTATCTAATTCACGTTTTGTCTACAGCCTGGGAGACAATGCCCGCCAAGACCAGGAGCCAGAAAGGCATGTTGGAATGGGAATGTCGCAGCCCTTGTGGTGACTTTCTGAGCTGCCAGCTCTGAAGCCAGGGATGCAGTCAGCACAGCCATCCTGTCAGCTCCGCTGACAGAGCCACTGTTGAGTGCACAGGAGCGGCCGTCCTAACTCTCCCTATGCTGGTCTCTGCCAGTAGCATTACAAGTAGCTTCTGTCAGCGTGAGCTCTGGCCACAGGATCACAGTGGTTGCCAGGCACTCTTAAGAGGAATTTTTATTTTCTGAACATTCTAAATTTTTCTTTGTATGTATAGGTTTTCTGTTAGTCATATGCTTTGTAAACTAAATTTGGAAAGCCAGTGTAAAGAACTGTTTTGTTTCTAGAGGTGCATTGGGGGCCCATTACCTCTTACTTTGGGGCACAACAGAGTGACCTCCATCTCCGCTCTTGAGTATTGTTCAAGAAACACAATTATGTAAAAAAAAAAAAATAGCATGAGAACTTTTAGCAATAGAAAAGAGGGGCCTTACAGATAGTCTTTGGCGGGGGGGAGGCAAAAAGAAACAAGTGAAAAACTCTTAGAATATTTTCACAGGTGAGCCAACTACTGAAGAAAAATCAGTAGTTTCCTTACACATTAACAATAAACAGAAAATTGACCCCCTCAAACCCCAGATAATTTGTAGAAACAACAAGCAGAATCTAAAACTTGATCAGGGGACATTAGATGTAAATGGAAAGACACGTCGTGTCCCTGGATGGGAAAACCTGTGTGTGAAGTAGATCTAGTAGGCGGCCCTCATGTTGGTGCGGTCCCAGTCGGTGGAATTTCTGTTTTGCAACTTGTAAATATAATTATATAGCACAAGTAACAAAGTAAACACAAAGCTAAGAAAGTTACAAAGTGAGCTTTTAAAAAAATGGAGAATTTCCCTGAACAAATAGCTAAATATGTGATAAAGCGTCCATTACTAAAACAGTGTAGTCTGATAAATAGAATTTGGAATAGAAAATAGAAATCAGCGATATACCCGAGACATAAGGATGTAGTGTATGATGGAATTGGGGTGGATTGTTACATCCTGTAGAGAGCTAGCATGTGCTTTAATGTCTCCTGAGGGTCAAGTGAATTTAGCATCTCTGATGGGATGTGAATAAGGGCTCAGATCATGAGGGAATTATAATGAGCAGGGTCCAAGGTGTGAGTACCGTTTTTGGTTCAAAGTTTAATTCAGGGAAAATTTAGACACAAGGCTTGGTACGAACCTCTAAAGATCTTGAACTGATCCCCGCCCCGCCTCCCCCCCCCCACCCCACCTCCCCGGATGTGCCAAGATCTCAAGAGGCGAGAAGCAGTGTCCTCTACCTGCCATGGTTTAAGCTTCTGCAGGAATGGACCTTAAGAGTCAACCTGGCCTCGGGGCGCCTGGGTGGCGTAGTCGGTTAAGCGTCCGCCTTTCGCTTAGGTCATGATCTCGCGGTTCGTGGGTTCGAGCCCCGCGTCGGGCTCTGTGCTGACTGCCAGCTCAGAGCCTGGAGCCTTTTTCAGTCTGTGACTCCCTCTCTCTCTGACCCTCCCCTGCTCATGCTGTCTCTCTCTCTCTCTCCTAGAAATAAATAAAAAACATTAAAAAAAATTAAAAAAAAAAAGTCAACATGGCCTCAGTTCTGCTGTATGCAGGGTGGTCCTAAGACTTTACCAGGTGATGAGGTAGGTAGGAGAGGGTTGCTTCCTTGAGGACACACGGCTGGAATTTGGCAGATCTGGGGTTGACTCCAGGACCTCAGGTTCAGTATGCTCACAGTAGTTGACAGGTTCTTCTGCCCCTGTGAGCAGCAGACGTGTTTTTGTTGGAGCAGGTGCTTGTAGCCGAGAAGGGCCAGAACCTCCATGGGGGATCCTAGTTCTGGGTGTGATTTTTATTAAAAAATAAACTATCAACATATCATTCACATACTATAAAAATATACCCCTTTTATACAACTCCATCTTTATTCACAAAGTTGCGCACCCATCACCACTATCTAATTTTTATTTGTGGTTTTGCAAGCATTTCTTACCATCCATTCACTGAAAGCAGGAGAGCTTGGCTGTATTATTAGTTCACGTCGCCATTGTACCTGGAATCAAGAACATGGAATTTGAAAGTACTATTCCCTGAACCATTCACTTCCCCATCTTCCCATCCCAACAGGCCAATTTAGTGCGATGTTTGTGTAACCTGATTTATGTGGGCTGTTTGGTGTTGTTTCACATTCTCTGTGCATAAATATCAGATCAAATGCCAAGCACAGGCTCACTTATCAGATGCCCAGTATGGACCTTCTAGGTTGATGAGAAACATGGATTGGGTGGAACTGAATTAAAATACTTTGAAAATTGCAAACCTTTGTTTTTTGTTTTTTAGAGAGAGAGCACGGGCAGGGGAGGGGAGCAGAGAGAGAGAGATTGAGAATCCCAAGCAGGCTCCATGCTTGCTCAGCATGGAGCCCAACACAGGGCTTGATCCCTGGATCCCAGGATCATGACCTGAGCCAAAATCAGGTCGGATGCTCAATCAATTGAGCCACTCAGGCATCCCCAAAATCATGAACCTTTGAAGACAGGCCTTTTAACAGTGGCCATCAAATCTAGTGGGTGTGGGGTGGCTTTACTTGCTCTTGTGTTTCTGGGACAAATGGCCCATGGTAGTCAGGAGCGAAATGTTTTTCTTTTTTGACCCTAAGATCCAGGTCAGGGTCCAAGACAGTGGGCACTCCTTGAACGGTGGAAAGAAATCATCCCTTCTACAACCCAGAGCCTGAGGGACACCTTGCAAAAGGCAGAGGGAACTGATAGGCTTCAGATGTCCCACCTAGAGAATTCACTCCCCACCTCTCCCTTCTGCTGTGCAGTAAATAGAGACTTCTGTGCAGCAGTTAGAAAATGCCAAAGTTTAATCCTTCCGATAGGCTCCGAGGGATGGTTGATGTTAGGGAAAGGCCAAAAGTAACCAGACTTTTGGACTACCGAGATACTGTTAAGGCAGGCTTTCCCCATGTCCCCTTATCTCAGGAAATGTAAAATTTGAGGAATAGAGTCCCAAGGAATTGAACCTTTGTGTAAAGTAACTTCGTTTTCAAATTAGAGCCAACAGACCTCTCTTGACTGTTCTTGTCTTTTAATCACATTTTTCTAGCAGTGTGTGCAACCTCATCTCTGAAATGACCAGGAAGTTGTAAACAAAGAAGTGAGAGCTAAGAAGGAACTAGGTCATTCACAGTAGACATATGGAGAGCTCGTTGGATTGAGTGTGGTCCCCATAGTGGGACAAAGGTTGTTTTAGAACAAATGGAATCTGGGGCGCCTGGGTGGCTTAGTCGGTTAAGCGTCCGACTTTCGCTTAGGTCATGATCTCGCGGTTTGTGGGTTCGAGCCCCGCGTCGGGCTCTGTGCTGACTGCCAGTCCAGAGCCTGGAGCCTGTTTCAGAGTCTGTGACTCCCTCTCTCTCTGACCCTCCCGTGCTCATGCTGTCTCTCTCTCTCTCCTAGAAATAAATAAAACATTTAAAAAAAAAAAAAAAAGAACAAATGGAATCTTAGTGGTACCGCTGGAAGGAAAGAATAAATTCATTTGCTCAGTGGACCTGACCTTTGGAAGGGTTCTCAGGGGTCACTCCTATGCAGTGATGACCGTAATGGCTGGTACCACGTATTCAAAGTTCACTGATGGTAAGAAGTTATCCAGAACAAGGAAATAAGGCCAAAAGATAACTGTAGTGCTCTTTCAAAGACCTAGCAGAGCATGGTCTCAACACAGCAGCCTAAGGGCTGCTGAGTCTCAGGGAATGTATCTTCCTATGACTGACCATGTGCTCTGGACTAGGACCCAGTCTCTGGAGTTATTCACTTGTAGACAGAAAGTTGCACATGACTTTTGCCTTATAGAAAAGCTAACTCCAGGGGCGCCTGGGTGATTCGGTTGAGTATCCAACTCTTGATTTCAGCTCAGGTCATGATGATCTTGCAGCGTGTGGGACTGAGCCCTGTTTCGGGCTCTGTGCTGGCAGCATGGAGCCTTCTTGGGATCCTCTCTCTCCCTCTGCCTCTCCCCCACTCATGCACGTGTGCACTTGCTCTCTCTCTCTCTCTCTCTCTCTCTCTCAAATAAACATTAAAAAAAAGAGGGGCACCTGGGTAACTCAGTCTGTTAAGTGTCTGACTTCGGCTCAGGTCATGATCTCGTGGTCCGTGAGCTCGAGCCCTGCGTCGGGCTCTGTGCTGACAGCTCAGAGTCTGGAGCCTGCTTCGGATTCTGTGTCTCCCTCTCTCTCTGACCCTCTGCCACTCATGCTCTTCTCTCTCTGTCTCTCAAAAATAAATGAACTTCTGAAAATTTTTAAAAAAAGAAAAGCTAACTCCAGAGGTTATGCCTATTCATTCCTGTAGGGCACTAAACAATTTTGTATGTAACCTTGTGATCTCATCCCAGCGTTTGTTTCCCCACTAAACATATGCTGTGTGATGCTGTGTGTGTAGCCACATCCATGTGCCCTACAAGCAGTTCTTATCCTCCCTTGATCCAGTTTTGACATCCTGTTCCTTAATGAGTTCAACACATTTTTGACATATGCCCACGTATATTTGCATCAGAATTATGGTTGTAACTTTTGAAGTTATACTTTTTTGAATAGTTTATTGTCACGTTGGTTTCCATATAACACCCAGTGCTCATCCCCACAAGTGCCCTCCCCCATGCCCATCACCCCCCTCCCCCGTCCCCCCACCCCATCTGCCCTCAGTTTTTTCTCGGCATTCAAGAGTCTCTCATGGTTTGCCTCCCTCCCTCTCCCCCACTATTTTTCCCCTTCTCCTCCCCCATGGTCCTGCGTTAGTTCCTCCTAATCCTCCTATACGTGCAAACATGTGGTATCTGTCCTTCTCTGCCTGACTTATACTTTGACAATGAGAAAGCCTTGAGTCCTAAGCAGGTTTGGGAAATTTTAAGCAGCTGCTATAATAGCTTTGAATGTTCATGTTAGGGGTTCCTGGCTGGCTCAGTCAGTAGAGCATGCGACTCTCAATCTCAGGATTGTGAATTCAAGCCCCATGTTGCGTGAAGAGATCACTTAAAAATAAAATCTTAAAAAAAAAATCATACTAAATGCAGTTGTAGTGGATGTCATGGTGCACCACCTAGCTGGCCCTCCTCTTTAAGACTGAGGTATTTGTCCTTCCAGATGTCTCCTTCCAGATGCTGGAGGTACAGTTGCTGAGGCTTGTTGGTGAAGTTCCTCTCTAAGGATTGCCTTTGACTGAAGGAAGCTGCCTTACTAAGGTTAAACCCCCTCACTTGAGCAGCCTGTATCCAGTGGATAATGTGGACGTACAAAACCCCTTGCCTCAAAGTGAGACCGTTCGGAAGGGCTGTCTCGGCTTCAGAGCTCCCTGTGGGTTCACTTGAGGCCTCCGTTGAGGCTGCATTGCAGCCCAAGATTTCCCTCCTGCTTCCTCCACTCCCCTGTTCACTCCCCACGCACCCCCTGCATGCTACCTGGTCTCAGACTCTGCTCCTGGAGAACCAGATCTGGGCTAGCCAGGCTTTGTACTGAGGGCTTTCCAGGCACTCTCTCTCCAAACCGTAGGTACGACGTTCTGAGATAAGCACTCTTGTTGCCATGCTCACTTTACCATAAGGACCAAGACAGGCGACGTTGCTCATGCAAGACCGCTTACAAGCAGGAAGTACACAGCTGGGCTCCAGATCCAAGGTTTGCTTTCCAGCCTGTGCTTGCCTGGCCCACTACACCTCAGAGTTCCTGCTGTGGGAAATCACACAGACTCAACCCTCTGAGGCTCTTGCCAGTCTACACATCTCGTAGCTGTATTGACAAGTTTCCCAGTCATTATTTATAGCTGTAATGGGTAATGAGGTTGGGGCTGCTGTTATGTATTTTTGTATCATAGTTTGGGATGAGACCTTTATTTGCATGATTCTTTGATTAATGTCTGTCTCCCTCACTGTAAGCTTCTTCATAGCGGGGCTGCCTCACTGCCTAATATTCCTACCACCTAACACAGGAACTCAGTAAGTATTTGTCAGTGAATAAACACAGTTGTTACTAAAGAAATCTGTGAATTAAAATCCATGGCCTTTGATCTGCATATCTTTCTTCCAGACCCACATTCTATCATGAGATGACAGTCTCAAGGATCCTAGTTTTTGTGTTTGCTTTTGGATTCCTCAGCACCTAGAACACCCAGAATAGCCCCACCATAAAGCTTTGTTAAATGAATGTTTTGTTTTAATTGGGAATAAGTATACCACATGGTTCCAATACACACAGCAGAAACTGGCTTCAATATTAAGGGTATTTATTAATCACATATAGTATACAATAAGCTCCAAAGGCAGCTCACTGAGCTCAGGATTCTGGAGCTGCACTTCTTTGAGTGTGTTGGCTTTAAGAAGGTTGCTGTGGTCCCAGCATGCCGTCCTCATGGCACTGTGGGCAAAGCCTTGAAGATGTTCGTGGCAGGCTGCTCCTTGTTCTGCTCCCTCCTTCTACCAGGAAGGAAACCCTTTCCCAGAAGCTCCCAGCAGGTATCTACTTCTCCTTGGCCAGTACTAGATCTTGGGCTGAACCCTAAGCTAATCACTGGCCTAAGGGAAGGGGGTGATCATGCATATTAGTTAAGGTAATGCTAGCTGCTTTTTTTGTTGTTTGTTTATTTTGAGAGAGGCAGAGACAGAGCATGAGTTGGGGAGGGGCAGAGAGAGAGAGAGACACACACACACAGAATCTGAAGCAGGTTCCAGGCTCTGAGTTGCCCACACAGAGCCTGACACAGGGCTCAAGCCTACAAACCGTGAGATCATGACCTGAGCCAAAGATGGACACTCAACTGACTGAGCCACCCAGGCACCCCAGTAATGCTAGCTTCTATAAAAACTACCCTTCAGAGAGGCAGATTGTCTCAGATAAAACAGAACTTTTTTTCTCCCTCATGTGAAGTCCAAAACAATGTGGCTTATTATAACTCTCCTCTAAGTGGTAATTCAGGAAACAGGCTCCTTCCATCTTGTATCTCCTTAATTTTCCAACTGTATCATATTTTTCTGCATCAAGCCCACAGAATAGGGCAAGAGTATGGAGAAGATACATTGCTTGGCAACCAACTTGGCCTCTAAGGGACACATACCATTTCCATTCATATTTGATTGGCAAGAACTAGTCACATGGCACCATACAGACAGATAGATGCAAGGGATACTGCCAAGTGTAGTCCCTGGCTGGTTTGCTGCTTCTTTTAATGTTTATTTACTTTTGAGGGGAGGGGAGAGAGGGAGAGAGAGGTAGAGAGAGAAAGAAAGGAAGCATGAGTAGGGGAGGAGCAGAGAGAGAGGCTGATAGAGGATCTGAAGCAGGCTCCGCACTGATAGCAGCAAGCCTGATGCAGGGCTCAAACTCATGAATTGTGACATCATGACCTGAGCCAAAGTGAGACACTTAACGGAGTCCCGCAGGTGCCCTCTGCCTGGTTTGCTTCTGACCGGAGATATTGCTAACCTGTGCTTCCCAAAAGTTCTGGTTTTACCACTTCACTTTTACAAAAGACCTACATTCACACCTGTTTTTGGTAACCAAAAGAAATGAGAAAAAATGTTCACTTTTATGAAAAAAGCTGTTATCATGTGAATGTAGGTCTTTCATAAAAGTGAAGTGGCATAATGCAAACTTTCAAAAGAATGGAGGATACTCTTTTTTTTTTTTTTAAATTTTTTTTTTTTTTATGTTTTATTCATTTCTAGGAGAGAGAGAGAGACAGCGTGAACAGGGGAGGGTCAGAGAGAGAGGGAGTCACAGACTGAAACAGGCTCCAGGCTCTGAGCTGGCAGTCAGCATAGAGCCCGACGTGGGGCTCGAACCCACGAACTGTGAGATCATGACCTAAGCGAAAGTCGGACGCTTAACCGACTAAGCCACCCAGGCGCCCCAAAAGAATGGAGGATACTCTTGGCTGTACACTATTTTGGCTTAGGAAACTGTTCATAGGAAGTTTGGGATGAAGGGCAAACCTGTCCTATGCAAGGGGGAGCCCAGGTAGTTTGGTATATAGTTCACTGTTTCTGCCATGCCATGATTAACTTAGCCAGAGCTGTCTAATGGGAATATAATGTGGGTCACATATGTCATTTGCAGTGCCAGCTAGGGGGCCTGGGAAGAGAGGGGCAGTAAGCATTTTTATTGCATCATAAAATCTACCACAGGGCCCATTATATTCTCTTTCTCTACTAACCTAAGAAAGCGTAAGAATTGGTATGAAAAAGCAGAAGAAACTGTGAGGATACCTAATAAATGTGGAGTTAAACAAGTCAAATTTATCAAGCAAATGCAATTTTTGAGAGCTTAAAAAAGAATTGGCATCTGGGTTGTACCAGGACACAAGACCAGACGCCTTATCGTAGGAAGAGTTATACGAACCAAATCTATCAAGGATCTGGGGGAAGAGCTTCAGGGAAGGATCAGTAAAGATTTAAAAAAGGAGAGTAATGAAATGTTAAAACATTTTGTAGTAAAATTACGTTTCAAATCTAACGTCACTGTTCCTTTTTGTCTTACATCAATGTCCATATCAAAATTTTTTCAAAATGGTTGCTGAGTTGTGACATATTTTAACACCACAAATATTATATGACTTACAGAATTAGGGCCAAGCCAATGAGAAAGAATGACATCTGGCCACGTGTAGCAACATGGATGGACCTTGAGGGTGTTATGCTGAGCGAAATAAGTCAGGCAGAGAAGGACAACTAGCATATGTTTGCACGTATAGGAGGATTAGGAGGAACTTGACGGAGGAACAAGGGGGAGAAGAAGGGCGGAAATGGTGGGGGAGAGGGAGAGAGGCAAACCATGAGAGACTCTTGGACTGATGGTTGTCGGGGGAGGAGGAGGGAGATGGGCATGGAGGAGGGCACTTGGGGGGATGAGCACTGGCTGTTATATGGAAACCAATTTGACAATAAACTAGTTGTAAAAATTAAAAAAAAAAGTTGACTCGAAAAACAAATAAAAAGAAATCAGATCACCAAAAAAAAAAAAAAAAAAAAAAAAGAAAGATTTAGGGCCAAGCCACTTCACATATTACATTACAAAAGAGTTCATCAGAAATAATTTATGGGGGGCCGCCTGGGTGGCTTAGTCGGTTGGGCGTCCGACTTTCGCTTGGGTCATGATCTCGCGGTTCGTGGGTTCGAGCCCCGCGTCGGGCTCTGTGCTGACTGCCGGCTCGGAGCCTGGAGCCTGTTTCAGTCTGTGACTCCCTCTCTCTCTGACCCTCCCCTGCTCACGCTGTCTCTCTCTCTCTCCTAGAAATAAATAAAACATTAAAAAAAAAAAAGAAAGAATTTATGGGCCCAGCAAGCTGGTAGTCACACCGAATCGTGATCAGGAATTTGTCCTCCATCTCAGTAGGAAAATAGACATAAAGACAGTGACTAGAATGAGCAAAAGGGAGTCTGCAGCAAAAGACTGTTGGAAGACATTTTTTTCCGAACAGTATAAATCATTTCTGTCTGCACTCTGTTGTTGATGAAGCCCTTAAAAAAGTAAAGGTAAATAAAGGACAGCATCCACCAAAACAAAACAAAACAAAACAAAACAAAACAAAACAAAAGCCTATCTCATGGGACAGAAGAAGAGGAGGAGGAAACAGGGCCAGGTAAGCATAACACATCAAATGTCATTCACAGTATCAAGCAACCCAAGTCAGAGAGCTAAGGAAAGAGAAAACTCAGCTGCTTCCGGAAGTCTTGGGTTGTAAGGACTAATGTAGGTGCTGAAGACATGACCAACACAATACAAACCAACTACATAAAAACTACAAGAAAAATCTGTACAAACGGTGTTGTCAAGGGATGAGAAAGCTCTTTGGCCTACTTATTCCTAATTGTCTAATTCTCACATCAGCATTTTATTTTATTTTATTTTTTTAAATGTTTTATTTATTTCTAGGAGAGAGAGAGAGAGAGAGAGAGAGAGAGACAGCGTGAGCAGGGAAGGGTCAGAGAGAGAGGGAGTCATAGACTCTGAAACAGGCTCCAGGCTCTGAGCTGGCAGTCAGCACAGAGCCCGACGCGGGGCTCGAACCCACGAACCGCGAGATCATGACCTAAGCGAAAGTCGGACGCTTCACCGACGAAGCCACCCAGGCGCCCCTCACATCAGCATTTTAAAAAGAAAGCTGTACAGAAGGGCAGCTAGAGAGACATGTCAGGGCAGCTGCAAGGTTTCCCCAGAAGCAGTATCCCTCCAAAATGTGACATGACAGTGAGCCCTTGGTCTAAGTCTGTATCAGTACCTGATTCATTCTTTTTTTTTTATTTAATTTGACATTTTTTTTCTTGTTTAAGAATTAGTAGTTTAAAAACTACCATGAGGGGTGCCTGGGTGGCTCAGTCGGTTGAGCGTCCGACTTCAGCTCAGGTCATGATCTACAGTCTGTGGGTTCGAGCCCCGCGTCAGGCTCTGTGCTGACAGCTAGCTCAGAGCCTGGAGCCTGTTTTGGATTCTGTGTCTCTCTCTCCCTCTGACCCTCCCCTGCTCACACTCTCTCTCAGAAATAAATAAAAGCATTAAAAATGAAAAAAAAAACTACCATGAATTTCAACAAACCCCTTTGTCCATCTTCTGGTTTTATTGGGAATACAAGCCTTAGAGAAGTAGTTCTCAAACTTGAGAGTACGTCAGAATCTCCTGGAGGGGCTTGTTGAAACTGTGCGGAGCCACACCCACAGAGTTTCTGAGTAAGCTGTGAAGCAGAAGCTTTAAGATCTAGTGTGTGGTCCCACCCTTGCTCCTTTTGTTCTGATATGACACCAGGAATGTCTCAGAGGGGGTCTCTTCCTTCAGCCTGGGTCCCAGACAGGAGAACCAAAGCTGACCCCCGATGGACATAAATGTAAGTGGGGAATAAACATTTGTTGTTATAAACAACTGAGACTTTGGGATTGTTATTGTAGCATAATTTAGTGTTACTAATACAGAATCCTTGTATTGAATAAGCATACTCAGCCTTGAGTAGCAGATTTGGCTTTGCAAAGAAAAATAAAATAAATGGAAAGGCAGATAATAACCCATTTTGGTTAGGCTTGTTTTGCATATGTGTGCATGTGTGTTATTAATATATACACCAAGAGCTATGTGACCTTGTGCAAGCTACTTAACCTCTCTGCCCACACATGTGAACAGCAAATAGGGTGAGGGTCATCTGCTTGTGTTGTCTGTTAACCAGTAAGTCTGAACCAAGATCACTTTGTTCAAAGATGCTTCAAAGAATATCATGCTTTTGCAAGAAGTAAGATGAGATGCAAAGTCAATCAGATGATTTGAAAGAGAGAGAGCGAGGGAGAGAGGAATGAAGTAAGGAAACTAAAATCTCAATAATAGGATTTAAGTAAAAACAGAAGCAGAAATAATGCCTTGGGAAACCTTATCAGTAATATTGAAGGCCAATTTGAGTTCTACAGATGCCAAAAAAAAAGGATACAGAGATGAAAATGATACAACAGAGAACCACCACAGATAATTGCTCTTCCTAAAAGAGAGACCAGAACAGATGGAGCAGGAATAATTCTTGAAGGCAGAGTAGAAGAAAACCTTCCTGGGCTAAAGCCATATATAAGCAGATAAAAAGGTCTCACACCTCTTAACCAGACAGAAGGGACAATCCGTGCAAGGACTGGAACCAAAAGCCATATTCGTCTTAAACTGCAAATACTTCAGTACAGCCAGGATATTGAGTACAAAGAGGAGGGAGGCTAGAGAGGTTAAGTATGAACCAGATGATGAAAGGCCCTATGGCTGAGGACTTTTCTCTGCAAAGCAGTAGGCAAAATCATGTATGAAGAGAGTGTTTTAAGGTGGTGGTTTGGTGTTATGATGTGTCAAAGGGCAATTCAAGGGGGCTCTGCTTCCAAGAGTGGTTGAAGTGAAAGGCTATGGACTTAAGTCAGGTAGAAGGTTCAGGGGAACCTTGAGCTCTGTGACCTCTGTGGCTTTTGAAGAACAAGTACACTGGGAATAAAGGATAGATAAGACAGCAAAGATGAGGAGTGTTGAGTCCAAATAAATAGGATTTGAAAACTTAAGACTTCAGAGATGGAGCAGTATAAAGTGATGAATGTCTAGATTTTCTAGAATACGTGCCAGGGAGTGGGTGGATAAGTAGAGTAGAGGTAAAGTCATTTGGGTTGAGGAAGTTAAGGAAACATGGCTCAGTCATGGGCTTTGGACTCACTAGGATGATGGCTGTAATTCAATTCAGATGGAGACGAAAATTCTAATGCAGTCAGCTGGCAGTGACAAGGGAGGGTAAAAGGTGATACTACCAGATGAGGTGGACCCTGAAAAAGAAATCTTGCCAGGGATAAAAAACATATCAAAGCGTCAAGTGAGAACTGCTCGTAGAGTGAGGACATACTACCTTTGGGGCTGGTGGATGGAGTATAGGAGGAAAGAAATCAAAAATGCAGACAAAGATGAGTCAGTATTTTGAATTGGATAATGTGGAGATGTTGGTACCATTAACCTGTTTGGGAGGTCCAGAGGGGGGGTTTTGTTTTCTGGATTCAAACTTAATTTGAGGCCACGGGGAATGGTTAGAGACTGAACAGGCAGGGAGAGGCTACAGAAGTGCAGGTTCAGATGGGCTGGTTCTGGAAGGGCCTCGAGGGCCAAGCCAGGACCTGGAAGGCCGAGACTCATCTGCTCCACCACCTTTGCCTCCTGTGTACAAGGCTGGAAGGCCCAAGGTACCAAGCTCCTGCCCCCGGCTGAGGGATAAGCTCCAACCCTCAGGGTTCCAGAACCTGGAACGCCGGCTTCTTTCCCCGTGGACAGGAAGCAGACGGCGCATGCGCCCTGGGCAGAGCGGCAGCGATGGGAACGGCCGCCAGAGGGCGCCGGAGCTCCGGCCGGTGCAGCCCGGGCGAGGCACCCTCGCGGGCAGGGAGTTGAGAGCAGGGGTTGGTGGGAGAGCCGGCCAGCGCGAGGCCGCAAACGGTGGGCGGGGCCAGGGTGGGGGCGGGGCGAGGCGGTTCCGGAAGGAAGTGGTTCCGGGTCCCGTGGTCCGGTGGTGGTAACTGTGGTGTCGCTCTTGTGGGAGGTGGCGACCGTGAGAGGGGCGAGGCCCGAGGGGCTGGCGGCGCGGCGGCAGCGGCGGCGGCGACGGGGTTGGTGGCGGCGGCAGGGACTTCCCGGCCGGGTGAGCGGCCTTCGGGGGGCGGGCGGGGCGAGGAGGCCCCGGCCCGCAGGGAGGGCGTGTCCGTCGCTAGGGAGGGGCGGTCTTGGGGCGGCGGGTGGGGCGGTGGGTAGCTTGCGCGGGCAGGCCTCGGACTCCCGGGGGACCGCTCCCCTCCCACCGCCTTAGGCCAGCTGGGCTGGTGCCTTTTCCAGCGTGGAGACCCCGGCAGCTGCGGCCGCGGTCCTGACCCTCTCCCGTCGTCCGGCAGGCTGCGGCCCCGGCGGTTCGGAGCGACTGTCATGGGGACTGAGGGTTGGTGTCCAGGGACCGTGCCCTTGTCCCTGAGTCGGACTGGGACGCGTAGCCTGCGGGACCCGAGCCGAGGAGACCCTGCTTTGTCCTCCGGAGGCTCTCCAGCCGCGCAGCGGCATCTTCTTCTGGTAACGTCCAGAATGAGTCGTGAAGGATGCTCTTTATCTTGCATTGCAAAGTAAAACTTGTGTTTTTAGAAACGTTATCTTGAAAATTGTCGCATCTCCTGTGGTTTTCTATGGTGTATGAGGAAACTGGGCCAGTCACTGTCAGGATTGTCGTATCGGTAAGTCGGGAGGAAAAGAAATGGGAGAGAAACTTATTCTCCCAAATATTTTCTTGCCGAGGCGCTTCTCTAGCTGCTCCCTAGGTGATTGCTGCTTTTTTTCTGGAACAAAGTAAAAACTACGGGTAGAAATGACGAAGGTCTGTCTGTCTGACTTCTGGCCCAGCAGCATTTTTAGCATTTTTCTGAATGAGAACTGTATGAATGAAGGACTGGAAAGAAAAGGAAAGGTTTTGGTGGGGATCCATAATGAGTGCTTTATTTTTCAATGGTGTTTTAATGGTTATGATAATAATGCTTTATTTTTAAATGTTATTCTTAAAAATAGCTACTAAAACGTTCTTTTGAAAGTCCCTGCTGTTGTTTCACAGCCCCCCCTCAAAACCTTACTAGAAATATTTATATATAGAAACATTTAGTGACATTTGTGTATTTACAAAATTTCTAAAAGTTGTAAAAGCATGATGAAGATACAGTTTCATCATTCCAAGTAACCGTTATGAATATGGTTACACTGGGTATACATCTCCCGTTGTCTTTCTGTGCAGAGATGAGTGTATGGGTTTTTCTAAAGTGGATTCTCTTTTGTAACCTTTTTTCCCCCCTGACTTCATAGCATGCCATTACATGGCTGTAATCATTTATTTAGTTGGTTATCCCGTTTTACACTACTTGAACACATTGTTGAAGAAATGTAAAATCTGCACAGCCATGATTACTTCTTAGTGTACATTCCTAGATGATAGAATTGTTGGGTTTGTCTTTTTAAAATGTAAATTGCTCAGTTTCCCTCTGGAAAGGATGTGTGATTTTGCCCTCCCACTAGCAATCTGTGAGTATCTTTTTCTACACCCTAGCAAAAGACAACATTTAAAGGATTTCCACTGGCTCACTTTTGGGCCATGTTTGTTCTCTCCAACCGAGTACAAGTATCATTCTCTAGCTATCCCTCCTCCCACCCCTCTTAAATTTGTTTTTAGCAATTCAGTTTCTCATCTTTTATTCCACCTTTAACAGTTCAGTAAAGAAGGTTTATGCAGGTGAGGCAAAGGCGTCATAGAGTGAACAAGAGATTTGAACTCTGGACTTAACTTAAATTCCAGTGTCTCTGATTACCTTGAACAAGTCACTTATAAGGGAGTGTTTCCTCAACCCTAAAGTCAATATTGTAGTGCATTTGCCTTACATTTCTTACAGGGTGGTTTTCAGGGGCAAATGAGACACTTATGGAAAGTACATTTAAACATACTTTGTCTAGTGGTCAATTACTGCTATCTTAGAAAAATTTCAGGGCACAAAAGCATCTTGATTTTTTAAAGTAAATTTCTGAATTCAAAAAAGCCATCATGTGATACTATTTGCCCCACACTCTGTCACTTCTTAAATTTGAAGTTTGATATTTCTGTCCTAGATTATATCAGAATGCTCTCAGAGTTACGGAATTAGGTGAATGGATGAATCTACACAAATGTTGAAGGAGGAAGTATTTAAAGGTGCTATATATAAAACTGAGGGGGAAGATATATAAAGCTAAATAAAACACAATCCTTGGGATCGTGATAAATAAAACATAGTCTTTGTGCCTTACAGGCTACCGAATGTCCAGGCAACTAGAAGGCGGAAAAGCTGTTTTCCAAATTTAGACGGCAATTTTTGATGTGATGCAGGATGTCAACTGTTCTCAAGCGTGCTAAAGTCCAATTCTGCTGACCGAGCATCTGCACAAATGACCAGGCACTCTTGTCTGGGTCATCTTTCTGAAGGTAGGAATTGCAAGTTGGAGAAGTGTTAGTATTGGAGTCTGAGAATCTGGATTCTGGTTTCAGGTCCTTCACTTGGGGCAGATTGGTTAGCTTCTTTGCGGCCTGTTTTTTTCGCCTGTGAAATGAAGGCAATTCTGGCTTCCTTGGGAGCTGGTTTCGAGGATTAAGTGAGATATTTGCAGGACATTAGGGAACATGAGGTCTTTTTTATCCACTAAAAACTTAGCATCTCGAGGAAAGAAAGTAGATCTCTTTTCAACTTTGTGTGCCTGCCCCCTACTAGTCATTGGCACTTAGTAATGTTTGCTAAATTAACATAAAATATGGCTGCTGATAAAAATTCGCTCTGGACCATTGAAGAAGGAAATATGTAAATGTGGGATATTGAGACAAATTGACTACAATATTTGGAGTTGATATGAAGGAATCAAGGGAAACACTGAACTCGTTGCCCCTAGGTTCATCTCTACTGTGACTGTCATTCTGTGTTATATCCCCAATGCCAGGCTCATAGTCTATCCACATCAACACTAAACCTGTTATTCCCTAGGATCCCCCCCTCTCCCCCAGGCACAACCCAGTTTCTCTCCTCCCCTTGTAGTCAGCTTATTAGAAGGGGTTGTTAATAATTGGCTTTCTTAAGTCTCCTTACCTTCCACTTAGTCCTGAAGCCATGTGTTCACATTTTTTGTTCCTTTTATTGGATCTCTATGCAGTTTTTGCCATGAAAGTCTTCTTTCTTGAAGTCTCCTTGGCTGGTTCATCTTTCTCAAGAGTTTGATGTTCTTGTAAGCTTGATCCTGCTCATGATACACCGGGTCTGGAATAATTTATAGAATATTGAAGCTGTCTGGTGTTTGAAGGTTTGGTAGAATTCTCCTGTGAAACCATCTGGGCCTAATGCTTTTTCATGGATATTTCTTTATTTTTTTTTTTTTAACGTTTATTCATTTTTGAGAGGCAGAGAGACAGAGTGTGAGCAGGGGAAGTGCAGAGAGAGAAGGAGACACAGAATCGGAAGCAAGCTCCAGGCTCTGAGCTGTCATCACAGAGCCTGATCTGGGGCTCGAACTCATGAACTGTGAGATCATGACCTGAGCTGAAGTCAGCTGCTTAACCAACTGAGCCACCCAGGCGCCCCTCCTGGATATTTCTTTAATAACTTTATTTCTTCTATGAAAATTGGTCTGTTTAAGCTTTCTAACTCTATTGGGGTCAGTTTTGATACTTTGTGTTTTTCTAGCAAATTACTTTTTTCATCTGGGTTTTCAAATTTATTAGGTGGAGAACCACAAAGTAACCTTTTCTGATTTAAAATTTTTTCTTCCATTTCAATGGTTGTTTCTCCCTCATTCTGTTTTATTTTTGTATATTTGTGTTTCCCCCTTTTTTTCTTAATCATGTTATATAGTGGTTTCTCTCTTTTAATTTTTTCAAAAACTACAGAATTTTCAATTATTACTTAGATCTAGTTTTCTGTTCTCTTGCTCATTCTCTTCCCCTGTTTTTAGCTTTATTATTTCCTTGTGCTTTCTTTTGGTTTACTTTATTTTTTTTTAGTTTTTTTAAACCTTGGAACAATTTATTTATTTTTATTATGTCATTTTCATTGATAAATATGTTTAGAGCAGGGTGCCTGGATGGCTCAGTGGGTTAAGTGTCTGACCCTTGATGTCAGCTCAGGTCTTGATCTCACGGTTCATGAGATTGAGCCCCACCTCACACTTTGCTCTGACAGCGTGGATTCTCTCCCTTTCTCTCTGCTCTTCTCTTGCTCACATGCACACATGCAGTCTCTCTCTCTCAAAATAGATAAACTTAAAAAATAAGTTTAGAACAACAAATTTTTTTTTGATCACTACTTTAAATGCATTCCATAAAATCTGATAGGTAGTGCTTTCATTGTCATTCTAGGTGGAAGGGCTTTGCTGTTATTTTTGTTAGTAAATTCTAGGGATTTTTCGTTATGATCAGGGGATATTGTTTGTAATATTTCTATTTCATAGCAGTTGCTGATGTTTTCTTTGTGATGTAATTATATGAGTACTTCTTGTGAATGCGGCATGGGCGTGTGAGAAGGTATATTCTCTAGTATTAGGGTGTAGAATCTGATAAATATCTTTAAGATTTACTCTGTTGATTATGCTGTTTAGATCTTCTGTCTCCTTATTTTGGGGTCACTGAATTTTCTCATATGCCACTGAGAGTGGATAATTAAAGTCCTCTAATATTAATGGGTTTCTATCTATATGTCACCTTGCATCTCAAGTAGTTTTTGTTTCATAAAGGTGGTTGCTATGTTAAATTCATATGAATATGTGTATTTTTATGTGTGCTGTCTAAATCATAGATTGTGGCTTTCAGTATTAAAGAGTATCTTTGGGTGGGGGTGCCTGGGTTACTCAGTTGGTTACGCGTCCGACTCGGTTTTGGCTCAGGTCATGATCTCACAGTTTGGTTGAGTTTGAGTCCCCCACGTCAGGGACTCTTTCTCTCTCCCTCTATTTCTGTCCCTCCCCTGCTCACATTGTCTCTGTCTCTCTCAAAATAAATAAACTTTAAAAATTTTTTAAGTGAGTTTTGTTTTGTTTTGTTTTGTTTTGTTTTGTTTATTTGGTCACAACGAGTGCTTTGGGGCTTGAATTCTGCTTTGCCTGACTCCACACATGCCACTCTGCTCGCTCTTTGTTACCGATTGCCTGGTATACTTTGGCCATCCTTTCATTTTTAATGTTTCACCATCACTTTGTTTTAGATGTGTCTTTTGTCGAACTCTTTGTGTTTTGTTTTGTGAGCCACATCGAAACTTTTTATGTTAATAGGTGAGTTAAAACCATTCACATTTAGTGTTAGGACTGATATATTTGGCCTCAACTCTATCATAATATTTGGTTTTATTTGCTGTTTTTTTTGCTATGAGGTGTATTTTTTCCTCTTGTATTAGAAAAATTGGGAAGCAGTATTTTAGAAGGTTTTTATTTTTGTTCTAATGGTTTACTTTTGTCCTTACACCTTTGTAAATGCCCTTACTCCCCTCTTTGTTTATTTAACCTTTTGTGTGTGTGAGAAAAATACATCGTATTCATGAAATCAGAGTAGGTTAATGATAGGCCTCTGTGAGAGTCTTTATCTGCTTGCAGTTCCTCGCTGAAGAACTGACGTGGCCAGCGGAGCCCAGAGCGTAATGCGTGTTTGGCTTCCTCTGACCTGCTGATCCCCGGCTTGTTCTGTGGCCTCTGGCCTGGTACTGTTCTGTGCTGAGAGTGCGGCTTCTTTGTTGCAAAGGCTTCCCGGGGTATTCTTTGCATTTGGAAATGCTGGGATCCTATTTAGTATGAAAGTGTTGTCAGTGGGTTTTGTTGTATACATCTTTACTGAGATATAATTACTATACCACACAATTCACCCGTTTAAAAGTGTACAGTTTGGTGTGTGGGTTTTTTTGGTAATTTAGAGCTGTGCGGCCATCACCACAGTCCACCTTTGAAAAATTCATCGTCCCCAGAAGAAACCCCACGTGCATTCTCTCCAGTGCCCTCCACCCCACCCAGGCAACCACCGGTCTACTTTCTGTTTCTCTGGATTTGCGTATCTTGGACCTTTCATATAAGCGGGATCATATAGTACGCGTTCTTCTGCAGCTGCCTTCTTTCCCTTAGCATAACAGTTTGAGGCTTCATCCCTGTTTGACCGTGTGTCAGTACTTAATTACATTTTATGGCCAAATAATGTTTGGTTGTATGGGTGTACTGCATTTTGTGTATTCATTTATTTCTCAGTGGACAGTGGAATTGTTTCTACTCTTAGGACTAATGCTGCTGTAAATATTTGTGTATAAGTTTTTGTGTGGACATATATTTTTATTTCTCATGGGTATATATTTAGGAGTGGAATTGCTGGGTCCTCTCGTAACTCTTGTGTTTAATTCTTTAAGGAACTGCCAGACTGTTTTCCCAAATGTCTGCATTGTTGACATTCTCCCCAACAATGTACGTGGGTTCCATTATCTCTCCACACTTTCAGCATTTGTTATTATCTGTCTTTGATTATGGCCATCTAGTTGATCAGCACAGAACCTGATGCGGGACTTGAACCCATGAACTGTGAGATCGTGACCTGAGCCGAAGTCAGACGCTCAACCGACTGAGTCACCCAGGTGCCCCCATCCTCATCTTTTTTTAATGTCTTATACGTACATTTATGTATTTTTAAATGCTCACCATTGGTCCTTTGCTGTCATTTTCTCAGTCATAATTTGGTTGGATGAAGCTCATCTTCTAGTAGGTTTCTCAGGAAGGGCTAGTTAAATGCAGAAATTCCCTATTCGTGTATGCTGAAAACTTTTTTTTTTTCTGTAGCCCTGATACATGAAGGTAATTTGATATAAAATCCTTGGTTCACACTTACTTTCATTGATTTTATTTTTTTATTTTAAATGCTGACCCACTGTTGCTTTGCTTTGTGTGTTAGTTTTGAAATATATGATAGTCAGTTCTTTGGAATTAGAAGTTATTTATTCTTTTTCCCTAGAGATCTTGAGGATTTTATCTTTATATTTGAAATCAAATAGTTTTTACTAGGCTATGTGTCAGAACTGATTGTTTTAAGTTAATTTTCCTACGTATCTGGTGAGTTCTTCATTGTATAAATTCAGGTATTTTTCCATTTATGGAAAGTTTTCTTGAATTCTAATTTTAAATATTAGTTTATTTCCATTGTTTGGTTTTTCTTCTAAGAGACTACAGTCTCTTATATTAATATATATTATTCCTTCTTTACCTGTCTTCTTTTTCCACTACTTTTTCTCGGACTTGTTCTCTCTCTTACTCACTCATTGTCATTTTCATTTTTTGGTTTTCCTGTTTCTCGTTTTTTTAAAAAAACAATTTTTTAATGTTTATTTTTGAGAGAGAAACAGAGACACAGTGTGAGCAGGGGAGGGGCAGAGAAATAGGGAGACACAGAATCTGAAGCAGGCTCTAGGCTCCAAGCTGTCAGCACAAAGCCCGATGTGGGGCTCAAACTCATGAACCATGAGATCATGACCTAAGCCAAAGTCTGATGCTTAACTGACTGAGCCACCCAGGCGCCCCGGTTTTGCTGTTTGTCTTCAATATCCCTTATTAAATTTTCATTTGAATTGATTCTTTCTTGGATACCTTGCAATTTATTCTTCACTTCTGAGATAATTTAGTCTTTTTTTGGTCCATTTTTTCCCTCTGAGTTCAGTTAAGGTTTTTTTTTTTTCTCATTTCACTCTGTTTTTTGATCTTTTTCTTTTCTTAGTTTTTAAAGTTCTGATTCAAGGTGAGGTTTTTAAAAAATCTATCCTTTTTTTTTTTTAATGTTTTTTTATTTCTAGGAGAGAGAGAGAGACAGCGTGAGCAGGGGAGGGTCAGAGAGAGAGAGGGAGTCACAGACTGAAACAGGCTCCAGGCTCCGAGCTGGCAGTCAGCATAGGGCCCGACGCGGGGCTCGAACCCACGAACCGCGAGATCATGACCGAAGCGAAAGTCGGACGCTTAACCGACTAAGCCACCCAGGCGCCCCTAAAAAATGTATCCTTAAATGATTTTGGATTTATTTAATTTAAGTAATTTATTTTATTAATTTATTTATTTAATTCTGCTTGGACTTAGAGTTTCCTTCTGCCTCATGGTTTTTTGGAAGGAATTTTCCTCAGTTGAGGAATTCTCTTTTTTAATTTTCTTGTGAACACATGACAGTCATTAGACATGAAAAATTTTGCAAATCTCATGAGTATGAAATAGTGCCTCATTGTTTTCATTTTATCCTTCTGACTAGGTAGGGTTGTGTATCTTTTCATATTTATTGGACATTTATGTTTCCTTTTTATTGTAAACTCAAAGGATAGAGCTGCCATTTACTGAGGTGGAGCAGAGACCGTAGGAGGAGCAGATTTTGTCGGGAGGTCAGGAGTTTGGTCTTGGACATGTTGACAGCATTCAGTAGGCTGTTGGATATGTAAGAGCACGGTTCAGCGCATAGATGAGGGTTGGAGATATAATTTTGGGTGGTGTTCGTTTATGAAGAGTATTTAAAGCCCTGAGACTAAATGAGAGTATAGACTGGGGAGAGAGTGTAGACAGTGAGAGGTCTAAAGACTGAAGTCATTATTTAGAGAACAACAGGGTTCACTATACAGGGGTCAGAGTGGTGAAGGGGGAGATACGGAGAAATCAGCAAAGGAGACAGAAGGAATTGTTAGAAGTGGGAGGAAAACCAGGGAAGTGTAGTATTCTGGAATTCAAGTGAAGAAAATGTTTCTAGAAGGAAAGTGTGATTGACTGGCAAGTGCTGCTGGTAGGTCCGGGAGGACGAAGAGGAGAAATAGCAAGTAGATTTGGTGACCTGGGTTTCGTGAGCGATCCGGACTCCAGCGGTGTGGCGCAGTGGGGGGTGCGAAGGCAAGATTGGTGAGGGGCTGGGCAAGAATAGGAGAGAAAGCGGAAGGACTGTGGTACACAGGCGGCCCTTTGAGGGGTGTGGTTATAGATGGAGAAAGAGGGAGGTAGTCCCAGGAGGGTGTGGTTCTGTCTGGAGAGCTGCGAGCTTCATCACACGGACGTTGTATGGTGGCAGGAAGGACCTACTGGAAGGGGGAAAACTGTGGGAGGAAGAGGAAAATTGCTGGAGTTGGGTCTTTCAGCTTAGTTAGAGGATGTGTCCAGTGCTGTTCTCATAGCGATGGCTTATTTTTGCACCAGTGTCCTCGTCCACATCTTCCTTGGAGTGAAGGTCCCTACTTACTGTCCATTTGTCTTTCTGTGTTCAAGGACAGGTGGGTTCATTCACTGCACCCGGCCCTGTACAGCTCACTCTGAAGTAGCAGCATAAATTTATCTCCTGTTACTGACATCACCTTTTCCCCTGTAACAAACCCTGCTCGTGTTTCAGTCTTTTCTTTCTCCCTGTCTGTAAATTTTAGAAGGAAGTTGGTTCCTTTCATTAATTTTGCTAGTCACAAATACACTAGTTTAAATCAGAGATTGTTTGTAAAGGACCAGATAGTAAATATTTTAGGCTTAGTGGTCCGCATATAGTCACTTTGTGGTTTAAATAAACTCTCTTCCTTTCTTATCCATTAAGCACTTTTCATTACTAGCTGATGTGCCTAAGCAATTACAAACAAAGTTCACTATTTTAAAAAGTTTTATTGAGATATAATTTACAGGTTTAGAGTGGGTTCGGTGGTTTTTCGTATGTTCGCTGAGTTCTGCAACCATCTTCATGATACCTGATCTAATTTCAGAGGGTTTTCATCACCCTAAAGCTAACATTTTTATAGCTTTGAGGTATGATTTTTATGCAATAAAATTTTTGAGTGAAGTTTGAATTTTAATAACACTAATTCTAATATGATGAAAGGAAAATATTGTTTTTTAATGTTTATTTGTTTTGATAGCGTGAGCGTGAGAGCATGAGCGTGCATGAAGGTCAGAGAGAGAGGAGAAAGAGAAACCCAAGCACGCTCCTCACTGTCAACACAGAGCCTGATGCGGGCCTTGATCCCACAAACCATGAGATCATGACCTGAGCCGAAATCAAGAGCTGGACACTTAACTGACTGACCCACCCAGGCATCCCTCAAAGAAAAATATTCTAACTAATACTTTTTTTCATCACAGAATTACTAAATCTTATTTTCTCCCAAGGGACCCCCACCTTTTTCTTTTTCTTAAACATTTTATTGGCAAGTTGGTTTCCATATAACACCCAGTGCTCATCCCCACAAGTGCCCTCCTCCATGCCCATTACCCCCTTCCCCTCTCCCCCACCCCCATCAGCCCTCAGTTTGTTCTCAGCATTCAAGAGTCTCTCATGGTTTGCCTCCCTCCCTTTCCCCACTATTTTTCCCCTTCTTCTCCCCCGCGGTCCTCCATTAAGTTCCTCCTAATCCTCCTATACCTGCAACCAGATGGTATCTGTCCTTCGCTGCCTGACTTATTTCGCTCAGCATAACACCCTCAAGTTTCATCCACATTGCTACACGTGGCCAGATTTCATTCTTTCTCATTGCCATGTAGTATTCCTTTGTACAGATAAACCACATCTTCTTGATCCATTCGTCCGTGGATGGACACTTAGGCTCTTTCCATGGTTTGGCTCTTGAGAGTGCTGCCATGAACATTGGGGTCCATGTGCCCCTATGCATCAGCACTCCTGGATCCCTTGGGTCAATTCCTAGCAGTGCTATTGCTGGGTCCTAGGGGAGTTCTGTTGTTAATTTTTTGAGGAACCTCCACACTGTTTTCCAGAGGGGCTGCACCCGTTTACATTCCCACCAACAGTGTAGGAGGGTGTCTCTTTCTCCACATCCTTGCCAGCATCTAGAGTTCTCTGATTTGCTCATTTTAGCCACTCTGACCGGCGTGAAGTGGTATCTCAGTGTGGATTTGATTTGTATTTCCCTGATGAGGAGGGATGCTGAGCATCGTTTCGTGTGTCTGTGGGCCATGCGGATGTCCTCTTTGGAGAATGGTCTGTTCATGTCTTCTGTCCGTTTCTTGACTGGATTAATTGTTTTTTGGGTGTGGAGTTTGGTGAGTTCCTTATAGATTTTGGATACTAGCCCTTTATCTGATATGTCATTTGCAACTGTCTTTTTCCATTCCGTCGGTTGCCTCTTAGTTCTCTGGATTGTTTCCTTTGCCGTGCAGAAGCTTTTCATCTTGATGAGGTCCCAACAGTTCATTTTTGCTCTTGATTCCCTTGCTTTTGGGGATGTGTCAAATAAGAAATTGCTGTGGTTGAGGTCAAGGAGGTTGTTTCCTGCTTTCTCCTCTAGGGTTTTGATGGTTTCGTGTCTCACGTTCAGGTCCTTTATCCATTTTGAGTTCATTTTTGTGTGTGGTGTGAGAAAATGACCTAGTTTCATTCTTCTGCATGTTGCTGTCCAGGTCTTCCAGCACCATCTGTTAAAGAGACTGTCTTTTTTCCATTGGATACTCTTTCCTGCTTTGTCAAAGATTAGTTGTCTGTATACTTTTGGGTCCAAATCTGAGTTCTCTATTCTATTCCATTGGTCTGTGTGTCTGTTTTTGTGCCAATACCATACTGTCTTGATGATGACAGCTTTGTAGTAGAGGCTAAAGTCCGGGATGGTGATGCCTCCTGTTTTGGTTTTCTTCTTTTTTTGTTTTAAATTTTTTTTAATGTTTTATTTATTTCTGGGAGAGAGAGAGAGACAGCGTGAGCAGGGGAGGGTCGGAGAGAGAGGGAGTCACAGACTCTGAAACAGGCTCCAGGCTCTGAGCTGGCAGTCAGCACAGAGCCCGATGCGGGGCTCAAACCCACGAACCTCGAGATCATGACCGAAGCGAAAGTCGGACGCTTAACCGACTAAGCCACCCAGGTGCCCCTTGGTTTTCTTCTTCAATATTACTTTGGCTATTCGGGGTCTTTTGTGGTTCCATACAAATTTTAGGATAGTTTGTTCTCGGTTTGAGAAGAAGGCTGGTGCAATTTTGGTTGGGATTACATTGAATGTGTAGATTGCTTTGGGTAGTAATGACATTTTAACAATATTTATTGTTCTGATCCATGAGCATGGAATGTTTTTCCATTTCTTTGTTTCTTCTTCCATTTCCTTCATAAGTTTTCTATAGTTTTCATCATACAGATCTCTTATATTTTTGGTTAGGTTTATTCCTAGGTATTTGTTATGCAATTGTGTTTTTTGTGCAGTTGTGAATGGAATCAGTTTCTTGATTTCTCTTTCTGTTGCTTCATTGTTAGTGTATAAAAATGCAACGGATTTCTGTACGTTGATTTTGTATCCTGCAACTTTGCTGAATTCATGGATCAGCTCTAGTAGCTATCAACTTCTTTTAAAACATTAATATTTTAAAAATTAAGTTTACATAACTTTTAAAATGTATTTATTTGGCATTATTTGTTTTACCAAAAATCAGCAACAAACTGTTTAATCATGCTTATTTAAGTTTTGGTATATTTAGTGGAATTTAGGCAGCAGTCGAGTACTATAATAAGGTGTTGTAATTGTAATTCTTATTATCCAGCAATTTAAAAACAAGATATATCATCAAGTATTCTTCAACATTTTGACTGTGATTATATGAAGTATTTATGTACATGGTAAAAGACAGGAAGGTAGTAGTGGTTCAGGTAGAGGAATTCTGGGAATTTTTTCCTTTTGGAACACTTATTTGGCAGTTGCTATTTGCCAGGCACCATTCTAAGCTCTTTTCATGACTTGACTCCGGGATCATCAGACTACAGTATATTTGACCTTTAGTGCCTCTTGTCCTGTGCCCCTTGAGCTAAGAATGATTTTATATTTTTATTTATTTTTATTTTATTTTTTTTTATGTCTTTATTTTGAGAGACAGAGATAGAGAGTGAGCAGGGGAGGGGCAGAGAGAGAGGCCGACACAGAATCCGAAGCAGGCTCCAGGCTCTGAGCTGTCAGCACAGAGCCCGACGCAGGGCTCGAACCCACGGACTGTGAAATCATGACCTGAGGTGAAGTCGAATGCTTAACCGACTGAGCTACCCAGGTGCCCCTCGTTTTATATTTTTAAAGAGTTGTATTTGTTATTTATTTTTTGAAGTCTGTTCATTCTGAGAGAAGGGGGGAGGAGCAAAGAAAGGGAGAAAGGAACCCAGGCAGGCTCCACACTGTCAGCGCAGAGCCCAACTCAGGGCTCGATCTCACACCCCAACCATGAGATCCTGACCTGAGCTGAAATCAAGAGTCAGATGCTAAACCAGCTGAGCTACCTGGTTGCCCCAAGAGTTTCTTTAAATTTTTTAAAATGTTTTTTATTTATTTCCGAGAGAGAGACACAGCGTGATCAGAGGAGGGTCAGAGAGAGAGGGAGACAAAGAATCTGAAGCAGGCGTCAGGCTCTGAGCTAGCTGTCAGCACCGAACCCGACACAGGGCTTGAACCCCCCAACCATGAGATCATGACCTATCTGAGCCGAAGTTGGACGCTTAACTGACTGAGTCACCCAGGTGCCCCCAACCAAGAGTTGTTTTAAAAAGAAGAGGAAGATGCAGTCAAGACCTTATGTGGCCCACAAAGCCTAAAATAGTTACTATCTGGCCCTTTATAGGACAAGTTTGCTGACCCTTCATTGAATTCATTTTATCTTCACAACATTCTAATAAAGTGGGTCCTGTTATTATCATCCCCATTTTGATCCTCATTGATGAGGAAACTGAGGCACAGAGAACTTAAGTAACTTTTTGTTGGTGGTGTTCACTGCTTTTAGAGCATATTGCAGGCTCTTTCTACAAACTTGCTAATACTGTATTTCTTTGCAGTGTAAAAAGTAAACAGTGGCTCGCATGTCAAAGGATGGCACGGTCACGCTCCAGATCCCCCAGGTGGAAACACAGGTGAGCAGTCCTTGGTTTAGCCGACTGTGGGTTTGGGATGTGCTTTGACTTGCAAATTCAGTAGTACTGTTAGGAACCTATTTTCCTAAGCTCATGGGACCTGGTTATTCACAGTAGGTAGTTTACAGTGATAACGTTTGTATTGCTAGCTTCTAAAGGCTGACAGCTCTGTGTAATTATGGCTGGCAGCTCAATTAATCCATAATAAAAAGAAATGCAGTGGCTCCCTCAAGGGAGAGTGAGAAACATCTTCGAGTGTTAACATCTTTTGCATCAGTAAGTGGTTGAGAACTCTCGAGTGATTATTTGTTTTCATAATCATTATCTCTGAAAATATTGGGAGTTAGAAAATCAGGAGTTACCTATTTCTTCTTCTTCATGGCAGAATACTTGAGTTTTGAGTAACTCAGTTGTGGTTCACCTTTCCTCTTTGCTGGTTGGCAGTATCAATAGTATATACATATAATTAGATTGGAACAGTTCCACCAGTGTTCATTGTATACCTGCTACAGTTTTGGGGCTTCCGAGGCAAGTGACATCTTCCAGGGCCTCAGCAAGCATGCAGGCCGGCTGGGAGGCTGACACCACAGCTCTGAGACCGTGGGAGAAGCGCAGGGCTACTGCCTCGGACCAAGTATTGTGGGTCTGTGCAGAGGGAATCATTCTGCTTTTATGGAGAGAAAAAGTGGATACTAAGTAAGTCTTCAAAGAAAAGATGCAATTTTACCTGGCCATATAAGGATGGGTAGAATTTCTAAAGGTGGAAAGAAAGAAGAAAAGTATTCCAGTTAAGGAGGGCAATAGGAGCAAAGGCGCAAAGCTGTGGAAGTGACTAGTACGTTCTAGGACTTAAAAAAGGACCATAATTATATACATAAAAAGCAGAGCAAAACTTTTCATGTTAATCCGACTTGGCCCATGTGCTTGTTCATTATGATTCTGCAATGACTAAATCAGTCATGTAACAGTTTTCATTTTGTAATTCATTTTGTAATTGTAATTGGGCTACAATAAAGCCCAATTGTAACGCTTCCAAAAGAAAAGGGAACGTAAACACGTGAGTGATTTTAACATGGAAGGCATCAAAGAGGCTGTTTTGTGTCACCCTTTTGTGATAGGTTGGGTGAAGGGGCACAGAAGACTCTGCCAAGCTTAGTGCCTGATTTCTAGATTCCTTCTCAGAATGCTTTGTCAGAAACTGTAAAGCGTGTGATACTTTACCGTACTTGCATGCTGACACATTAGCCTGCCACAGCCGCTGCTGGGTCAGAGACAAAGGCCTTTATTAACTGCGGTACGGCAGCCCACCCGCCCCACGTTCCTGGGTTTCCCTTACTCCCAAGGCTCCTGACGGCGGGGGGCCGCAGAGCGAAGCTGGGAAGTGACAGCACCGCTAAGCAACTCAAGCCTCATCAGGGCTACAAGCAGATCCACCCAGCCTTTGATGGAGGAGACATACCCTGAATCGCCAACAGATTGGCCCTCTTTCCCTGAGGGAGGCCCCATCCCCATCTTCTGGGGCTGTGAAGTTTGGAACAAAAGCTGTCAGTGCCTCTGCTTACCAAGCCTGCAGGATGCAAGAGACCCATGGAGAATTGTCTCCCAACAGACTCCTCAGATCTCTATTGTTTCTTTAGGAGAACTGAAAATGTTAGTTACTATTCCAGCAATCTCCTTCAAGAGAACAGGCTTTATACAATAAAACCCCTTATATGAAACATAATAACAAAGCAATATTCATTATGAGGTAAGGATTAAAGTGAGAGGTTGAGTATTCCATCCAGTCTGGAAAACCTCTGTGTCTGGCTGCCAGACTTTCTCCTTAGTGATGAAGAGATGCCGTCTTCCAGAAAGTCCTCAGTCTCTGCTTCCTTGTTCCTGTGATGAAGTGCAGCCTGCTGGATGACAGAGTTTCTTCTTTGGCTAAATGATGCATTTGCTCGTACATCTAGCTTGGTGACTCCAGAAGGAGATGTTGCCAAGTCCAGTATATAAGTCGCAGTATGTACGTGAGGAAGATCAGTCTGCTTCCTTTCTTGTAGGGAGGACACAGGCATGTCGCCACGTGGAAAGGATTTGACTCCAACTCCATGCAGCTCTGAAGGTGGACAGTAACAAAAGCTGCAAGGCCAGCTGCCTCATTGATTAGAAGACGTTAAGCCCTCAGGGAGGAGATTGGAAAATCAGGTGGATTAGATGGGAGGAGAGGTCCCCAGATGCAAAATTGAACTTTATTGCATCCCACATAGTGGTGCTTTCTCTCTGCTCTTGAGGTCCACACAACTCAGACTTGTTTCCTGGGTACAGGGGCCTTCTTCCTCCTCTGTGGGAGTGAAGCCTTGGTGTTGGCAATGCCAAGGTATTGGGGAAGGTAGTTACAGAAAAGGTGTGCTGTTCCCGGGGAACATGACAGCTACATGAAAGCCCACATTCACCGAAGTTACAAGCTCTCTTTCAACAGCGCATGTAAGGGAACAGGTCCAGGAAAGAAAAGCAGTTTGTCTGTGTTAGTAGTTTTTATGGAGAAACTAAGAATAGTTTAAGTCTTAATATCCTCTTCCCCCTCCCACTCTGCACACTAAGTATGTATTTTTTTGCTTCTTGATATAGCTTTAGTAGAGAGAATAGCCAATCAGTTGGGGAAACTGCAGGGCCAGTTTTGAGTGAGTTTGGGCTTATTGTGATATTATAAACTCTTAGAATCTAATTTCAGAAGTTCTGTTCTGTTTGCCAGAGACTCTCCTACCTATTGTGTGAATCGAGCCTTCATTTTGCCTGCTTCTTCCCTGACCATTCAACCTGATGCAAGCTTTTGATGACTGGGTCTTTTGCCTAAACTTTTGCCGTCAGCAGTCTTCCAGAACGGCTCTTGTGTACCTGACCTGGTCCTCCTGTAGCGCACTGGCTATGCTCAGCCCATTTTGATATGCACATGGGGTACATTAGTTCTGATGGAAAGAGTATGCTTGTTGAATTGCTCAGAGCAGTAATCAGACACCCAAATGGGCAATTTAGAATACAGATACAGCAAATTGATGAATTTAATTTGAGTGGAAGAAACCGTGGAAAGCAACTGTTTTATTTAAGTTGGTCATGTTAAGACAGACTTAGTTTGTTGTCTTTAAATGTACTGAACTTTTCTGTTTGTTTACATAGGTCTTTATCACCAGTACCTAGAAATGCTGAACACTACAAGCAAAGATATTCTCATGGGCATTATGGCTTTGAATACAGGAAGGATCCAAAAAGACCCACCCCTTGGCGAATGGACAGTGAGAAATATGGACAGAGTAAACCAAGGATTCCTTCTCGTGGAAATATACATTACCGATCTTATGAACATAGATTCCCTTCCCCAAACATAAGAAGAACCTCTTCAGAAAATGTTTATACTTCTAAGCCTTACCGAGAATACTTACCAGGAAGAAGGGATGGTAACAGAAGACCGTACTATATGCCCAGATACTCAGAAGGTGTACCCTACAAGGAGAACCAGAGGGATTTTTATCCCCAGAACGTACAAGGAAGGTATATTCCTGATGACCACAGAGTTAGAGGAAGTGGAAAAGGAGGGAAGCCACCCCAGAGGTCAATAGCAGATTCTTTTAGGTTCGAAGGAACGTGGCTTGAAGATGAGTTGAGGCACCAGAGGATACAAGATGAAAACCATTCTCAGTCACTTAGAAGAGGCTCTGAAGACTTTGAGAAAAGGAGCTCTTTTCAGAGGAGGTATAGGAAAACATTAAACCTGGGTAATTTGGTATAAAGCTTCAAGTGAAAAAGTCTATTTACTTTATGGTTGAAGATAACCACCTTGAAAAGCTTTTGTCTAAAAAGATAAAAAGCATTATAATGTAATTATGGTCTACTGGTAGTAGTGAAGTATTTATTTATAGAGTAAATCATGTTGATGGCTAGAATATTAACAAAAGATGGTATTTTCCTCTTTTGCTACCTTGTGCCTCTGTGAGTTGGCTTGAGGGATTATAGTTAACTTGCCACTGCGTTCTGCATTTAAAGCCCTGCTGCCCAACATTTCACACATATAAATTCTCACTTTCTTCTCTCTAGTGCAAGTATAAACTGCTTTATGTCAACACAGGTATCCTGAGGATCGTGATTTCAGAACATATGGACACACATCAGAAAGACCTAAAGACGTGGAAAGGTACGAAAACAGAGATCCTGTCAGGAACCCACAGTGGAAGTTCAAGCATTCTCTTCCTTCTTATCAAGGGAAGAAACAGCAATGGAACCTTGGACCCCAAACTCATCGACGTGCTCAGAGGGAACCCCCAGAGACCAGTCTGGCAACCAGGGTATACTGTGACTATCGCCACAAACGTCCTAAGACCTTGGGTGGGAACAAGGACTTTTCCGATGGAAGAATTCCGAAGTACTCTAAGGAAGAAGATAGAAAATACAGTTCTCAAAAAGGCCCCGTAAGTAGACAGTCCATTTGTCTTGATGCTGGAAGAGGGAGAGAGACTGAAGGTGGGCAAGTCCAGGTACCTCTGAGAACACCATCTAAGAAAGACTGCACTGCCTCTACTAACTCACGCAAAAGTGACATTGGCCTGAGACCCTACAGTGACCAACGGAAGGAGAAAATAAAGAAAGATGGGGATGGCAGAAAAGAGAGCAACTCTTCCAGTAACCAACTCCGTAAAAGTAAAAAGTTTTCCAATGTGAAACCTTCATCTGCCAGTCTTAGGAAGAAATCATTTACTGTTAAAGTAGATGTGAAGAAAACAGTAAATACATCCAGGTATTGTTTTTGGTTTTTCTTAGTGCTATTTAAGAAAAATAATCTGTTTCTGCCACCTTTATTTGAAGCTTTAAAAATGGAATTAACTGTGTTTAGAGTCAATTGAGTGGGGAAAGATTGCCTGGATTTTTCAAATTCCTCCTGTAATGAGGATGAATCCCATGATTGGTAGTACGGAATGATCTCATGTCTGCTTGTTTCCACATCATATCTCAAGATGCTTTGTGGGCACAGGGCACTCTGTGGACTTGTTCCTCTTAATGAATTTATGTGTTTTTGTGCTGCCAGATTTTCTGTAGCCGGGGATAGGCTGTGTAGAGTTCAAGGGGACCTATTCCTTGCTCAGTCTCTCAGAGCCTGTTTTCCCTGTGGCCTCCAGTCCAGAGAATTTTTGATCTGGAAGGGACCTTACTTAGCTGGCCCAGTTTTTATAGAGGAGGAAAGTGAGGCCTTGAGAGGTGAAGCAACTTGTCTAAGTCAGAGCACTTGCGGCTCAAGGAAGCAGGTGACTTAATCTGGTTCTTGCTGCCCTCCCAAAACAGTTGGTGCTCAGCTGAATAGATTCTCCGAGGTAGAGGAAATTAGGCTAGATTCTAGAGAGAGGCCTATTTATTAGCCATTCAGTTTAGCTGTCAAGGATTCTTTAAAAAAAAAATAGACTGCTGTTGTAATAGGGTATATTCTGCTAAAGTGGTTCGCATGCTTTGTTCCATTGTGCATATTACCTCTGTTTACGGATTATGGAAATAACAAGGCACTGCAGTTGGCTTTGTCAGCTAAGTCTGTTTATTACCTTACTATATTACCATTATGTGAATAAAAAAGTGATGGGACATGTTAATTTGGTGCCTTTATGTTCACAGCTCACTCATACCTGTATTTCAATCAAAAACAAGATGAAACAAAATCTAAGGGAAGATGTGACAGGGAGGGAGGTAAATCCACAGGCTTGCTCCCTTTTTTTTTAAACAAATATATTTTGTTCCTTTTCTTATGGCAGTGCCCCTCCCTCATATTTGCCTTACATTCATTGTGCTTAGAAAAAATACTGTAAAATATACATATGTATATTTCTATGTGCACAGAAAGCATCTATAAATATGATTATATTATAGAAAGTTGGACAAATAGAGGGGATAATAATTTTACTAATTACATAATTTTACTACCCTAGGACAGTTTTATTAATATTTTAGTACAGCTCTTTTGTTATTTTTCTGTGTATATTTATACATGGTTGTCATAATACTGTATTTATAATTTTGTATCCTACTTCATCTAATAAGTCTTAAATCACTTTGTACCATTATATTTCCTACTAGTTCTTAACGTTAAGAGCGCAAAAGCTGATGTAAGGATCAACTCAAAGGATGTTACCTTAAGGTTTTTTTCTTTCTAACATTATACTATGAAAATGTTCAAATATACAGAAAAGTTGAAAGAATTGTACAGTAAATACCTATATATCCACCACCGAGTGTCTGCAATTAATATTTTACTCTACTTCCATGATCACTATCCATCTATTCATCAATACTTTGATCTTATTTTTTCCATACATTTCAAAATGAATTGTAGATATCGGTATACTCCCCTTAAAATACTTCAGTATTTCATTTTTGTTCACCTTTTTTCCCTGTGGAGATAAAATTACATAAATCAAATCATGAAAGTCTTGAATTTTTTAAATAGAAGTAATGATACCCCCGTATTTAATAAGGAAGTTAAAAAAGAATTAAAAGGGCACTTGTTGGGAGGAGCACTGAGTGTTGTATGTAAGTGATGAACCACAGGAATCTACCTCCAAAATCAAGAGCAAACTGTATGTGCTGTACGTTAGCTAACTTGACAGTAAATTATACAAAAGTAAATACTAAAAAAAATTGGCTTAGCAGTTTTAAAGAATGCTAGAAGTACGAATTTTGAAGGATTTCACTTTAATAGACCTCATTAGAAGTACTGAACGGAGTTAATTTTGTAATTAGATATCAAGAAATGCAAACTTGATTTTCATCATGTGTCACCAAAAAATGAGCTTCCTAAAATTGAAGCTGCTGTATCACTTCTGAATTTATAATCTGTAAGTTTGTGAAATTCATGACCTGTCAGCACATGTTTGAATTACCTGACAAAGACCCGTAGGACGGCTTGTGTAATAAAGAGCTTACACTGCAAATCCTTTCTATTCAAAGATGAATAAATAACTTAATAAAAATATGCAATTTTCAGTATGATAATGCACAGCCAACAAAATCTTTCTCTCTGATTATCATTATTGATGAATGGTTAAGTTGTGGAAGAGTTTTGTGGGGTTGGATTTAATTATGTATGGACTGACAAAGTATCCATAAAACGAAGGTAGTCAGTGTCCTCAACAGAGTCGTGTTCTCAACTTAACATAACTTAGATTTTCCTCTGCTTGAAAAAATTAAACTAATCATGGAGTGGAGAGAGGTTTATTTGTTGGTTAAAATCTAGAGGGTTTATCCATTTGAGGGGAAATCTGAGATTAGTAATTTTATGCATTTGCTTATTTTCTTAGCTTTGGTCACATATTGATGTATGTTCTTCCAGTTATCAGTGTAGTTGAAAACATGTGATTGAGCTAGTGATTTTTCAAGATTCCAATTGGTATCTAGAATGGGGATCTAGAACAGCAGTAGGTAGACCCTTGCTTGAATGTTCACTGCATAGTTAATACTTCTGTTAACAAAGGCTATATTCTAATGACCCACTTTGTCAGAAATTGCATTATCAGAGGTAGAAGTTTACATGTAAGTCATAATTAATATATTTCAGAATGTAAGTTAAGGAGTCATGAAAATTTCTGTTAATGTTATCGTGAATTCCCAACACTTTTGTGTACATCTTGAAGTCTTGGGGCAGATGAAGGACGTTTTGGTTTAATGGTGGGTTGAGTAGGTGAGAGACTAAACCTTGCTCAGGCCAGGGTGGAAGAGAGGGAGGAGGAGGGGGTGCTAGTCTCTGGAGAAGAATAAGCTGGTGCGGATGGAGTTGAGGCTCCTTTGACCTCCCTGGATGCTGGTACTAGGCATCTAGGATGGAGAGGTCGGCTAGCAAAGTTGATGTTGGACAGAGTAGATGAGTCATATTTGCATATAATCCTTTTGTCCCTACCGCCCGCCCCCCAAGAGCTACAGGAAGGGCCTCCCTACCCCATTCTGGTCTTCCCCTAGGTTTTTCCCCATTCTGAAGGGGGATGAGGTGAGTAATGGGCCCCAGAAGACACTGGAGCCCTGATGTTCTAAGGAAAGGGGTGCCGCATGGGTGGAGGAACAACGCGAAGAACCCTAACAAGCCCTGAAGGAAGGTAACCCAGTGACGCAAGCGTGCCCACCTCTGATAGGCACTGTTCAGTGGGAGGCGACATAAGCTATGAGTGGAGATATTTTTGTGCTCACCCAGATGTGCTACCTCACTGTTAGGTATCACAAAACCTACGGTTTCCTATCCTCCTAATATTTCTCATATATGTTTTTAAAAATCAAAAATTAATTGAGAGAAGCTTCCCTTTCCTTCTTATTTTTCACCTTAGCTTCTTTTAATGAGTTTAATTATTTTATCCTAGTATAGGATAAGATGAACTTGGAAGGGTCCCACCAGAAGAAGATGAACATTCTGTTTCAGGCTAGGGTGCATAGGTTTTGGTCTTCCAGTGGGTCCCTAAGCAGCTCTGTGATGTTGGGCAGATCGCCTGGCCATGCCTTTGGGGCCCCTATTCACTTGCAGTTCCTCCTGGCTCTACAGCGCTGGTCCCATTGGCCGTGTGTTGGTAACTATTGAAGCTGGGTTGACAGGCTCATTGTAGGATTCTCTGAACTTTGGTGTGTATTTGAAATTTTGTATTATAAAAAATGAAATATTTAAAATTTAAATTGGTCTAAATTAAGATAAGTTTAAAATAAAAAGTAAGCCAAGAAAGTTTAAAAAACACAGTTAAGTTGGCCTCAGTTAGAATTTCAAAGTCTCTCATCTTTTTAGCTGAAATTCTCATTTCACATTGTCCAAGTTGTTTTCCATTTATCATTTATTCATTCAGCAGGTAATTTTTTGAAGACCTCCCTTGTGTGAGATAGCCTGTTAGGGTACTCTCAGACTTTAATTCAGCATAGGATTGGGTTTCTTCTCCACTGATCTATTAGATAATAGGGTGATATTGGTAATGCTATGACACAGTGAATGATACACCAGGTGGGACTCAGATCATCCCAAACTGGGGGATTCCAAGAAGGCTTCTTTTAGAAGTTGTTGATATGTGAGCTAGGCTTCAAAGGTTTTCAACATTTGAAGATGGAGATGAGGTGAAAGACATTTTATTTTGAGAGGAGGGGAGGGGCAGAAGGAGAGAGAGAGAGAGAGAGAGAGAGAGAGAGAGAGAGAAGCTCAAGGAGGCTGCGTACTGTCCATGCAGAGACCATGCAGAGCCTGACGTGGGGCTTGAACCCACAAACCATGAGATCATGACCTGAGCCGAAACCAAGAGTTGGACGCTTAACCAACTGAGCCACCCAGGCGCCCCAAGATGAAAGACATTGTATATATATAGGTTAACAAAGGCAGAACACACACGGGGACTTTGAGCTGTGGTTCCAAGCAGTAAGTGAAAGGGAATAGAGGGACAGGAGGCTGCCAAGGTAAGACTGCTGCCCCGGCAGCCTGATTTGACAGGACTCACTGATCGGAGAGGGCAGGAAACTTCGTTCCGGCTGCTGCAGGACGGCCTCGGAAGGCACCTGTGACATGGAAGGGCACGAGGAGCGGGGAGGCCAAGTTAGGGCACTTGTGAAAAAAGTAACGAGATGCTGAATTAAGGGAATCAACAGCCTCCCTAACCCTTTACCCTCACTTCCAGAAAAGCTAAATGTCTTCTCAGGAAGACAGGAGCACGTGAATAATTGGGAACGCTCTTTATCAGCTATAGGATATTGTACAGAAGGTTAGTTCGTAGGAGAAAACCGAGAAAGGAAAACTTGATATGTGTCCCATGGATTTTGTTCTGTATTTTAAGCTTCCAGAGGACAGGGGATTATCCATTAGTTTTGATTGTTGTTGGGCTTTTTGTAACTGTTGTTTTGGCACGCAGTTGTGTTTTTCGATGGATCTTAACTGTGTACAAGAGGAAATTAAGGTTTAATGTAGCTTTTTATGTTTTCCTAGTTAGTAGGCACAACACTCAGTGAGAATTTTCTCTTTCCTTAGAGAAAAAGAAAAATGAGTGTGGGGGAGAAAAGAGAGGAACCTGGAAGATTTCATCAGACCAGTATCATAAATAGTACTAGAGTACGGGTGTTTGGCTATATTTTAATTTTTAAAACGGTCTAAAATGCATCTCAAATGAGAACATTTGGTCTTTTCAGCTTAACTACTCATACTGGGAATATTTCTGGAAATCATCAACTTTTTAATGAATACTTGTCTTAGGAAAAAGTAAAAGAGGAAAATGTGAACCAAGAGGTGATGAAATGTACAAATGTAAATACTTAGAACGTTTTGTGTTCTCCAGTTTCAGGAAGCCTTTTCTTATAGCAAAACTCTGATAATTGTTTTCAAAAGACTAACATTTCAGTTTTAATATTTCCTAGGAAATGACAATTTTAACATCTTTTAATTAAAAATCTTGCAGTGGAGTAACTCCAGGATAAATTAATAGCAAACGTTAACCTTAAAATTTCAGAAATTAAGTAGAACTGTAAAGTATACCATAGCACTCCTAGGGATTGAAGGTTGGGCATGGAGTGGGTATAAGATTTATACCAGTAATTAACTTATAATAAATCGCAAGTAAATTTTATTTTCAATGTTTTTATTTGGTTTTGAGAGAGAGAGAGAGAGAAAAGAATCGGGGAGGGGCAGGGAGAAAGGGAGACACAGATTCCGAAGCAGGCTCCAGGCTCTGAACTCTCAGCACAGAGCCCGGCGCGGGGCTCAAACTCAAAAACCATGAGTTCATGACCTGAGCTGAAGTTACACTCTTAACCAACTGAGCCACTCAAACGCCCCATCAAGTAAATTTTAATAATTACCTGGCGGAGGGGCACCTGGGTGGTTCAGTCGGTTAAGCATCCGACTTCAGCTCAGGTCATGATCTCATGGTTCATGGGTTTGAGCCCTGCATAGGGCTCTGTGCTGAATGTTTGCTCAGAGCCTGGAGCCTGCTTCAGATTCTGTGTCTCCTCTCTCTGCCATTCCTCCACTCTTGCGCTGTCCCCCTCTGTCTCTCAAAAATAAATAAATGTAAAAAAAAATTTTTTAAATAATTACCTGGTAGAAACCTGGAAACTTTTATCAACTGGTTTCCTCATGGGAGAAACTGAGGCTGCAGTACAAAATGTTATCAAATGATTTCCCCTTATGGAAAGACCATTTTTATAGTTCTAATTGAACATCTTATTTTTCTCCTGCAAAATGTTTTTATTTTTTTAATGTTTAATTTTTGAGAGAGAGAGAGACAAAGTGTGGGTGGGGGAGGGCCAGAGAGCGGGAGACACAGAATCTGAAGCGGGCTCCAGGCTCTGAGCTGTCAGCACAGAGCCCGACACGGGCTTGAACTCACGTACCACAAGATCATGACCTGAGCCAAAGTTGGACGTTTAACCAACTGAGCCACCCAGGTACCCCTCTCCTGTAAAATTGTTTTTTAATTTTTTTTAATGTTTTATTTATTTCTGGGAGAGAGAAAGATAGAGAGAGAGAGACAGCATGAACAGGGGAGGGTCAGAGAGAGAGGGAGACACAGAATCTGAAACAGGCTCCAGGCTCTGAGCTGGCTGTCAGCACAGAGCCCGACGCAGGGCTTGAACCCACCAACTGTGTGATCATGACCTGAGCCGAAGTCGGATGCTTAACCGACTGAGCCACCCAGGCGCCCCCTGTAAAATGTTTTTAAAAGCAAGTTTTGGGGACTATGGAACAGGCATTTTGTACTGTTAAACACAGTATTTGTAAGTCTTTGCTCGTAGAGGTTGTTATAGGGCCATTCTGGCTTTTAGTGTTTATCACTAAATGTCTCAGCTTGTTATCAGATACACAGTGGGAAGCTTGGAGCAAATTAGGAGGAAAGAAGAGAAGTGGGTCTTCTAATGAAAAGTCCTTCTGATGAATCAAGGACACCTTACCAGTGGCTTCAGGCTCCTGCGTAATCACTTTTCCCGGGCTCTGCTTTGGCACGGAGTTGTCTCGACAGTGCCAGCTTGAGAGCAGGGAGCATAGAAAGTATATGGAAGCCTTGCCTCTGAGAAGTTAGAAATAGGCACTTAAAACCATCTTATGAGAGAAGTTAAAAAGTTTAAAGAGTATATGGAAGCTCCTGATTACCCTGGAGCAGTTTTATATATATGGCTGTGAAGTGACTTCAATAAGTAAATTTGTGCATGCATCCACCCCCACCCCGCATGTATCCATCTGATTGATATTTGTTCTATGAAGACGGATCATTTATTCCAGGGGTGCTACTGTTATTTAAAACATATTTCAGGGCTCTCTTTTGGGTTTATCTTCAGAGCCTATAACATACTCATATATAACTCCAGCACTTGTAAATCTCAATTCTTTGGGTAGTGAACATGATTTTTGGGAAGAGGTGAAAGCTATTTAGAGTTAAATGCAGAGGAGTAAGATGGGTGTAAGCTAGTTAGTGCCATTTTGGGTCCAAAATGAGGTATAAATATAAAATAATGAGACATTTTCTTCTGTGACATATAATCTGCCTCCAGGCAAAGAATTTCAGAGTAGTTTTAAGCGAGAGCAGCTTTTTTGGAATAAGGCTTTGTTTCCCTTTACGACACTTGGAAGGATTATGTTCCTAGGAACACTCAGCCTCTGGGATGTAAACCAAAACAACCAAGGCATCCATTGTCTCAGTGTCATAGCACCTCCCTCTTAGGGCTGTTGGAAAGATTAAACTAGAAAATGTTCGCAAACAAGTTCTGAGCCCCCGTGTGTGGCTTGCAGTGAGCCCTCAGTAACTGTTAGCCGGATGTCATAATCATGACTTTATAATGATGCCTAAAGGTCAAGAGAGCTTTTAACACAAGTTACAGAGATTCCGAAAGCATGAAAGGGGTAAGATAGCTGAGGTTATATAATAAATGGTATCATTTTTTTTAAAGACACACTTAAGGTGAACACTGTAATTGGTTCTAATGATAATAACTTTGCTAACAGCTAGGATTATTTGCTGACAGTTTAGTGAGATTTTGTAAGTGGTTCATCTCAACAGAATTTGATTTCAAAATACTACGTTTCTCATGACTGATGCAGAACTATAAGGATTTTTATGAAGTCAAAGAAGTCATTATGTTTAATATCAGCTTTTAAAGTGTGGTAGTACTTCAAGATAGTATAAGCTTGCTGGATTTATAATTTTCTAGACATTTGGGAGTAGAAAATAATCTAACTGATTATTTTTTGCATATTGACCTTTGATGCCTTGCTGTATTTTTTTAGGTAAAAATTGGTTAACTTAGAATGCTGAGCATTTTATTATTAAAGTGGCAGATATTTAATGATCTCTGATTGAAAAGGAGAACTCAAACTCATGCATCTGTAGCTATTTTCTCCTACACATTATTGCACGTTTTATGGCACACAGTTTAATGCCTTAATTATAAGAAAAGATAAACATCCTTTTAGTTTTATAGCTATCTTGATTAATTTTTAATAAGTAAAATAGTTTTAAATTTAGTTAAACATTTACAAATTATTCTAGGGTTGCTTCTAGCTATTCCACAGAGAGACAGATGTCACATGATTTGGTTGCTGTTGGCAGGAAAAGTGAGAACTTTCATCCAGTGTTTGAACATCTTGACTCAACTCAGAATACTGAAAACAAACCTACAGGAGAATTTGCTCAGGAAATCATAACTATAATCCATCAAGTTAAAGGTTGGTATATTTTGCACATACATTAGGGATACCACAAAAATAATGTACTGGCTTTTCACAAGATATAGGTAACTATCTGGTATAGTAGTAGCAATTAGTATTTCATTACAAATTAGATCATTAATAAGGAAATCTGTTGTAGAGGGTGTAAGGTATTCATTCAAGCCTGGTTCCTCATGTGTTGTTCCCCTAACTGGGTACTTCCACTCAGAGTAGGTTACACACTGAAAGGGAGACGTTGCCCGCTGCAAGACACAGGCCTCCTGAGAGCAGCAAGAAACATTAGCTGAAAATCGAACAAGAAGGAGGAAGCAACAAACACCACATAGGAAACTTGACACTCGGGAACTCTGGAAGTCTAGGTCTTTTGGTGATGTTCTTAAAGCCCCCTGAGCGCATTACTGGGACTCTGTGCCATAAGGATGAATGTGAAGTGATGGATAAAAGATTCCAGTTCATTTTGGCATACTTGATGACATCAAGGAGTTGCATAATAAATATTTTGAATATCTGCAGTAAATTGTTTTGTTTTAGCTTCTGGCCAATTTCCATTAATTGGAAAATTCAGTCAGGTAGAACAACTTTCTTCATTGATGCTGCGTAATAAAGCAGGCATGGGTATAATAAACTGGAGACCTTCAAGAATTTCAAAATTTTTACTTTATATTTCTTACCAGACAACTGCACTGATTTTTTAACATATTTTGAGAATGAATTTTCTCTGCATCCCTCAAACTAAGGCATGTATTTACTTTGAAGCATGCAGTTTGTCTGGAACAGTTCACCTTCTCAGTTCCAGCCCCTCTCACCCAACGGAAGTGTGATTCTTGGCAGAAAGGGAGCAGGTGTTGCAGAAAAATCCAGGAGGTTTGTCCCAGAACAGGAACAGTAAGTTAGGGAAAAGGATCGCTTAGGTACCCTTCTGCTGGGTTAAGTGTATTATCTTTCTCTCTGTCCTGTTAAAAGCTTCGCAGCATAGCTGATCTCAGAATGTCTTTAGGAACTTCAGTTACTGTTAATTAAAGTAAAATGGCAATAGGACTCTTTCTGTGATACGTAAACAGCATTTAGCATTTGTTCAGAATCGTTCTGATGTTTCAGGGTTGTTCTTGAGTTATATTTTACTCTAGGTCACCTATAAAACTCTGTACCATCTTTACTTCCCAGTATAGTAAAGTCTTAACTGGGAGAGGGAAGGCCCTCACTTTGAGAGAGCCACTGTCTTTCCCCCCCTCCAACCAATCAGCAGACATGTCGAGTAGGAACAGAATCCTTGGGTTCATAAGTCAGGCTTTTTTTTTTTTTTTTTTTTTTTTTACTGTTGCTTAGGCTTGCGAAACCACGTGAGCACTAGAAATTAGTCTGTGGAATAAGTTTAGGTCCCACATATTTTCAAGAGAAAACAGGTTGGACGGTTTTTAACAGTCCCTTCTTCCTGTGCTTATATATAATCTTTTAAGTGGAATCAGTTTTACACTGAGATAAAACTATTTGTTTCCTTTTGCAGCAAATTATTTTTCATCAGCTGACATTACTCTACATGAGCGTTTCTCAAAAATGCAAGATACACATGCTGCAGATGTAAATGAAGTTAAATTGAATTCAGATCCAGAAATTCGCAGGTAACGACTGATTACTGTATGCCCATTTAACTCATGGGAATAAGCCTCAGAACATATTTGGGAAGGTGCTGCCTTCTGGGCTTGCCGTAGACTCTAGGATAGCATTTCCTACCCAGAAGCAGGACGAACCCAAGCAGGTACTGGGCCAGTGCGCTTGGATGGAACAGGCTGTATTAAAAGCCGTTGACTAGCATTGCCTAAATGTGGAGCACTTTGACAATCTTTACCTACCTAACTTTGATTCTGCTGTGTCTATAGTAATTGCCTACTGAAGTTATCACTGGAAGAATGAAAGACAGTTGTCGAGCCATTGAAATCATGGGTTGCGTCATGTGGTCAGAAATGGCTGTTCTGAGGGCAGCCGGATGAAAACCTATGTCTCCTTCTGCTGGCACCTGTCCAAGCAGGTGGTGTGCCCTGTCTTGCAAGCTGAGCTGAATCAATGTTAGAATGCAGTAGATCACCGGAGCAAAGTTTAAGGTCACACGGGCTAGTGATTTGAGGACCACTGGGACGGCATCACTGTGTTGTGCACAGGATATGTATGTCCTGGGAGACGACCGTGTAGATGAAAACCCACCTAGTAGCACGATTCTTTTTTACATCCTCCAGGACATACCAGCTTTATTCCAAATTCCATTCTGTAGTAATGGAATCAAGGTATCCGTGTATAACATAATTATTTAATTGTAATATGCCTTTATTATTTTAGGAGACTAGATATGTCTTTGGCTGAGCTTCAGAATAAACAAACAATGGTATATGAATCAGAACAGGTAAGTGAATACAATTTTTGATGAAACAGTATCCTTTGGTTGGCATATTGATGGAAAAGGGAACTGGTAATTGGGAGTAAAAAAAAAAAAAAAAGGGAGGTTAAAGTAGATGAGAAAGAAGGATTGAGACTCAGGAACCTGAAATTTACAAAGCTCTCCGAGTGAAGAGAGAGCACTGACAAAAGACAAAAATATTCCCTAAGAGAGACAATCCCTAGGGGTAACAGCTTTGTAAAATTGACATACAGTTACAATGTTTAATATTCCTTCCCAAACTTAACACTGTAAGGCTGGTGGAAAATTTATTTGATACCTATATTTTTTTCCAAAGCAGTCATGTGGAATATTTTTTAAAACTGTATGTGGAATGAAGGCAGAGAAACTTAGTTTCGTTTGCTATTGCCCTCTGCTCACTGTAGAAGGTATGAACACTTCTGTGGAATATGAACTAGCAAAACAATGGAAATGATACTGAATTTTTTTTGTTGCCACACATTGTATTTCTACCCGACACTTCCTCAACCTCCCCCCCACCATTTCTTTACTAATTAGAAAACCTCTCTTGACTTGGTGGGAGGAGAGGAAGAAAACTGGCTCTCATTTTAGAAGTATATGGAGTTCTAAAAGAACCGCTAATTTATTCATTGAGAATAAAGTGTTTTTGTAGAGGAAGGATTTTAATACATTTCTGATAGAATATGTAAATAATTTTTTTCACTTGTGAATGGTTACATTTTTTATTAAACTTCTAGAGATACCATTTACTGAATAAATGCTATTTTCAGAAAATTTCTATTGATCAAAATATTGTAGTCAACCCATAGGAAATTTGAAAAATCACCTCTAATTCAACTACTTAACACAAAACATCATTTGACCATCTTTTCTTATGGTCTTACATCTGGCACTTTTACAAGCCACTGTCATAATAAATGTAGTTTTAAATGCTCTTCTTTTTACTTAATAGTATTGTTTTTACGTAAAATCTCTGAGCTCCCCTACGAGTTTGTATGATTGAGGCTTTTTAAGTTTTCATTAACTTTTCTCAGTAATTGTGGTTTTTTTTTCACATTGACTTCCACGTGGTCTATATTAACCATAATTCAGGTGCTTGTACGTTATTACTTTGACTTAAATTTACCATAAAATCGTTCTTCCCGTCCCTTTTAAATTTATTTTACATTTCAGTTGCTCTTATTTTTTGATGACTTTAAATATAGCACTTTGAATATATTTGGGTAGATAGCTTTTTCTTTGGGATAGAGTCCCAGAAGTGGGATTCCTGGTTCATTGTTATGAACTTTTCTGTGTGTGCATTGTTAATTATGTCTCAAAATATTTTAATCACTTTATACTACCATTAGCAGGATGAATACAAGGTAACTTATTTAGGACTTTTACTTAAGGTACTTATTAAATATGGTCTTTGTGCAACTAACAGTAATGTGAATGGTTTGTCTTCTGTCAAAATTCCTCAGACTCTGGTCAAAATAATAGACCCAAATGACCTACGGCATGACATTGAAAGAAGGAGAAAAGAGCGGTTACAGAATGAAGATGAGCACATTTTTCACATAGCTAGTGCTGCAGAGAGGTAATCAGTAGATGAAAAACATCTGTTATCAGGGAGCTTTTGGTTTTAGCATACTTTTCAATTTTTGTGTGTGATGACTTTCATTTGAGTGTAGGGATTTGATCCTTCGAATCTGTTTTATATGTTTAAGTGAAGTCTATTAAAATATTTCAAAGCTCTTCAGTGATCATCGTATTCTGTTTGACCAAAACAACAAAACCGCAGGGGTACGTGAGTATTTGAGGTTTTTGTAATTCTAGAAAAGAGTATAACGGCTTTTTGAATATTAACAGGCACTGGGACCTGCAAGTTTATGGACTGTTTGGCTCAATCTCTTTGAAACTATGACACGTTCTGCCCTTTAGAGTCTGGCACTCCCTGAGTATTACAGAATTTCCTGAGGTCGGTACAGTTCTCTTTTGGAACTCCTCACGGATGCCTGTCCATGAAGCAGAGGCAGGGGTATTAGAAAATGGAGGAGACAGGAGTTGGAATCCCACCTCTGCCATTTGACAAGTTGCATGCTCGTAGACAAACTGGCTTAGTTTCTGGAGCCTTCTCCTCTATAAAATGAGAAGAACTAATTTATGATGTGGACGGTTAGAAATATCAAATGAGCTGCCACATGCGAAGTGCTTATGCCACGTGTGGCAAATTGATTGTCAGTAGATTGTTGTTTTTCTTTCCCAACTCTGTACTTTTTAGGAGCTCCTAGTATTTTAGATTGGGCCCAGTTTATGTCTAGTTCTAAAAGCTATGTGGAATTCATGGCAGCCCCTGGGACCCCATATGATTATGAGCTATATAATTGGAGCGGTAGAAATTTCCATTTCACCCAAGGATCTTTAAGCCATCTGGATCTCTTAGAAAGTAAGGATGTACGAATAGGAAGGGCCAGTGGTAATTCTCTTTCCATAGTCCTTAGTGTCAAATTGACGAAACTGTTAAGTCAAGGCTGTGGCTAACTTGGTCTTAGGCAAAATACATGGAACTTGTTTAAAACTGGACTTTATGCTGGCAATAAATTTGGGACTAATTAAAAGAGAGCAAACTGTGTGTTGAGGCGTATAAAACAACTGAAAATAAAATAGTTAAAATCTCATCCCTTGCTAGGTAAAAGTCTCCAGTTTCTTACTATGACACGGCATGACAGTGCTCTTGAATGACACAAGCTCCCTGTCATGCTTGTCTTGACTCAGCAAGTGTAAGAAACTCAGTGTGCCAGGAAGGAGGATTTTAAAAACAGATTTCAGATCATTAGCATTTTATAAAATCTGTGTAATGCTTTAGAATATATCTTCCCCCTTTGAGACGAGAAAGGGATTGAGCACCCGAGTTACACCTGACTTCAACACCTGGCTCTGTAGACACCTAGCTAGGTGACTGATCTCAGGCAAGTTATTTAATCTTTGTTTCCTCATGTGTAAAATAGAGATGAGAATTATACTTCCATCACGGTGGTGGTGAAGATTAAAGTGACGGGTGTGAGATACAGAGTAGCTGCTCAGCCTTAGGAGTCGTGGATGTTCGCTTTGAAGGCTGTGCAGAGCATGCAGAGATGTCTTTCTGCAGAATGCCTTTTGCTGGCCAGATTGGACTAGTTTATTTTTATTGGAAGGCTGGTGTGGCATAGTGGAGCCATGGGTTTTTTTTTTAATTTGGGATATTTCTTACCATAAAATTCACCCTTTGAAAGTGAACAATTTAGTAGTTTTTAGTATATTCACAGAGCGGTGTTTCATCACTCCAAAACGAAGCCCTGTAAGCCTTGTCATTCCGTTTCTCTTCCCGCCTTGCCCCTGGCACCCCCTTACCTCCCCTCTGTCTCTGTGGGTTTTCCTTTTCTTGATGTTTCCTATAGATGCACTCCTATAACGTGAGGCCTTTTGTGACTGACTGCTTTCACGTAGCATATTGTTTTCAGCATCCCTCCATGTCGTTGCATGAATATTCCCTTTATGGCCGAATGATACTCCACTGTATGGATAACCACGTTTTGTTGGTCCATTCAGCGGTGGGCGGACATCTGGGTTCTTTTCCACTTTTTGGCTGTGGTGAATTGTGAGGCTGTGAACGTTCGTGTGCAGGCTTTTGTGTGGACCTGTGTTTTCACATCTCTTGGGTATATGTACTTAGGATTGGATTTGCCGAGTCATTTGATAACTCTGTGTGTAACTTTTCGATGAACTAGCAGATTGTTTTCCACAGTGGCTGCCTCGTTTACATTTTCACCAGCTTCTTCGCATCCTCACCAGCACTTGTTATTGTTCATCTTTTTGGAAAAAAGTGATTTAGAAAAAAAAATGATTTAGAACCTTTAACTTTATCCTAAATCGGTTTCCTTCTTAAAATAAGAAAAGGCATTTGATTTTATTCTTTTGTCTTAGAAATTCAGTGTATGAAATTGACCTCATTAATATTTTTGCACAAACCTTTTTAGTCATGGCAGTGTTTAGATTTGTAGAGAAATTTAGAAGAAATGAAATATGAAATCACTAAGCACAAGATGTAGCAATTTCCCACCTCTGTGATCTTTTTTCCCCTCAAACAGTTATTTGCAGACCCTGTGTCTGTGTTTCCTCAGCACTGTACCCCCACTGCCTTGAACTCACTTCAGAGCTGTTGAAGGAGCGAAGACTGCAAGAAGCAGATAGGACAAAGGATGCTTACACTGTAACACATTTAAACCTTGATTACTCTTTACTCCCTCATACCTTAGGTAATCTTTCCCAAGCGAGCCCGACGCTAGGACATTCTGTCTCGTCTTGAAGACTGTGTTCTCTTTTTGTCTCCCTACTCCTGACTGATCTCTTACTCTAACATCTCCATGTTCTCTCCCAACCCACTATTTCTCCCTCTTGTAACCACCATTCCCGAGTTCCATACAGTGTTACCAAGGTGTTGAACTGCATAGGCATGATGTTGGGGGGGGGGGCGGTGGATAAAGCAGCTTCAAAAGAGAGTCGATAGACTTTGAGGGGACATCAGGCTGCAGAGATTTTCCTTTTAGCTACAGAGGGTACAGACAATATACAGTGAAAAAGTATACACAAGCTCCTAGTCCTTGTCAAGCTTGTACTTTTTCATGGTTGGAGAAAATAAATACATACATATTGATGAGTGATAGGTGAAAATAAGGCAGAAGAAGTTTAATAGGACAGAGTGATGCGTGTGGTGTGATTTTATCTAGGGCAGCTATGAAATGCACGTAGGATTTCTTTTTTTAATTGAGCAGGGATGTGAATTAAGCGAGGGAGTTAAGGAATTAGTAAGGTTTTTGGAGGGGATAGTATTTTAAGGCGGGAACAACAAAGGTAAAGACCCTCAGGTAGGATCATGCTTACTCTTATTTAAGGAATAGAAAACAAGAAAAAAAAAAAAAGGAATAGAAAGCAGGCCAGTGGGGTTATAACACAGTGAGGAAAAGAAGAGAAGTAGATGAAGCCAAATTGCGAAGGACATGACAACTCTGTAGTTTACTTTGAGTGAGATTAAACTCGAGAAGAAATATAATCTCATTTAAATTTTAGAAGATTCACCCTGGTTTCTAGGTAGAGAATGGCCTGTAAGACCAGGAGAAAAAATTATTTCTTTCTCGTGTAGAAAAAGATTACAGTCCGGAAGTCAGAGCGTGGTAGGTAGGGCGGACCCAGCAGGAAACCAGTCTCCTGAGAGCTTGCTTCTCAGACATCCTCTGCACGCGGCGGCTGCCTCATGGGCCGGGGTGACTGTTTGCATCCTAGCCATCATGTCTGTATTCTAGCCTTTTCTTCAAAAACCTCCTGGAATTTTTACATGCCACCTCAGCAACTTTGGTCAAAATTTAGTCTCATGGCCCCACCTTGCAGCCGGGAGGCCGGTCAGAAATCAGATATCAAAGGGTTTAAATGTTCTTATTGTGGCAAAATATACATATAATAAATTTTACTGACTTAACCATTTTTTAAGTGTATGATGCATTGGCATTAGGTACACCTGCAGTGTTGTGTAACCATCCACACTTGCCACGTACAGAATCTTTTCATCTTCTCAAACAGCAACGGTACCAACTAAACAGTGACTCCCCATCCTTTCTACTTCCAGCCCCCGACAGCCTCTGTTCTTGCCATCTCCGTGAATTTGCCTGTTCTAAGTGCCTCGTGTATGTAAGGGGAATCGTGCAATAATTGTCCTTTTGTGTCTGGCTTATTTCACTTCGGATGATGTTTTTATCCATGTTGCATCGTGTGTCAGAATTTCATTTTTAGAAAACTTTCACTCCTTCTTAAGGCTGAATAATATTCCAGTGTATGGATAAACCACATTTTATTTGTCCGTTGTTCTGTTGATGGACATTTAGTTTGTTTCCGTCTTTTGTCTGTTGTGAACAGTGCTGTTCCGAACATTGGTGGGGTCACCTTTTTGATTATAGCCATCCTGTGGGTGTAAAATGTTATCTCATTTTGGATAACATTTGTGGTTTGGGTTTGCATTTCCCTGGTGGCTAATGATGTTGAGCATCTTGTCATGGGCTTTCTATGGGTCTTCTTTGGAGAAATACCTATTCAGATCCTTTATCCATATTTTAAATTGGATTATTATATTTTTATTATTGGATGTAAAGAGTCCTTTATATATTCTGGACATTATTCCCTTATCAGATATATGCTTTGCAAAGAGGATTTTTTAAAGTCCATTGTTTTGTTTATACAATTAATAGTACATGCTAGTGGCAAATATTTGGAAATATAAAGTGTAAAAATAAAAATATGAGACCTTCTTAATTTCATGAGTCAGAGATGATCACTGTTAATATTTAGTACATTTCCTGTTATTTATTTTTTCTGGGCATATATGTAGTTTATTCTAAGTAATTACAATTATCCTCGGGGCGCCTGGCTGGCTCAGGCCCCACGTGGGGCTCGAGACCCCGAGACCAAGAGTAGCTCTACCGACCGAGCCAGCCAGGCGCCCCCCAAAATAATAAATCTTTTAAAAAAACCATCCCAGCTTTGCACCCTACTCTTTTAACTTACACTCATATCATGAGCGTTTCGACAGAACGGGAGAGTTTTTAACATTTCAAAATACCCTGAGTGGCTGTTCTGTGTCAGGTTTGGGGGTCAAAACTGGCGCCACAAGATGAACGATGCACAGTGTCTCCTGTTAAGGGATCACACCTTGCTGGAGAAGACAGGCGGTTGCTCCAGCAGTTACAGACCCGAGTGATACGTGTGAGGACTCCCAAGTGCTGCACGTGTGCAGAGCAGGGGCACTAACTAGTCCCCCTCAGAAGGGTCTGGAAAAGCCTTCCTGGAACAGTGCACGTGGAGCTAAATCTTGAAGCTGATCCAAGTGGGAGGAAGTTGCAACAGAAGGAATGATTCCTGCAGACTCGCAGAAGCAGGAGAGATGGTGGTGTGTGTCAGGAACTGCGTGTCGCTAAATGTTCCCCACGCTCAGTGTGCGTGCTGGGGAGACTCGAGCGAAGCGGCTGGTGAGGCGGCCAGGGCCAGGGCAGGAAGGGCCTGGCAGATGGTGATGGGGATGTGGATTTTATCCTCACGTCATTGGGGGGGCCCGTGGAAGGGATGAAGCGGGGCTGCGACAGTGAGCAGTGTGTTCCCCACACAGCCGGGAGGGTCTGAGGACACCGTGGGGAGAGGTGGCGGGTGCCAAGGAGAGGACTGTGGGACGGGCCGCGAAAGTGAGGCCCCAGGGCCAGAGGAGATGCCCGAGGAAGGACCTTCCCTCCTGGGTCTGGCAGCCTGAGGAGAGGCTTTGGCGGCCTCTGGACATTGTGACGACATGAGAGGGGAGCTGTCTTTCACTTCTGTGGCCCGGCAGTGTCAGAGGTCTCAGCTCTGCCAGTGAGGGGACCTGAGCCAGTCACACTCTTCGTCTCTGCTGCTTTCATTAATAAGAGTCTATCAGGAAGTGGGGGGGGGGGGTTCCTATACTGCCACCCTCAAGAGCAGACTCTCTCTTCCCTCAGAAAACACACATTCTGCATATGGTTTCAGGGGATGACAGCCCCCAGGACACCTGTCCTTGGAGCCCAGAGTTAGAGCCCTGGTCGAGGGAATACTGTTTCCGCTGTTGCTGACTTCCAACTTTCCAACTTAGCTAAATAACGTTTGTTGAAATGTAAAGGGTTTAGCCCTGGTAACTCTGATTTGTAATTTTAGTAGTGATGGATCTTAGAGTCTTTGAGCGTTTTTGTTTTGTTTTCTTGTTTTGTTTCTTTTTTACTGTTTTGCTGCTTTGATTGACTCTGAAGGGGGCAGTTGGATTTCTCTTTATTTATGGGATAATCTTTATTTATGGGATAAAGGTAAACTAATAAAATATTGTTATTTTCTCTCTTTCATTTTATTAGGAATGATGAGCATTCCAGTTTTTCAGCGTTGAAGAATATTCATGTTGATGAATTCCAAAAACCTACAGGTTTTACAAAATCAAATTTTAGAAAATTTATTCAGAAATCACACATGGTAAGATTGCAGCTCCAAGTTTTTCATTTTTGTACACTCCATTCTCCTCACGTATATGTGTATGTATAGAGATCACCAGCGTTTTTTCCATAATGTTTCTAACTGTTCATTCGGTATGTGTTACGATTCTTTTGTTCAGTGTTAATATTCTTTTGAGTCTTATTATGAGAGAAGAAATAGTTCTCTCTAATTTAGGATTTTTTTTTTCCATTTATTATAGTACTAGGTTTCTCAAGATTTTTTTGGCACAACTTTATTAAGGTATAATTTACATACCATAAAATTTTCACCCATTTTAGGTATACACTTTAATGATTTTTTTCTAAATTTACCAAGATGTGTAACCATCACCATAGTCCAGTTTTATAACATTCCATGACCCCAGAAACAGCCCTTGTACTTATTTAGTTATTCCCTGTTGCCACCCCTGGCTGACCACTCATCCATTTTCTGTCTCTGAAGATTTGCCTCTTCGTAAAGCAGTTCGAAAAATGTCAGCTGGATGGGGCGCCTGGGTGCCTCAGTTGGTTGAGCGTCCGACTTCAGCTCAGGTCATGATCTCATGGTCTGTGGGCTCGAGCCCCACGTTGGGCTCTGTGCTGACAGCTCAGAGCCTGGAACCTGCTTCAGATTCTGCATCTCCTTCTCTCTCTGCCCCTCCCTCACTCACACTCTGTCTCTCTCTCTCTCTCTCTCTCAAAAGTAAATAAACATTAAAAACAACGTCAGCTGGCTTTCAAAATAGGAGCAAGTGACAGCTAAGAAGTTGGAAGCCAGGGTCTGTTTGTGATGTAATCTCAGAAGTGATGTTCTGTCACTATGGTTATGATGCTGTTTGTAAGAAGCAAGTCACTAGGTCCGGCTCCTACTCAAAGGAAGGGAATGACATAGAGGCCTGGATACTAGAAGGTGGGGAGCACTGAGAGCCTGATCAGGTGTTTGGTACAGTCCTTCTGCTGAGCCCCAGTGATTCACATCCCTTCACTTGCAGAATATACCCCTCTCTACCAGGGTTCCCCAAAGTGTCATCTCATTACATGTATCATTATGCACTTATTCAAATTTATAGACTTAATATAAATTCAAGATGCCTACTGTGAAAAGGGTTTTATATGACACTGGAGGCAGAAATAAAGGTATGAAAGAGGAAGATTTGTGAGAAGTACAGCAAATGGAATAAATAGAAGGTTATAAGACTTGGGGCGCCTGGGTGGCGCAGTCGGTTAGACATCGAATTTTGGCTCAAGTCACGATCTCACAGTTGGTGGGCTCCAGCCCCGCATCGGGCTCTGTACTGACAGCTCAGAGCCTGGAACTTGCTTTGGATTCTGTGTCTCCCTTTCTCTCTGCCCCTCCCCTGCTAACACTGTTTCTCTTTCTCTCTCTCTCAAAAATAAATAAACATTAAAAAAAAATTTTTAAAAAGGTTAGTAACACTTGATTTTGGAAAAAAAAAAAAAAAACTTCAGAATGGGCCCCCTTGTTTCTGTTCCCATTAAAGGATTCCGGTTGTTTGCAGTTACAGTCTTAATACTGTGACTTTTGATACTTTCCTAATCATGGCAGGAGCATCAGCTCAAATCAGTTCTCTGGGCCAGCGTGACTTGCCTCCTGTAGTGGAGGCAGTGGGAACTCTCTTGCAACTCCAGATAACGATGGGTTTGGTTCTCTTCTGGGTGCCAGAATAAATCCGAGATGTATAGTCATTTTTCTAAACGTCATGCATTGTATTATATAGGAGTATTTTTTTAATGCTTCTCACATTCATAAATTAAACTAGCCCCTCACAGACTAGCATGGGTTATGTGAAGGAAGATGTGTATATGTTCCTACAGCTAAGCTATATGCTCAGGTTTTGTGTTCTTAATCCTATACATTTAAAATGTGTTTTGGGTGGGGGGGAACCTGGGTGACTCAGTTCCTTGAGCATCCAACTTTGGCTCAGGTCATGATCTCACGGCTTGTGAGTTTGAGCCCTGTGTTGGGCTCATTGCTGACAGTTCAGAGCCTAGAACCTGCTTCATATGCTGTCTCCATTTTCCCCTGCTTGTGCCTTCTCTCTCTCTCTGTCTCTCTCTCTCAAATATAAATAAATCTTTTAAAACTTTATTAAAAAATGTATTTTTTATTAAAAATTTTTTAAAAATATTTCTTATTGAAGTGTAGATGACATATAGTGTTACATTAGTTTCAGGTGTATAGCATAGTGATTTCGACAACTCTGTATGCTACGCTGTGTTCCCCACAAGTGTAGCCACCATCTGTCCCCATACAACATGATTACTGTGCCACTCACAGCATTCCCTGTGCTGTATCTCCCATCTCTGTGACTCACTCAGCCTCTGATTTATTCCGTAACTGGAAGCCTGTATCTCCCATTCCCTTTCATCTGTTTTGTCCATCTCCTCACCCCCTCTCCTCCAGCAACCATCAGTTTGTTCTCTGTATATATGGGTCTTTTTCTGCTTTTTATTCATTTGGCTTTTTTATATTCCACATATAAGTGAAATCATAAGGCATTTGTCTTTCTCTGACTCATTTCGCTTAGTATAACACCCTCTAAGTCCATCGATGTTGTCGCAAATGGCAAGATCTCATTCTTTTTTATGGCCAAGTAATATTCCATCGTATATTGACCACATTTCTTTATCCAGTCATCTATTGATGGACTCTTAGGTTGCGTCCATATCTTTTTTTTTTTTTTAATATTTTTTATTTATTTCTAGGAGAGAGAGACAGCGTGAGCAGGGGAGGGTCAGAGAGAGAGGGAGGTACAGACTCTGAAATAGGCTCCAGGCTCTGAGCTGGCAGTCAGCACAGANATAGGCTCCAGGCTCTGAGCTGGCAGTCAGCACAGAGCCCGACGCGGGGCTCGAACCCACGAACCGCGAGATCATGACCTGAGCGAAAGTCGGACGCTTAACCGACTAAGCCACCCAGGTGCCCCAGGTTGCCTCCATATCTTAACTGTTGTAACTAATGCTGTAATAAACGAGTGTATACATCTTTTTGAATTAGTATTTTCATTTTCTTTGGGTAAACATCCAGTGTTGGAATTACTTGGTTATATGGTATTTCTATTTTTCATTTTTGGAGGAACCTCCATACTGTTTTCCACGGTGACTACACCAATTTACATTCCTATCAACAGTGCACAAGGGTTCCTTTTCTCCACATCCTTGTTGTTTCTTGTGTTTTTGATTCTAGCCATTCTAGCAGGTGTGAGATGATATTTCATTGTGGTGTTGATTTGCATTTCCCTGATGATATTGAGCAATGTTGAGCATTGTTTCATCTGTCTGTTTGCCATCTGGATGTCTTCTTTGGAAAAATGCGCATTCAGATCCTCTGCCCAAAACTTGAACTTTTTTAATGCTTTTTTTTTTTTTTTTTTGAGAGAGAGAAAAAGAGTGACTGGGGGAAGGACAGAGAGAGAGGGAGAGAGAGAACCCCAAGCAGGTTCCGTGCTGTCAGCACAGAGCCCAATGAGGTGCTCCATCTCACAGATCTTGAGATCATGGCCTGAACAGAAGCCAAGAGTTGGATACTTAACCAATTGAGCCACCCTGGCACCCCCAAAACTCATATATTTTTTAAAATGGTAAGGTGAACTTTTAAAAATAAACTTTAAAGTATATTAACCCATACTCCTACTTTTTTCATGCAGAATTTTACCGTGCAGGAAAAAAGCATCATTACTCACAAACCCTCTGGAGCTGAGGGAAACCATCAAAACACCTCAAACTTTAGAAGATCTTTTAAGGTATTAAGTGTTATTTTCCATCTAATTCCAGCTCTGTGTTTATGCTTTGAACATAATGTGCTGAGTGTTAGTAGATTAAAAGCTGCCTTTGTGATATTTCAAACAGTGGCTATTCACTAAGATTCCTGGCCCTAAATTTATAGATAATTGTAATCAGTTTAAGTATAACCTTTTTCTTTAGGACTTGATTTTCAAAATTGTTTTTTTTTTTTTACCAGTGGAATCCTTTTTCAGACATTACATGGAAAACACAAATACATGAAACAGACACAGATGAGGAGGTAGACAAGTTTCAAGACCTTCCCTTTAAGCTTTACCTCTAAGGCTTACACCTTAGCTCTACGAACCTTCTCCAGGGTTCACAGATTGAAAACTCCTCCCCATAGGTGTATGACCCTCTGAGGCCCTTGCCATCATCTGAGGAAGATTCTGGTCCAGCGCACTTTGTTCAAGCCTATTTCATTGCATTCTAATGATTTGGACAGCTAGGTCTCATGTGATTGCTTATTCAGAACACCTCATCACACAGACATAGGGAATAAGAACTACAGTGTAAAGTGCTGTATTTCTCTCTCCTTGCTCTCAGAAGTTGACATCCTTTTTAAATCCATTTTAACCACGTTTCCTGCTTATGTGATAGGTACTTTATTAATATTTTTACCTCTATAAGGTCTCTGTCCCCTCCCCCTTGAAAGAAGAAAATAATCTAGGCTTTTTTTTGTGAAAGTAGCAGGCAGACCTGGTAAGAGTCGTTAGCTCATTCAGAGGAAGGTAATATGAGCGTAAAGGTAGTATAAACTTTCCCCAAACCATATACCTGGAGGTAGTTGTGAGTGGTCCTTTTTTAATACCTGGCTGGCTGAGAGGCATAATTTTCAGATGTCCAAAGATTTTTTTCATTTGCAGTAACATTTTGAAGGTGTTGTGTACATAACATTTTTAGCCAGTGTTTGACGTACCTAAAAACAGGTATGATGTTAGGTTTTTTCAAAAATATTCTATGGCAAAGGCCATAGAATATGTAAACATGTTTTATCCCATCTTTTAATCTCTTGAGTAATGAGCCAGAAAACCAACTGAGAATGTGATGCCTGTGTGACTTGGAGATAGTATAGCTGGGCTTTCCCATATGAGTGCTTCCTACATGTTCTTCTCATCAGCCACGTGTAGTTGATTGTAGTATTTTTCTAAGATTGTTGCAAGGCCCATTTCCTGCTACCCTTTCTTCTTAAGGGAAATTCTTTAATGTTAATTATTTAAAAATGTTTTTCAAAATATATGTAATAATCTTTTGACCAGTCATTTAAAGCTGTGTAATGTTATATGATTATTTAGAAATTCATAATTCTTTATAGTAAAATCGAGAGAAGAAGTAATCCTTTCTAAGAAAAGGAACCATTTCATGAAAATTTGTTTTTTACACGAGTTGGACTAATTAAAAGCCAGATAGTAATCACTTTATTAGATATGTAAAAATGGGCAGTGTAAATTTCAAGATTAGCTCTTCTTTGTTAAGTTTGTGCAGATAGCTTTAATAAAACGGTTGTGTCTCATTATAATTCTGTTTTACCTGAATTTTTTGTAGGCTTAAGAAAATAATTGGAAAATAGGCCTGGCATATATGTTTTTTTTAAATAAACTAATATGCTTCATTATGCACGATATACCCATTTGTTAAGTAATTGTGGATACAGGAATATGTTTGGTTTTGATACTTACTCCGTTATAATATACGATTTGTACATTACCCACAGCGAAATCAACAAATATTCATTGTCCTCTTATGTCTCTTATAATATTGGGCAGTATGCAGGCCAGGAACTGGTCTTTTTCAATGTAAACTCTTATCATGAAAACATTTGCTGTAATGGGATTTCTGTGGTAAAGAAAGATTGGCTTTTGAAGGTACTGACAGGAATAAAGAGAGTTTTCTGATTCTTTTTCTTTCTTTAAAGTTTGTTTGTTTGTTTGTTTGTTTGTTTAATTTAGAGCCAGGGAGGGGCAGAGGAAGGAAGAGAAAGAATCCCAAGCAGGCTCCAGCTGCCAGCACAGAGCCTGACATGGGACTTAGTCTCACGAACCGTGAGATTATGACCTGAACCAAAATCAAGAGTCGGACACCCAACCCCCTGAGCCATCCAGGCACCCCTAGAGAGTTTTTGATTCTTAAATAGATGTTAATAGCTAATGTCCTCCCCCAACTTGGGATTTGATATATTTTGCTGTGAATCAGAAGGATAATATTAGAAGCCTTTTTGTTAATGTTTTGTTTATTTTTGAGAAAGAGAGAGATGGAGGGGTTGGGGGGGGCGGGGGGGAGACACAGAATCTGAAGCAGGCTCCAGGCTCTGAGCTGTCAGCACAAAGCCCGATGTCGGGCTCAAACCCATGAACTGTGAGACTATGACCTGAGCCGAAGTTGGACGCTTAACTGACTGAGCCACCCAGGCACCCCTAGAAGCTTCTTTAAAAAAGTTTTTATTTATTTATTTAGTCACTGAGAGAGAGGAAGGGGGTGGGGGGGCATGCAGGAAAAGAGGGAGAGAGAAAATCCCAAGTAGGCTTTGCACTGTCAGCATAGAGCCTGACAAAAGACTTGAACCCTTGAACTGTGAGATTATGACCTGAGCCAAAGGTGGATGCCTAGCCTACTAAGACACTCAGGTGCCCCCCGAAGGATGATTTTAGCTCATTAGATAAGGTTTTGAAAGTGGTATTTTTTTACATGATAAATTTCAAGAATTTCAAATGTTTTAACTTAGTTTGAAAAATTGCTTTTATGTAAATTATTTTAAAAATCATTATGTAAAATAAACTAGGAAGCTAGCTTGAGGTAAGCAAACTTTATTACCATCGATAACCTCTTTTTGATATATGTAGTGGCTAAAACCAAGGGCAGCTCCGGGTACCGGACATTTTCCCATTTCTTACACTAATAGATTTGGAAGCTATAGTACTTACATTTAATTATTTTTTTCTTTACAGACCAACTTTACAGGTGGCAGATTCCAGCCTCATTACAAATCAGGCCTAGTACAGAAGAGCTTATACATTCAGGCTAAATATCAGCGTTTACGATTTGCTGGCCCAAGGGGATTTATCACTAATAAATTCAGAGAAAAATTACTGAGGAAAAAAAAGGTTAGTTGCATTATGATCATTTAAAAACGTAAAGTGACTTTTGAACTCCTAAATCATCGATATTGAATAGATCAAATGTTTTTTTAATTTAATTTTGACTTAAGTTACAACCTGGATTTCACAAATGTTGTTATTGCATGATAGTTGAAGAAAAAGTTCAGAGTGATGGTAAGAGTCGTGAGACTGTCTACTGTTCAAATGCTCTTGGCAGTTATGCCCCAAATGCTGTGACCATGTCAGCTGTTTGAACTTTCTACTTTGGGATTTCTGTTGTATTTTTAATCTCTGAAATGGAAATTCAGGTAAAAACTTTTAACTGGTGTATTTTCACCTTCTACAATGTGAATGATCTCAGTACCAAAAAATATTGAACTGACTGTTTCAAAAGGACACACAGTTGCAAAATACACTAACTCTTCTCCCCTCCCCCCCGTTCATGTGTTTTTTATTGTGATAAAATACATATAAAGGTTGCCATTTTAACAATTTTTAAGTCTACAATTCATTGGTAGCAATTACATTCATAATGCTTGGCAACCATCGCCACATGTGCTAACTTTTAATGTCAATAAAAAATTTCTTGATAATTTGAATTCTGTTTGTTTAGTTGTGGGTTGATTTTATTTAAATTTGTCATGTTGGTATTTCACAGTGCAGCATAAAATGATATGAAGTTACATTCTGTATCTTTTAAATGAGAACAATAACATTACATCAGTGAGTGAGGCATGTTTGCCAACTTTCTGACTCATTTTTGTTAACTTGGGGCTGTATTTTCTCTGAGAAATGGATGTGTGTCCAGTGTTGCCATCATATAGTCCAACGGGTGGTTCTATAAATTTTCTAACCGTAAATGTGCCCTTAACCATTCATACTTGTGAAGCCTTTAGCCTGAGCTTGCTTAGTGATTTTAGTAAAACTTCTTTTTCAGAAGATGGACTAGTAGAATGGAATTGGCAACTGTTTTTGTGTTTTTTTCAGCTTTAGCGTTAACTATACTACCTTCTGTGACTTCTCTCACCGCCCACACCCCAATTTTAACTGAATACCTTAGGGGAAATTCTCGTTTCACCGTGCATGTCGCTCTCGATGTTACTGAGGCCATGAACGCCATCTGCTCCCTGAGAGCATGAGTGTACCTGGACGCACTCTGCCCTTACAGCCTTCCCTACTGCTGGACTGACGCGCTGCTTTTCTCCCTGTCTCATGCGGCACGTTGCTTTGCAGCAGATCTTCTAGGCATTTGTCCCCCTTCACAGATGGCAGCCTGGCTGTTGACGGGGAAGTGAGTCACCGATTTCCCCTCAAGGAGGAAGGTGGAGGCAAGCTTTTTCCTCAGTTGCAAGGTTGGGATTTGGGTACCTGTTGCGCGTTTCTCTTCTGTCGGCTCTGTTAGCTTCCTTTGACTCCATTTTTACCTCTAGTTTTTACCTGACTGGGGGCTCCTGAGGGCTTGACCGTCTGCCTCAGCCTGCAGTTTCTATACGCTCACTGAGCTTGTGCCGTGTAGTCATCCTTGGCTTAGCCTCAGCGTGCCCAGTTCCTCCCGACCCCCCAGTGCTCCCAGACCACACTGACCACCAGCCTCACGTAGCAGCAGATAGAAACCAGACATCAGACCTTCATCTGAGGGCCTAAGAAGTGTGTCCTAGAGGAAGCCTCAAGCTACTCTGAGTCCCTGGTGTTTAGGGCCTAGGCTTTTTTTTTTTTTTTTTTAAATATTTTTATTTATTTCTAGGAGAGAGAGAGAGCATGAGCAGGGGAGTGACGGTCAGAGAGAGAGGGAGTCACAGACTGAAACAGGCTCCAGGCTCTGAGCTGGCAGTCAGCACAGAGCCCGACGCGGGGCTTGAACCCACAAACCCTGAGATCGTGACCTGAGTCAAAGCCGGCCGCTCAACCGACTAAGCCACCCAGGCGCCCCGAGGGCCTAGGCTTTTTATGTCCTCTACACTGTAGCAGTTACAATTAACACCCGGTGCCGGTCACAGCCTGCCCCCCTTTGTCTCTCTCTGCCATCCGAGGGCTTTAGAAGTAGTCCCATATACTGTGTTCTGTGACATTCACTGTGTGCTGCTCTTTTTCCTAGGCCTGCCCTTCTGGATGCTACTTTGTATGTCTCTGTCTTGCAGCTTTGACATGGGCTTTTACATTCTGGCTCCGTCAGTCCCTACAAGCAAGGCGTACACAGGCTGTCTTATAGATTTGTGTTTGCGCAGGCCCAGCTCCACAAGTGTGGCATGAAATAGGTGCAGACCACACGATTAGCTTCCTACTTGGCAGTTGAGTTCCACATCCTCCTACCCTTTAGGGTAAGGAACGAGGCACTGCAGCTTCTCTGTTTCCACCGAGGTCTGAACTAAGGTACCTAAGGCTTACCTGGCCTTTGGGCTGCCACCAGGGAATTGTGCCGCTCTGAAAGCCCCTTCCATGTGCGTACACTGATGGCTTAGACCTGTTCCTTTGTGTCACCTCAGCCTTTATGCCCTGAAGAAAAGAGGGTGAAGGCTTGGAGTCTTTGGTTTTTTCTAGTGTTGCTGACTTCCCGTTTTCCTTCAATTAGGGACACTTTTGCTCAAACGGAGTTACTGAATGTGAGGTACCATTTATATCACTTTTCATCTCAAGCTTCTGCATTGAGGGCACTTTGAAGATCCTGTCCTGGAAAGAAGCCATAGTGTGGGTAGCATCTGTGCACTGCTGTTTTGACTTTTTGCCCTAAAAGAGAATTCATTCTTTATATTGTTACTAGATCGCCACCTAGATTAATTAAAGCTTCATGACCGGTTAATTAATCTAGAGGCCCTGGAGCTGCTCAAGCCTGAAACCAGACCCAAACCTGAACAGCCGTACCTGCCTCACAGTCCACCAGGAAGGTCCAGGCTGACCTTGTCTGGACTGCTCAGCCCCCAGCGGTGGTGAAATGCCTGGGCTGATCGCTCGTGACTTGAAAGTCTCGGGATGTTCATCTGTAGTGCGGTCCGGTCACTGGGCCATCATTCACGTGCTTCCTCCCTCTGACACCAGACGGTCTCAGGAAGGAGTAGGGGAGATCCTAGATGTGCTCCCAATATGTCTTCTGGTCCCGCTTCACAAGACCGACTGTGACTCTCCAGCTACCTACAAAGTAGCAGGATTCCCAAGCAGTATTAAGTAGTACAGAACTGAAACGTTCCTCCTAATTTATCTGGTGTTTGTCATTATTCATCCCATTCTGGCACCCACATTGTCTTCTATTGTGTCTCCTTTCTCTCGGAATCTGTGCCTGGGCTAGACGATGAGGGGGTGGGAGGCATGTCTCTTACCACCTGGAATCAGGCTGGTCTATTCACAGTCATTCACAAGTGCCCCCCTTACATTCCCTCTGCTCATCACAAGACTTTCAGAAACTCTTGAGGGAGTAGGACAAAGAACGTAGTAAAAATTCACGCCACCTCTGAGAACGTTGCCTCTGAGAAAATGCTAGTGACTGGGTGTTTAGTTAGGGAGACCTGGACCTCTGTAGCATCGCCGATTCTCTCAGTCCTCAGGGTGCCTGTCAGCGAGGTGCCCACCAGGGCTCTGCCCGTGGACAGGAAAGGGAGAAGGGAGAGATTGTAAAGACGCTGCAAGAAGGAAGGTAGAGACTGGGATCTGTGGCCCTTGGGGTTGAAGAAACCCTTGAAAGTCATGGAGCACAAAGATAGAATGGGAGCCAAGATCAGGTGCATCAGCAAGAATCTGTCATACACCCACTGTGTCCCTGGACCTGAAGTGCACCGTCATCACCATCAGACATTTATGACCTCTGGAGCCTCCAGTTCACTATCTCTCTCTCTCTCTCTGACTTCTTTGTCTTATTTGATGGTTTCCCTTCTTCCATGTGTCCTTAAAAAATATAAGCATCCTCTAGCATTCTATCCTTTCTTCTCTGTTTACTCCTTCTACTTGCCTTGACTGCCCTCACCTCTTCCCAAGGTTCCAGCCATTACCTCTGGTGATGACTTCAGCCCTGATCACTCTCTAGGGCCCCAGAAGTCCAGCTGCCTCCACAGAGCCTCTCGAAGGCACCTCAGATTCAGCATATTCAAAATCAAACTTACACCCGACACAAACTACAGCACGGGTGACCCTCAAAACCATGATGCTAAGTGGTAGGATTCCATCTATGTGAGATACTCAGAATAAGCTGAGCCAGAGAGACAGAAAGTAGAGACAGAAAGTAGGTTGACAGAGACTGGGGGGTTAAGGAAAATTAGAGGTGTGTGTGTGCGCCTGCTAACAGGTATGGTGAGTCTTTGTGGGTGAGAAAATACGCTAATACCGATGGTCGTGATTCATGGCAGCACAACTCTGGATATACTAAAAACGATTGAATTTTACACCTTAATGGGTGAAGTGTATGGTGTGTGCATTATGTCTCAGTAGCACTGTGGAAAATAAAGTCAAATACACTTTCCTCCCCAGACCTCCTCGCAGCTAGCCAGCCAACTAGACACGGCTCCTGGATTCCCTTCCCTCCTTCAGCTATTACAAGTCTTTCTGCATCCATTCATTACTTCATTCATTTCATTCATTTTATTTTATTTTTTATGTCTAGTTTGAGAGAAAGAGAGAGCGCACTCACGAGCAGGGGAGGAGCAGAGAGAGAGGGGGAGAGAGAGAGAGAGAGAATCCATGCTGTCTGCACAGAGCCCAACAGGGGGCTGGATCCCACAAACTGTGAGATCATGACCTGGGCAAAACTGTTACATTGTTCTTTTAAAGCTCTTCCGTGGAACCTGCATACCATAGAAATATGATAACTGACATAATTCATTTTTTTAAAATAGTTTATTGTCAGGTTGGTTTCCATATAACACCTAGTGCTCATCCCAACAAGTGCCCTCTTCCATGCCCATCACCCCCCTTCCCCTCTCCCCCCACCCCCATCAGCCCTCAGTTCTCAGCATTCAAGAGTCTCTCATGGTGTGCCTCTCTCCCTCTCCCCAACTATATTTCTCCTTCTTCTCCCCCATGGAGGACCATGGGGGAACATAATTCATTTTTTATAATATGCAAACAACCTCTTTTAACATGAGAAATTTTGCATCAGTCATTTTCCCCTTGAATTTGGATGTCATTCCATTTCCCCCATAGACTTTTATCTTTGAAGTCTTTTGTTGATCACCAAATCAAATGTGACATATAATGGTAATCGATTTCTGTGACTATTAGGTGTTAAATATTTCCTCTGGGTTGAGTTAGCATTAGAGATGATCAAAAGAGCATAAACATATTACAGGTTTTGTTAATTATTGATTAGACAGAAGTTGTATTCGAAATACATTTCTGTTTTCAATTAGTTCATTATTCATATATATTTTATTTTTATTTTAGAGAGCGAGAGAGAGTGCATGTGAGTGGAGGAGGGGCAAAGGGAAAGAGAGAGAGAATCTTAAGCAGGCTCCATGCTCAGCATGGAGCCCAACATGGGGCTTGATCCCATGACTGGGATCATGACTTGAGCTGAAATCAAGAGTTGGATGTTCAATTGGCTGAGCCACCCAGGCCCCCCCATGTATTCATATATAAATACTACTTATTGCTAGTAGAATAATATAGTGTTTTAGGTGTCCATTCTAATTCTCTCTCTCTCTCTCTCTTTTTTTTTTTTTTTGTAAAGATGTAAGTCCTGAGGAACCTTGTTTATATGATTATATAGATGAGAAGGAAAAGACTTTTATTATAGCAATGCCACTTGGTTCTTTGGACTCACTCTGAATTATAGGCCAAAATATCACTTAGTGATCTGTCATCAAAAACTGTTTTGAATGTTCTTTTGTTCTTCTTCAATTTTGTTAAACAAAAGCAAAGAAGTAGAAGCCCTGTGACTTGCAGAAGTGTGCTGTGTATTAGTAGCCTATAGGGTGGGTTCATTTTCTTGACACCATCACCAGCATCTCCAACTGCCCTGTTTGGGGGATCTCCAGGTAATGCCAAGTAGTGATTCAGGATGAAAAGGTGTGTCTTTCTCATATAAAATGGGGGGTAGGGACCAGCCCTAGCCACTTGTGCAGATAGATTAGTTTTAGAAAGTGAACATTGGGAATTTGAAGATCTAGAAAGTAATTCTTCCCAAACTATCTGTACCCACATGCTCCTTGGAAAATCTTCCCAGCTTGATAATTGCTGACCTACCTAACCAAGTCTCTGTTGATGACTTTGGGATAGCTTACAGGTTTTCTTTATTTTTGGTAACACCACTGGGCAAATTGACATTTTGGTATCTTGCCATAGTCTGCCTTTTTTACTCATTTATACTGTGACCAGAAGTACATGAAAGGGCCCATTTACCTACATACACCCTAGCTGGTGCTCCACATTATCAGTCTTTATTATCCATTGTCAATCTAATAGCAGAATATAGTTCTCATTTGCCTCTCTTCGGTTATTAATTACGTGAGCATATTTTGTGTGTCTGTGGGCCAATTGACGCTTTTCTCAATTTCCTTATTTCTGTGCTTTGCCAGTGTTTCTGTTGAGGGTGGTACTTTTTCTTATTGATTTGTAAGAGCTCTTGATTTCCTGAGGGTTTTAACCCATCATACGTTTGATTTTATGTTTGCCAGCTGGTTTTGGTAGCTTTTATGTTACACAATTTGTAAATGCTCACGAGTCTCTTTGAGTTTGTGCTTATATGGTTTCTAGATTTCATATCACATCACACTTAATATGCTTTTAAAAATTCCTTACACTGTTTCCTTTAAGTAGTTTTATGGTTAATTTTTAAAACATATAAATGTTTATTCCCTTTAGAATTTATTTTTATGATACAGCGTGAGGTGAGAATCTAATTTTTTCCCAACGGATAGTCTGTTTTTTCACACCATCTATTAAATAATTTGTCCTTTACCACTGATGGAAAATGCCGCCTTTGGTGTATGCTGCATTCTTAGTGTTCCTGACGTGTCCTTGGAATATTTGGAGTCTCTAACGTGTTTCCCTGCCTGCTGTGATCGGCTTATTCTGTCCCTTCACTGCTAGCACAGTGATCGTCCCAGGACACAGACTGAATCATATCACTCTTTTTAACTTTTTTTTTAAATTTTTTTATTGTTTTATTTATTTCTGAGAGAGAGACAGAGACAGAGACAGCGTGAGCAGGGGAGGGGCAGAGAGAGAGGGAGACACAGAATGGGAAGCAGGTTCCAGGCTCTGAGCCGGCTGTCAGCACAGAGCCCGACATGAGGCTCGAACCCACGAACCGTGAGATCATGACCTGAGCTGAAGTCGGACGCTTAACCCACTGAGCCACCCAGGCGCCCCTGAATCATGTCACTCTTCTGCACACTCTGCAAGGGTGTGCTGCCTACATGAGCACAGACGAGACTTGTTCACCAGCTCCAGTCCCACTAAGCTACCTTTCCAGTCACATTTCCTCGTGGAACCTCTGCGTTTTGGAACATAGCATATGCTTTCACGTATTTGTGTCTTTGCCCCTGCTGTTCTCTTTCCTAGAAATAGCCTCTTGATCCCCACCGGTTTCTTACTAAACCTTCTTTCCTTTTAAGACCCACGATAAAGCCTGACCGATGCCCCCCACTTTAGCTCTTGTTTCATTTGGTCTCCAACTTGCGATTTACCTTTCTCTTTCCCCAAATAGATGATGAGCTCCCTGAGGACGGAGAGCACCTCCTTAGCCTTCCCATTTCTCCCTTTGCCTTTCATTTCGTCTGTCTTTAGAAAACGCCTATTGAATAGAATCAAATCCAATCATATATACATACACACACTCACACACATCCATCTATAGCTCTCAAATGTTATTGAATGAGCGGCGCCTGCATGGCTCTGTCGGAGCGTCTGACTCTTGACTTCTGCTCACGTCATGGTCTCACTGTTTGTGGGTTCAGGTCCTGCATCGGGCTCTGCACCTGATGATGCGGAGCCTTCTTGGGATTCTCTCTCTCTCTCTCTCTCTCTCTGCCTCTCCTCTTCTGGCACATGCACTCTCTCTCTCTCTCAAAATAAATAAACTTAAAAAAAAAAAGTTACTGGATGGTAGTAGCCATTGTATCAGGGTCCCCAAGCCAGCCCCAGGGTTTGTGATTTGCCAGGACTCAGCATATGGTGGCACTCACAGCTGTGATGCGTTATGGTGGAAGGCTGCACAGCACATCAGCAGAGGGCACTGGCACCCAAAGTCCAGAGGACACCAGGTGCAAGTTTCCAAGAGTCCTCTCCCAGTGGAGTCACACAGGACGTGCTTAATCCCCCCAGCAACAAGCTGTGATAACACACGTGAAAAGTTGCCGACCAGGAAAGTTCATTAGAGACTCGGTGCCCCGGGTCTTTATTGAGGGCTGGTCACATAGGCCCCCTCGCCAGTTACATACCCGAATGCCAGACTCTCAGAAGGAAAGCAGGTATTCAGCATAGACCATATTGTTTGCATAGTTTAGACACTCATCGGCGGTGAGAACCCTCCCAAAATCTAAGTTCCCGGCTGATCAAGGGCCAACCTTGTAAGTACGGCTTTCGAAGGAAAGCTTAATTTCACGGATGGTAACTGCCTAAAGAGAGGAGGGAAAAATCAGTGTGTTAGGAGTGGCCAGGGAAAGTATGCTAAGTACTTTGATTTTTACTCTCGCGTCTTACAGAGGAGATCAGCTGAGTCATAGAGAAGAGGAGGGGCTACAGCCAAAGATCCACGTTTGGTGGTAGAGTGTAGACAGTTGGATAGAGATAGGAGTTTGCAAATTAGAGAGGGCCTTGCAAGCTGGGTAGAATATTGAGGATGTGATGTAATTATAGAGGATGTCTTGCTAGCCTGAGGAAAAAGTGACATTGAGGGTGACTGCTTGGCGAGCTGTGGGAATGCAGGGTTCTGGGGAGGGGAGGAGAGGCAGGCAGACCCGCGAAGGAGCATTTGCGGCAAGAGCAAGTGTCACCTTAGGAAGACATAGATGAGCGTGGCGCTCGCGTCTCTATTTCAGCATTCTGCTTAAAGTAGGTTTTCACGTCGTTGGAAGAGTGGAGGGGTCATCTTAGAGACGGTGCGTGGGTGTGGAGGAAGCTATGTCAAGGGTGAATGTGATTCAGAATAATTGTACATTTTTATAAACAAGATATTTCCGCTGAAAACATTGTTAAGAATTATTATAGTCCAAGTTTCCTTTTAAAATTGTTAGTAGGCAAAACAGATATTTTATTTGAAGATCAATGTATATATTTTTTGTATTATAGAAAACTAAGAAATGGGACACAATGAATTCTACTTCTTTTTTTTTTTTTTTATTTTTTTTTATTTATTTTTTTTTTTACAAATAGTTTATTGTCAAATTAGTTTCCACATAACACTCAGTGCTCATCCCCAAAGTGCCCTCCTCCATGCCCATCCCCCCTCCCCCCCACATCCATCAGTCCTCAGTTTTTGTCAGCATTCAAGAGTCTCTCATGGTTTGCCTCTCTCCCTTTCCCCCACCATTTCCGCCCTTCTTCTCCCCCTTGTTCCTCCGTCAAGTTCCTCCTAATCCTCCTATACGTGCAAACATATGATATTTGTCCTTCTCTGCCTGACTTATTTCGCTCAGCATAACACCCTCAAGGTCCATCCATGTTGCTACACATGGCCAGATTTCATTCTTTCTCATTGCCATGTAGTATTCCATGGTATAGATAAACCACATCTTCTTGATCCATTCATCTGTTGATGGACACTTAGGCTCTTTCCATGTTTTAGCTATTGTGGAGAGTGCTGCTATGAACATTGGGGTCCATGTGCTCCTATGCCTCAGCATTTCTGTATCCCTTGGGTAAATTCCTAGCAGTGCTATTGCTGGGTCATAAGGGAGTTCTATTGTTAGTTTCCTGAGGAACCTCCACACTGTTTTCCAGAGGGGCTGTACCAGTTTACATTCCCACCAACAGTGTAGGAGGGTGCCCGTTTCTCCACATCCTCGCCAGCATCTAGAGTTCTCTGATTTGCTCATTTTAGCCACTCTGACTGGCGTGAGGTGGTATCTCAGTGTGGTTTTGATTTGTATTTCCCTGATGAGGAGGGATGCTGAGCATCGTCAATGAATTCTACTTCTATTTAAGGGAATGATGTTGACCACAAATATATATGCATGTATTTTGAACATTTCACTAACTAACCAAAATAGAAAGACGAGTAACAATTTTCTCTCAGCACTGTTTTTCTTTGGAATTAAATGTTGCCATACTAATGTAAATGCCAAAAAAATAAATCAACTTTTAAATTTCTTTCAGTTTTAATAATATAAGATCCTAGTAAAAAGGTAAGGATATATGTATTAATAAATATTTTCAGTGTCCCAGGAAAACATGCCATTTACCATTTTTGCACTTTTATTAGTTGCATGGTCTTCCGTCCAGTTTGTGGTTGGTAATTTAATATTTCGCATAGCATCACAATATAGAATCCATGTCCATTACCCTCTTTAATCACAGTCTTGTTGTGAATTCCTTTTCCTATGTTTATGGAAGGCTTACAACTTTTTATGTTGTAGGTGACCATCCAAAAGCAAGGAAGCTTCTCCCCCCACCCCGCCCCACCAATAGCTTTCTCTGCTGTCAGCCAAGCCAGGAGCATCCATGTCGTTTTAGAATTAAATATGCCATACAGTGACAATGATAAAATACCAGTTTGAGACCGTGCGTGTGTCACATCAGACTCCGTGCCCGAGGGGCAGAGTTTTAAGAGTCTTGAATTTTTTTTTTTTTTTTTACAATCCCCAGGGACACCCACCCAAGTAGCAGAATGCCTTTTCATCAGCTTACTAATACCAGCGTATTGAGTGTCATATATTTTCTTTGTCCTACTGACCTATCATTTGGTATCTGCCTTGATGTGTTCCATTGTTCCTTTGCGTCTTTGGGGTTCTACATCCCTTTGTGGGGGTCTTAGCTGCAAGTAGTATAAAAATGAAAACATCTTGGAAATGGCACTGTGAAAAAAACGAGCTCAGATGTTATAAGTGACTCTTCTTTTGAAGTCTGGATTTCTTCTGTTTTCTCTCGATAGGAGTATACACCCATTGCCACCGCGGTCTAATCTGGAATTGTTACACGTGGAAAAGACCTTACAGGATGGTATTCGGGAGCAGCTTTTTATCCGAAGTTAGAATTGGCACTCAAGCACTAATGCAGTAATTTCCTTGATAACGTAACTTTATTTTTCTGTAGCGGAATGCTGCAGCTTTTTTACACCTAACACTTGCTTTTAAATTACAGTGTTCAATGTAAACGTCGTCTCAACTACAGTTTCTTTTGCAAAAAGTCTTACAAGGGCATTATTTGTCGTGGTTTTCTCTGAGCATGGTTTCATAGAGAACTTAAATGAGTTACATCTGGACGTTTATATGTTGCAAGTTTTGCTTATGTAATAAAAAACAAAACAAAAGTATGTGAATTGTATAGTGTCTGTGCGTGAAAGAACTTGAAACAGTGGCCTTATGGTAGCAAATTTTATACCAGGTTTTCCTTTTTTCTGATGATAGTTTGGCTTATAACTTGTTTTCTTAAGCTTCTGAAGATCAAGGCCTATCTAATTTATACATTTCATATTACAATATAAGAAGGCAAGAGAAAAGGTGCTTCAAAATTTCCATCGGGTAGTTATGAGTGCACTGAATTTTTAGTAATTGGTTCATTCGTTTTTTTCCACAACTATTTGCTCTTTCCAGTTTCAAAATGCTATTGTGGAAAAAATGTAAATTTTGTAATCTCTTTTCCATCTTATTTTCCCCTCAGGGCAAGCTTGTGCATACCATATTTTTAAAGGCTTTTTAAAAATCTGACAGACAAAGTTTCATATTTGGAAACTGTACTTTACTACTACTACAGCATTATACATTTTGCAGACGCACAAAGTGTTTATTTTCAGTTCAGTTGTGTTGAGGATGTACTAGCATAAGGTAAAATTGATGGGATTCTAAATGATATTTTAGGTCCCGGTACCTTATTCCTTTATGTTTTCTGTGTTCTGCTCAGTGATACATACACATTCCCAGTTAAACTTCTGTGAAATGCTTATTTGTAATGAAATAAAAAAACTGTTGCTCCTTCTGCTCGAGGAAGTTACTTGCCAGCTTGTGAGGACATTATTTTAATTTCGTATGAGAATTATAGCCCTGAGTAGGACCCCTTGATATTTAAAATAGGTCTACCCTTACAAAGGCAGAACTTTTAAAATCGAAATCTGGTAAAAACTTGATTTCTCATGACTGGATTTGAAAAATCTTGCTACAAACATTTAATTTTTTTACTTGTCTTTGTAAGATAGGGAAGCCATTTCCTTAGTGAGTCAGCAGTAAGTGGGGGCGAGAGTACGTGCATTAAAACTGGGTAATAAATTTAGGTGGATGTCCTGTCTTACTGCTGTGTGCTGCCCCTGCAAGTCAGGTTTTCCAGACATATTTGCCATTCCACTTATGGTAGGAAAGAATTACATGTGCACAGTAGTACGACAACCTTATATCGGGTTAGGTACGCGTAACATCTGCCTTAAGTTTTAAAATAATTCATTTATTCTCATATCCTGGGGGGCACTTACGAGCCTTGAATACTTAACCCTTTGATAAACACATATTTATTGCACAGATTCTGTGCTAAAATTACAGTGGTGAACAAGAGAACAAGACACGTGCAGCCTGCCTTCATGGTCCAGTTGGATACGGAAACTGGACATTCAGCACGGAAACCCAACAGTAAGCAGCGCTAATTCTCTGGCTCTGTTTATTGTGGTGCATAAGGCTAAGGCAGTTGACTTAATATGGATCCTTCCACAACTGAGTTCCTAGTTAGGCATATTTGGATATACTTTTGGCATCATCTCTATATGCAAAGCATGTTATTTGCAAAACACCTATTTGTGATGTGGGTGTATTCAGAAAATACTGAGTCCGTACGATTTGAAGCCTCAGAAGAAAGGCTTGCTTGATAATTTCGAGTATAAGGACGGGAACTGTGTCTGTCTTGTTCACCATAGTATCCCTAGCTCCCAACATCCTACTTGGCACACAGTAAGAACTCATTAAATACTAGTCTAATGAATGAGTAACAAGTAGGATATGTTTATTAGGAATTAAATATCTAATTTGCATGTGGAGGTTGAACAAAATGGTATTTTATCCATAGCATTTTGTATTGCCCGAGAGGATTTTGAATAAAAGAGAAGTTATTTGGGGAAGTCACATACTGTTGTCTTCTCCCCTTCTTCCCCTGTATGGTAGGGGGACAAAGGTAATAATGTGACAGAGTCCCTCCTCCGAGGAAACTCAGCAACTGTTGGAGAAGAGATTCACAGAAACAAAGAATTCAGTGCAGAGTGCTAAGTGCCATACAGAAGTTGAGAAAAAGAGTTGGCATTCCTGGTCCAGAATCCCCTGGTCACGTTTTCTTTCTTGCTGATTTCACAGACCTCAAAAGGCACTATTCTGCTGGTGGTTTTGCTGGTTTTAAATTTTTATGGGTTGGGGGAAACCGGGTAAAGTGTGCATGGGCTCTCTCTGTATTACTTCCTGGAGGTCCATGTGTATCTGCATTTATCTCAAGGTAAATTTCAATTTAAAAAAAGATACCCCTAATCTTATCACAGACAAAACTACTATACATACGTAGGAGGCCGCATTTCCTTCTTTTTTTTTTTTCCCTTGGAAAGAACTATTATATTTACATTGTAATAATTTATGTAGATGTATCATTTGGGCCACATTTTACCCAACAAATCCTACACTTGTGGAGCTTGTTTGGTTTTTTTTTTTTTTTAAGATGGAGATACTTCCAGGCAGAAGTAGGAAGAGTAAAACTGAATCAAAAACTCACCTTCTCCATTTCCCAGCAAACCCAGTAAGCCGCGTCCACAGATTAACCAGCAGCAGCCAGTAAGGGAGAGGGGAGAAGACGCTCTTCTAACAGGTGTAGTGTGACTTCAAACCCGCCCCCTCAGTAACACAGAGTAAAGAAACAAAGTTGACGACATCTTGGTGGCAAGGACCTCTGCGTCTCAGGACCTCTGCAAAAGGGGAAAGGTTCACCAGGGCACCGCACCTCCAGGGTCGAAGAGCAGCCTGGGGAAGCCGAAGCCTACAGGGTAAGATCCACTGAACCCTGCTTTGGGACACTTAACGGGAATCCAGAAGAGAGAGGATGGCCAGGTTCCCCAGCAGCGTTGCAGCAAAAGGAATGGTACGAGCTCTGAGTCCGTCAAAATACAGAACTAAGATTCATTGAAACGGAGGGGTCATAGTCGTAGAATAGAATGTAGATGTTAAAAACCTTAACAGAGAACAGTTAGCGTATTCTGATCAATTAGGACGTGATGGGGGGAGTAGGATGAAGATTAAGAACTAACTGCCCCATATCGTACGGCCAGGTGTCATGTCAAGTTATAATGTCTAAGATTGTATGCTATAATACAGAAAAAAAAAAAACACCTAGCGAGCGACCTTAATTTTTTTCACAGTCGTTTTCTTGACCTCAAATACACCTTTCTCAAAGTGTGGCCTCCAACCAGTGACATCAGCATCACCTGCAAAATTGTTAGACTTGAAGATTCTTGGCCCTGCCCCAGACCTACTGACTCAGAGCCCGGGGCCGGGGCCCAGCAGTCTGCATGCCCTCCAAAGGATTCTGCTGTGCGCTCAAGTTTGAGAATCACTGGCTCCCACAGTTCTTTTAGGAACCGATAGCCCTTATGGTGAAGAAACATTTATCTCAAGTCCAGCAGCCCCTTTTTATTTTTAAGTTCTGTAGCATTCAAACAAAATTAAAACTGTTTAAAATAAAAAGTATAGCGATTCCCACCATCAGTCCTGTCTGCCTATGAACTGAGAGGTCTGAAAACACACCCATCCTCTGTTAACACTGGTGACTTTTTTGAGTGGTGGGATTATGAGTGAGTGACTCTTTGTGTTTTCTGTATGGACTGAATACAATGAACATTGTATCGTTTTTATAAAATAAAGTCATTCTTTAAAAAAAAGTGGTAAGAATATTTCATCCTATCCATAGTAGATCTGTTACTAAAATTCACTTATGCAAGTTTTACCTCCAAGGACTGCCTCCTTCACCTGACGCCTTGCCGCTCCTCTTCCCACATCATGACGTGTGGGTAAGCTTCTTTAAGTATATGTTGTGTTGACTTTTTAATAAGAATTCTTGACTTAAAATATTTAACGTAATTACATATAATTTAAATCATTTTACGACTGTTCTTTTAAAAAAGAAAAGCCTTTTTTCTCTAATAAAAGTACATAGAATAGGGGCGCCTGGCCGGCTGAGTTGGTAAAGCATGTGACTCTTGATCTCAGAGTCATGAATTTTAGTCCCATGTTAGGCGTAGAGATTACTTGAAAAAAAAAAAAAGTACACAGAAAAGTGTGTAAAGGGAAGAAAAATACATTCATAATCACGCTGTTTATATATATTTAGGGTAAACTTTTGATGTTTTTTCATTAGTCTTTTCTGAGTTTTTGGTAGTTGAGATAATATTGTATATATTCAATCTTTGCAGATAGTCACATACATGTTTAAAACATATTTGTATGATGTTCAAGTTGACATATTTTGGAGGGCAAGGGAGAGAAGTCTATTCCCAGAAAGCTAAAACTGTCTTAGAAATCCTGGATTATTATATTAAAGTTTAAAGGGGGGGGGGGGCGCCTCGGTGGCTCAGTCAGTTGGGTGTCCGACTTCAGCTCAGGTCATGATCTCGCGGTTCGTGGGTTTGAGCCCCGCTTCGGGCTCCGTGCTGACAGCTTGGAGCCTGGAGCCTACTTCTGATTCTGTGTCTCTCTCTCTCTGCTCCTCCCAGGCTCACACTGTCTCTGTCTCTTAAAAATGAATAAACGTTAAAAAAATTTAAATATAAATAAAGTTTAAAGGTGGGGGCTGTATACATCATGAAAGACATTAAAAGCTAGATTAAGGATCCCTGGGTGGCTCAGTCGGTTAAGTGTCTGACTTTGGCTCAGGTCATGATCTCTGCTCGTGGGTCTGAGCCCCACATCAGGCTCTCTGCTGTCAGCACAGAACCTGCTTCAGATCCTCTGTCCCCCTCTCTCTGCCCCTCCCCTGCTCCCTCACTCTCTCTCAAAAATAAACAAACAGTTTTTAAAAAGCTAGATTAAGTTTTACGGATAATTTTCTAAAGTAGATTCTTACCTCAAATTCTAATCCCTTCTAGACAGGGGCACCTAGCTTGCTTAGTCAGTAGAGCATGCAGACTCTTGATCTCAGGGTTGTGAATTTGAGCCTCACCTTGAGTGTAGAGATTACTTGAAATTCTAGTCCCTTCTAACGATGTTTAAAATAATATTTAGTAAAGGAGAAATTAATGTTACGAAGTTCTTGCTGATAACAGTTTCTGCAGGGGATTACAGGGAACACGGTGCTGCTCACTTAATGGTCTCCTAACAGCTCTGGTGAAAAACCATTGTCAAGAGGTTCCTCAAAAAGCTAAACAGAGTTACCATAGGATTTCACCCTTAGGTATATTTATCATTTTGGCTCCCATTTCTGTGTGTGTGAACTGTTTTTTAACTTCTGAAAGACGGAGGATTTTCCCTTTATCTCTGATATTCTGAAATGTATCGAGGATGGGTCTTTTTGGTGGGAGTGTTTCATTCATTGAGCTGAGCTCCTGGTGGGCCCCTTCCATCTGGAGATCTAGGCCCTTCCATTTTATGGTCATTTTCTCCTTCCACATTTCTCTTCTGAAGGTCTGTCCTCTCCTCCCAACCCGGCCCTCAGGGCAGCACTTGCCTGTCTGGCCTCTTTTTCACTTATTTACTCTTATCTCCTTTGATGTTTTAAATTCTGATTTGTATCTTCCATGGCCCCAGCTCTTTTGGCTGTGTGTTCAATCCAGTCACTTCTCTTCCCTTGGCTTTCCCTACATCCTCCTCCCCTCTGGGCCTCTCTCCACCTATGAGATCACTTGCCCTCTGCCCTCTTGTGTTAGTGTTCCTGAGAACATTCCCTTTCTTTTTTCCCTCCACACTCTCCATGGACGATTTAATTTAGATTCATGTCTTTTGATACCATATGTTCATTAACGTGTAAAAAAAAGTTATCTCCACACCTGACCTCTCTCTCTGAGGTCTACACACTTATTTCCACTTGTCACATAGAAATTTCCACCTGAGGGGTGCCTGGGTGGCTTAGTTGGTTGAGCGTCCGACTTTCGCTTGGGTCATGATCTCGCGGTTCGTGGGTTCGAGCCCCGCGTCGGGCTCTGTGCTGACTGCCGGCTCAGAGTCTGGAGCCTGTTTCAGTCTGTGACTCCGTCTCTCTCTGACCCTCCCCTGCTCACGCTGTCTTTCTCTCTCTCTCCCAGAAATAAATAAAAACATTAAAAAAAAAAAAAAAGAAATTTCCACCTGAATGTTCTGTAACCATCTCAAGTGTGTCCTGTCTGAAACTGGACTGAACTGCAAGTGTTCTTCCTCTATTCATAATCTCAGTTAATAGCCCAGTTCACAAAGAGACTCCGCTCTAAGATTCTGCTTTTTCCAACTTTTGAAAAAAACCTTTGTATGTTAACTAAAATTTAAATAAAAATAAAGAAAAAATCTTTCCTCAAATGACTAGCCACTATGTAATCTCACCTTTGTCCCATGTGATCTTTGTAAATACCCTGTGTGGTGTGTGCAGGCCAGGTGGTAGGTGACATTGGCACAACTTTGAGACCACAGGCTCCCTGCGGTTCAATGCCATTCCCAGGGCAATGGAGTCAACCAGTTACAGAACTGGCAGCCGTATGTTCAGCCTTGAACTCACCTGTTCCAACGATGAGAGTAAGAGCTCGCGTGTACTAAGCACTTACCCTGGCAGGCAACGTTTGAACACTCTCCATGTGTTAACTCATTTTATCTTCACAGAATCTCTATGAGCTACTGGTATTTTCTCCATTTTACCAATGAGGGAGCTGAGGCACAGAGAAGGTAAGTGACTTGCTCAGGGTCACCAGCTAGTATGTGGCAGAGCTGAGATTCAGACCCAGGCATAGTTTCTTAAAATCAGATTGATTAAGGTATGATCTTTGTAAAGTAAAATCCATAGAGTTCAATACATTTTGACCACCCCGTCCAGTCATGTAACCAGCACCACAGTTAAAATGTAGACTCTTTTTATTGCCTCAAAAGACCCTCTTTGCGCCTTTGCGGCCAGTCTCCTCTCTTATCCCGATGCACAAGGATGTGTTTTTCTATCCAGATAATTCTGCCCTTTCCAGAATGCCATGTAAATGGAAGCATAGGGTATGTAGCCTGTTGTGTCTGGCTTCTTTCACTTAACGTAATGCTTTTAAGATTTGTCCATGTCGGTGCATATATCTCACTAATTCATCCTTTTTCATTGCTAAGTAGTATTCCATTGTTTGGATGTACCATAATTATCCATTCACTACTTGATGGACATTTGTCGCTTCCACCTTTTGGCAATTATGAGTAAAGTACAGGTCTTTAGGTAGGCCTATTGTTTAATTTTGGGTAAATGCTTGGAAGTGAGATCGCTGGGTCATATGGTAATCGATATTTAATTTTGTAAGAAATGACCAAGCTGGTTTCCTAAGTAGCTTTATCATTTTACACTCTCACCAGCAACGTATGAGAGTTCCAGGGGCGCTACATCCACACCGGCTTCAGTTATTTTGCTTGTTTTTAGCTGTTCTCGTAGAGCTGGAGGTGGCCTCACATTGTGGTCTAAATGTGCATTTCCTTAATGGCTCATGGTGCTGGGTGTCTTCATGTGCTCGTTTGTCTGCACTCCTACCCACTTCACTGGCCTCCCTTCCCGGCAGAGTTTCTTTTTATTTTTTTTTGTTTTAATTTTTTTTAATGTTTTTATTTATTTCTAGGAGAGAGAGAGAGAGACAGCGTGAGCGGGGGAGGGTCAGAGAGAGACGGAGTCACAGACTGAAACAGGCTCCAGGCTCTGAGCCGTCAGTCAGCACAGAGCCCGACGCGGGGCTCGAACCCACGAACCGCGAGATCATGACCTAAGCGAAAGTCGGACGCTTCACCGACTAAGCCACCCAGGCGCCCCCAGAGTTTCTTTTTAAAGTAGTCTCTGTGCCCATCGTGGGTCTCAGACTGACAACCCTGAGATCGAGTCACATACTCCACCGACTGAGCCGGCCAGCCTCCCAGCCCACTCACCTGTGCCTCACTCACCTGCCTTTACCCCTGCACACGTGCCCTATTCAAATCCCGTTGTCCCAGATGTCCTTTGCCTGTTTCTGCCTGGTCATTTGCTTCCAACCTGACCCTTCAGACTCAGATTGGTAGGTTTCCCAACCAAGCATCAGCGGGTTAGCCGCCTTTCCCGTGGGCTTCCAGAGTACCTAAACACATCCCTGCTTAAGCCCTTAAGCACAGAGACTAGAGACACAGCCTGTTTCTCCCTTCCCTCCATCTGGCTCTGTGTCTGCCATGTGGGAGTAGCTCAGAAATACTCGGTGAATGACTAAGAGCTCCTGTATTAACCAAAGCCTTGTAGTGGCTTCTTGGTACCTACAGGAAATAAAAGTCCAAATTTTAGTGCCTGTCTTATGAAACACTTGGAGAGAAAAGCAATAGAATGGGCTACGTTTCAGGGGTTTTGCTTACCCAGCCTTCCCTCCCAGGAACTTTCCTAGGAGCCCTGTCCCACGGTTCCCGAAGACAAGATGAAGCATGAAGGGAACTATCGGACTCGGGGCATCTTCTCTGTGTCAATTGCTAGGCGGTAAGTTGTCCCACTGGTCACCCTCCCTGGGCTTTCTCCTGACCCAGAGCTCCCAGCCTCTTCCGTCTTTGCCACCAGTCTAAGCTTTACCCATTTTTCTGGATGGGCATTTCTACCCAAATTCAATCCACTTTTTCTTATATCAGATTCTTAACATCTCAAGAAGAACAGAGGTCTTGTAATTTCCCTTATACCCCTAGGCTTGAAGGCTACCAGCCACAGAGGAGTCCTTGGCAAATTTTGTGGGTGTTAAGCAGAGCAACAGAATCTAGAGCACTTTATTTTTTTAGTAGTTGGTCAGTACTAGGGGTGGGGAACAATCCTTCAGTGCTTGCAGGAAGACACGTGTGGCGTTCCAGTTCATGTCCTTCTCCTCTGTGCTGCAATTAGAAAGAGATGGCATTAGGGGCACCTGGATAGTGCAGTCGGTTAAGCATCTGACTCTCCACTTGATCTTAGCCAAAAGGCCGAGAAGCGGTAAGCATCTGACTCTCGATCTTGTATGACATCATCCTACATTTCAGCCAATTTGTCCATCTATCTAAAAATTTATTTGAAAATAATTTCAAGCTTACAGAAAAATTGCAAGAATAGTACAGGGAACATCTATACACCATTTACCCAGCTTTACCTGTTAACATTTTCCATTTGCGTTATCATTTTTCTCCATGTATGTGTGTGTGTGTGTGTGTGTGTGTGTGTATATACACATGCACAATTTTTTTTTCCTGAATCATTTAAAAGTAGATTTCATCCATCATACCTAGTATCTCTAAATACTTGAATGACTATTTCCTAAGAACAAGGACATCCTTGGGGAACCTGGGTGGCTCAGTCAGTTAAGCATCCAACTTCGGCTCAGGTCATGATCTCGCAGTTCGTGGGTTGGAGCCTCACATCAGGCTCTGTGCTGACAGCTCAGAGCGTGGGGCCTGCTCTGGATTCTGTGTCTCCCTCTCTCTCTGCCCCTCCCCTGCTAGCACTCTCTCTCTCAAAAATAAATAAACATTTAAAAAAAATTGTAGAACAAGGACATTCTCTTACATAACCATAGTAGTTATCAACTTCAGAAAATTAACCATGTCAGAGTACTTTTATCTCGTTTGTCATCCATATTCCAAGTGTATTAGTTTCCTACTGCTGCTGTAATAAATCACCACTAACTAAGTGATTTGAAACAACACAAGTTTGTTATCTTACAGCTTTGAGGTCAGAATTCAGAAACGGCTCTTACTAAGATGTCTTTGAGGTATAGGCAGGGCTACACTCCTGGAATCTTCTGATCCGTAGTCAGACGCGTTATCTTGTGCCACCGGCCCTGCCTAGGCAGGGCTACACTCCTGGCTGGAAGGCTTTATGAGTGACCTTGTGCTCTGCTCAGGCTGTCCATGTGCACCTGTCTCTCATTGTTGATGTTAAGTCTGTTTCTTTTTTTAAAGTTTTTATTCAAATCCCAGTTAGTTACCATACAGTGTAATACCAGTTTCAGGTGTACAACAGAGTGATTCCTCACGTCCATACATCACCCGGTGCTCCTCACAGGTGCCCTCCTTAATCCCCATCACCTGTTTCCCCATCTCCTCCCCGCCTCCCTCTGGTAACCATCAGTTCTCTGTACGTAAGAGTCTGTTTCTTGGTTTGTCTCTCTCTTTTTTCCCCTTTGCTCATTTATTGTGTTTCTTCCACACGTGAGTGACACCATATGGTATTTGTCTTTCTCTGATTTATAAGTTAGCATTATACTCTCTAGCTCCATTCATGTTGTTGGAAATGGCAAGATTTCATTCTTTTTTATGGCTGAATGACATTCCATTGTGTATATATACACCATATCTTCCTTATCCATTCATCAGTGATGGACACTTGGGCTGTTTCCATAATTTGGCTATTGTAGATGATGCTGCTGTAAAGGTAACGTTAGCTTCAAACACGTGGTCAAGGAGGTGTTCGTTCTTTCCACTATATCATTACTGGACTTCGTTTTGTTTTGTTTGGCCTGCATTGAATAAGCAATCTCTATGGAGACACTTTCAGGTTTGAAACATGCTGTTCTTCATCAGAATTGCCCCTTTAGATTCAGTATCTGTTGATGGCTCTTGCCTGAACCAGTCTTTATGATTATGGCTGCAAAATAATGAATTTCCAACTGCAGGACTCCCTCCATGCTTACTGGCTGCCATTGACATTCTCCTCTAAGCAAGACCCTCCCCTGTTCTCCTATTTATCTGTCTATTTATTATTGATATTGATTCATTCCTATTTTTTCAGTGGTCTATGATTCATTATTGTCCTTGATTATTTGGTGTTCAAATTATCCCAGCTTTGGCCAGTAGGATCCCCTTTAGGCTGATTGCTCTGTTTTCTACCATGCCCCATAATTCTTTTTAGCACTTCCTTATTTGTGGCATAAGAAGATACTCCAGGTTCTTCTTGGATATTCCCTGCCTCAGCCTTGAAATCAGCCATTTCTCCAAGGAGGAGGCCTGGTTTCCTTTAGTGGGGAATATTAGTGACCAAGATTTGGGCCCTAGTGCCTGCTGCTAGTGGGGTGTCTTTGTTTCTAAGCCTTTTCAACAACCATAGCTAGCGTGCATGTGCGCACACACGCACACACACACACATTCATATTATACATACATACACATTTTAGAAGTGATGAGGTCACACCGATATCTCCTACCCATCTCTATAGGATTCTTCCTTGTCTTCCCTGTTTCACATTTGTACGTCCTTTCTTCCACAGTGAGGACCCTGGCTCCCAACAACATCAAATCATTCCGTCGTTTGTTCAATTCCACAAAACGTCTGTAGTTCCCGAATTGCTTCAGTCATACCACTACATGAAGCAAACCTACTAAAAATAGTTCAGGCTCTGTTTGCAGTTCTCCACCCCCACACTCCTAAAGACAGAAGGTACATAGATAAATACTATGTTCATAAGGTACTTAGATTAGTCCTCACGGCCCCCTCCCCCCATGTGGTTATGTTGTTCATCTGAAATACAGCTGAGCTTTTATTTTCAATTTGCTTTCAGTTTTAGCTCTCCCCCCTCCCTTCCCATCCTTGTTCATTTGAATTGATTCGATTCTTTGAACATGTAGAACATTGACATACTTCCACAAATCAAAACTCTACAAAAAGATCTACTTAGAGAAGTGTTCCTCCCTCCTGTATTTCTTCAACGCTGTTTCCCTTCCACTCCTTGTAGGTGACCAATTTCTGGCTTCTCTTTCCTGTGTTTCTTTCGATAAAGATAAGCAGACACATGGATGTTTTCTTATGGCCTCTTTTCCTTACACCGAGGGTTGCATTCTCTCTACCCTCTTTTGTACTTTCCCCTTTTCACTTGCAAAATCCTGGAAATTGTTCCATATCAGATGTGATTGGGCCTGAGCTCCTCTACAGCTACAGTCTTCCACCTGTGGCTGTGCCATTATTCAACCATCTTCTTAAATTTGTACATTTCGGTAGGTTCTGATATTTTGTGGTTTAAACAATTCTGTGATCAACAACCTTGTGCATACTTATTTTCATCTTGTCAGAAGTGAATCTTTAGGGCACATTCTAAGAAATAAGATTGGTGGGTTGAAGGGCCAACTGTCTATGGAATCATCTTAGGTATCGCCAAACTATATAGGAATAATCTCTTTCATAGGAGTTATACAAGTTCCTGTTTCTTCCAGCGATGGAGGAAGCTGCTGTTTCCTCACAGTCTGGCCAGTGGAGTGTATTGGCGAGTTTTTAAAATTTTGCCGTTCTGATCCATGAAAACTGGTATGTCAGTGTTGTTAAAAAGAAAACCAGAGGCCCAAGGTGGAGTCACTTATGCTAGGCCAAGTCACCAAACCAGGGCTTAATACCTAACCCAATTGCAGTTTCAGCCTCCCCCAGAAATACAGTCTTAACAGAAATATAGGTCAAGGCAGGAATTTTCTGATCAGCACCAATGAGGTAATCTGTCACAGGAGCCCTCTCCTTCCCCACAAAGGAAGATAAGATGATCTGCAGGATAAGACCCCCAGCCCCTCCCCCTAAGGGAAGGTGACCTTGCCTGAAACAATCCTTTCTTTTCTTCTGCCAGTAACTTCTTGCCCCACCCTCCTCCCTATATAAAAGCCTTCCATTTTATACAACTCCTTAGAGCCTCCCTCAACCTGCCTTATGGGTTGCTGCCCGATTCAGCACTTAATAAAGCCAATTAGATCTTCACATTTACTCAGATGAATTTTTGTTCTTTAGCAGTGTTGTTTTAATTTGCATTTCAACCAGTTTTAATTTTTAAATGTTGGGAAAAAAAGTTTTGGTTACAGTCATGATTGTCAGGTACGGAAACCTTGTTGGAGGTGAATTTTATAGAATCTCAACTTGATAGTCTCTAGAAAATTCTCTGAAAATAGTTTTCATCCTAGAAAAATGTTAGCGCACATCCCACCCGAATAGAACGAAATGACTTCTGAGTCCTTCTGCCCGTTTTCTTCTCTGATTTGGTTTTTTCTTGCTGATGTTTTACGTTGGTAGGGACTCTTCTAAAGCTTTCTTGCCCCACCTAATGGGCAAGGAGGGAAATCAAGCTGCCTGAAAGCCAGTAGAGATATTCAACATCCACCAAGATATTCTGGCCTCACAGGCCTTAGCACAAAACAAGATTCTAAACAGAACAAGATACTGAGATTTATAGTCATGGCTTCAACATTCTTCTAGAACGTGGATAGCTAAACCATGTTTTAGGGAGTCAGTAACAGTAGTGGACATCATTTTCTTAGCTGTGCTGATTGCTGCATGTGTCACCTTCGGTGAGAGCTGTTGCTGTAGTCAGACTCTGGGGCCTCAGATGCTCATTTAAAAAAGTTATTTAAAGTATTGTCAACTGGATTATTTAAGAAGAAATCTTTAAGACAGCTGTAAAATGTAACAGTTGTGTTAATAATTATCTGTTTGATTACAAGGTATATATACTGTTTCATTGCAAAGGCATTAATATCTATGATAACTATACGTATCATCTATGTAAACTGACACTGTACTAACATTAGTGAATTAAACACCTTTCAATATTGAAAAAAAAATAAAAATAAAAATAAAAAAGTTATTTAGTTATGAAAAATGGAAGTAACTTTTTTATTATAAAAGTAATACATGCTTGATGGAAAAATCCTAGAAATTATGGGAAAGCATAAAGGAAAAACTTAAAATTATCTGTATTCCCACCATTCCCACCACAGTTAACAGTTTGGTTCAGTACTTTTGAGATTAGGACACATAGATACCCACTGTGCCCACACACGCACCTGTGCACACACATGCACACCCGTACACACATTTTTCTACTGTGTCTCTCTATATATAAACTCATACACACATATGTGTACATACATGCATACACAAAAGCTCTCACATTTTTCCTTTTTTCTATTAAAAATTGTTAAAATGTTTATTTTTAAGAAAGAGAGAGACAAAGAGAGCATGGGCAGAGGGGAGGCAGAGAGAGAGAGAGAGAGAGACATAGAATCTGAAGCAGGTTCCAGGCTCCGAGCTGTCAGCACAGAGCCCTATGGGGAGCTGTATATGAACCGCGAGATCATGACCTGAGCCGAAGTCAGACACTTAACCGACTGAGCCACCCAGGTGCCCTTCACGTTTTTCTACATATTATACACACATATACTTTTTTTTTTAAACAAAAATTAGATAGTAGTGAACTTACCATTTTGTATTTTGCTTTTGTCGCTTAACATACAGTGGACATTTTTTATCCATCCTAAACTCCATAGCATAATGCTTGGTTGCTACACAGTAGTCTTTTTATAGCTGTACATGTAGTTGTTCATAATTTTTCAGCATCATAAACAATGTCTATGAACAGAGATTTTTTTTTGTACACCTGCCTAATTATTCCATTAGCATTAATTCCTAGAAGTAGAATTGGTGAGTCAAAGAGTGCATGTTTTGAAAAAGATTTCTATGAAAGTAGTACAGATGCATTGGGGTCAGCAGAATAATGCTATTCCACCAAGGGTGTCCATGTGCTAATCCCTGGAACTTGTGACTATGTTACCTGACTTTACCTGGCAAAAAGAATGTTTTTGGGATCAAGTTAATGATCAAGATAGGGAGAGTGTTCTGGAGTACCCAGGTGGGCCCCATGTCGTCACAAGGGTCCTTATTAGGGAAATAGGGAGATGTGAGTCACAGAAGGAGGTTTGAGGAGGGGAGCAGAGACCAGAGTGACCTGAGTGCTGCCTGGGACCCTGGAACACAGGCAGCCTCTGTGTCTGGAAGTTGGCAAAGGCAAGGGGACAGACTGTGCCCTTGAGTCCCTGGAGGGGGCACAGCCCGGCCAGCACCTTGACTTCAGCCCAGTGACACCCATTCTGGACCCCTGGCCTCCAGAGCTGTAAGGGAAGAAACTGTATTGTTTTAAGCCACTAAATTTGTGGTCATTTGTTACAGCAGCGACCGGAAAGTAACCCACACGCAGCTTTAACAATTGTCCTAAATAAGGCTTATCTCTCTTTGCAGTGGTCCTGTGTCGCATCCCTTTGTCGCTCCAGTTTCGCTCCCCAGGGGGAACCACTTGCAACTCTTCTACACCCGTTTCTTCTGGGTTTACCTCCCTATGTCTAAATAATATGCCCATTCTGCTTTGTCTTGATTTATTAATTTTAGCCACTATTTATTGAGTTATTGAGTTCGTCTTAAAATCGAGGATTTAGCTCTCCTGCATTACTACCCTACTTGCAACCCCAAAGTCTCCCGATATATTATTGTCATACCCACCTGGATAATGCAGGATAATCTCCCCATCCCTATGGTTGGCTGATGAGCAACCTTAATTCCATCTGCAAACTTAATTCGTCTTTTCCAGATAACCTAATGTATTCGCAGGTTGTGAGGATTAAGACATGGGAGATCTGAGAGGCCATTATTGTGCCTACCACATCCTCCATCAAGTCTGCCAAAGCTCATCAATAACATGGTCCACACACTTGGTTAAATCAGACCTCCCTCCTAGAGCCCTCCATGCTGTTTGAGCTCAATGATTGCCCTCTGGTCCTGCTACGGAGACATCCAGGGATATTTTCTCTCTCTGCTCTCTTGCATGCCATCCTCTGTTTTCTGGGTCTTGTGTCTTCTGCGTTCTTAGTGTGCTCCCTCCTTTCTCTGAAGCACATCCTCCTGATGTTTCTGAAGAGAGTCTGTGACAGATAGGCACTTGGAGTCCTTACATGTCTGAAGATGACACTCTTCCACCTTCATATTTTTTTTAATGCTTTATTTATTTTTGAGAGAGGCAGAGCATGAGTGGGTGAGAGGCAGAGAGAGAGCGGGAGAGGGAGACACAGAATCTGAAGCAGGCTCCAGGCTCTGAGCTGCCAGCATGGAGCCCAACATGGGGTGCGAACCCACGAGACATGAGATCGTGACCTGAGCTGAGGTCATCTGCTTAACCGATGAGCCACCCAGGCGCCCCCACCCTCATATTTGATTGAAGGTTTGGTTGAGTATAAACTTCTAGGTTGAGGACCATTTACTCCCAGAATTTTGAAGGTATTGCTTCATTATCTTACAACCTCTAGAGACCTTACTCAGAAGCCTGATACTATTCTGATTCCCAACCCTCTTGTTATACAGCTTGCTTGTTCTCTCTGGACGCTTTTGGGATCTATCACTGGTGTTCAGGAATTCACGACAACATGCCTTGGTATGAATCTTTTTGCGTTCGTTGTCCTGGATACTTGATGAGCCCTTTCCGTGTGGAGACAATTATCTTTCAATTTAGGGCCATTTTCTTGTATTATTAATTTCATAGTTCCAGTCTTTCCATTTCTTTGTTTCCTTTTTCCCTGGACTGCCTATAAGTTGGATATTGGACCTGGAAGGATCTTCTTTATTTCCTATCCTTTCTGTTCTATTTTCCATCTTACTTTGATTCTACCTTCTGGGCGATTGCCTTGACTTTATATGACGACTCTTTCATTCCGTTTTTAAAACTTCAGCGCTCATATTCCAAATTTCCCAAATCTTTCTGATCCTTTGTGACGATGTTGCCTCCTCTTCCTCCTCCTCCCCTTCTCCCTCTCTTTCTCTATTTGTGTCCTGTCCTCGTCTCGTGGATGCAGTACTCTCTCTTGCAGCTCTGAGAATCTCTTACCGCTGCGGGTGTCCACTTTGGAGTCTCTGCTTCTTCCGCGCGCACTTTTCCTTCCTTAGCACTTTGTTCATCTCTTTCCTCCACAACAGAAACCCTCCTTGAATGCCTGGCGATCTTTGACTGGTGTGAACACTGAGGCTCCTCAAAGCCTTCTGGCCATCCCGGGAGTCCGGGAGGCTCTGATGAAGGGTGAGGGAGCAGTGTGGCAGCCTGGCCTCGTAGGAAACACACGCCGCGCTTAAACTGGGCCACTGGGAAGGGCTTAATAAAGGATTATTGATGAAGATGTGGGCAGGGTTTAGGGGGAACAGCAGACAACCGGTCAGCACGCCATGGGTAGCCATAATGGAGAGCTCTTCCTACCTAAGGCCTAAAGGACAAAGGGAAGGAGTCATTTGCAACTCCGCGATGGTCTCCATATGGAAAGGCGTACCCGACCGCAGATGTGCTCTTCAGTCGAAGGACACAACCTTTCGTGGACACATCCGGGAGGGCCTGAAAGGAATGTGTACCCCGACTTCCCTCTCCTCCTGCCATCCATCTCTGCCAGTGCTGTCCACTCGATGAACTTGACCCAAAGTCATCCATATTCCCAGCACCCAGAGCAGGCTGGAGGAAGACCAAGGATGGAAAAGGAAGACGTCCAGCATAGGTTGTATCAGTCTGTCTGGGTCTGATCAAGAAAATAGAAGCCACTTGGCCTATTCCAGGTATAAAAATTTGAATGTAGAATTAAGGGGCTCGTGTGAGGGTTGGAAGAGCTAGACACGGTGGGGAGGGCACAGGTTAGGGACGCTGCCCAAAAGGTCAGGGGGGCTGACCTGTAATGCCAAGGCCCAAAGCTTCCAGATCTGGCACAGAAGCGGCACCAACTCTCAAGAATCTCTGAGGAGGTCCCACCACTCATGCCAGTTTTCCCTGGCGAAGTCTTCCCGAAGGCTTACTGGGAAGCCTCTGCAAATTTCAGCTGCCCAGGCATCTGCTTTCTACCCGCTCTGGGGAAGTAGTGTTACCTTCCAGTTTCTCCCACATCCACATCTTGGGGTCTTTTCTCTAGGCCCCCGTGGTTTTTCTGCAGAAGGAGCCTCCCATCCTCTGTCCGTGGGAGGGAGGGCAGGCAGGGAGGACGGCCAGACCAGGCTTGGTCATCAGGGTTCCGGGAACTGGATCTTCTTGGGTTTCATGTCCGGTGCAGCAGGGTGAGCAGGGGACCGAGGGTCCGGCCACTCAGCATACAGGTGGTGGCACTGTCCCCTTGATTGCAGCTCGGAGCCTCACCTGGATTTTGCCCAGCCCAGGGGCTTCCTTCCTGAGGTCTCCTGGGGACCCCTGTTTGACAGTTTCCTGCTAAGCCTGTTACCCTTCCTGGGCTGCTGTTTGAACCCCAACAGTGCCTTGAAATGCCTAGTCCTGTGATGTTTCCTCTCCTGTTCTCCTTGTCCTTGTGGGTGGATGCCCTCTTTATTCCCTTATTACATTTTCCTGGGATCCGAGAGGGAACAATGGTAACACAAGGAGCCGGTGTGCCGGGATTAGCCTGAAGTGTGTATTTCTTAAGACTTTGTTACAAATTGTCAAATCAGGCGCTCACTTTACAGTCCTGTAGTCATAATTTTTCCATTTTAAATTAAAAATATTTGTTCTGGGGCCTCTGGGTGGCTCAGTCAGGTAAGTGTCCGACTTTGGCTCAGGTCATGATCTCACGTTCGTGAGTTTGAGCCCTGCATTGGGCTCTCTGCTGTCAGCACAGAACCTGCATCGGATCCTCTCTCTCTCTCTCTCTCTCTCTCTCTTTCCCTCCCCCACTCTCTCTCTCTCTTAAAAATAAATAAACCTTGGGGTGCCTGGGTGGCTTCGTCGGTTAAGCGTCCGACTTTCGCTTAGGTCATGATCTCGCTGTTCTGGGTTCGAGCCCCGCGTCGGGCTCTGTGCTGACTGCCAGCTCGGAGCCTGGAGCCTGTTTCAGAGTCTGTGACTCCCTCTCTCTCTGACCCTCCCCTGCTCACGCTGTCTCTCTCTCTCTCTCTCTCTCTCTCTCCTAGAAATAAATAAAAACATAAATAAATAAACCTTAAAAATATTTGTTCAATTATAGTCATTATTCTAAGATATTCAAATGAGGAAAAATAAGAAATAATAAAGGTATAACAACCTTTAATAGCAGCCTTTTCCATTACTACAATTACACTCATTAGCAAGGGTCTAGAACACTGCCTGATACTATCCTAAGCACTTTATAAGCATTTGTCCATTTCAGCCTTATGCTAACTCAATTTATAGATGAGGAATCTGAAGCACAGAGAGGTTCAGAAACCTCCCAAGACTGCACACCAGCTAATACCCGGCAAAGTCAAAATTGTTCATACTTACGCCAATGGCTGCAGCCATCCTCTCTTGGCGCAGAAAATAGAAGGGAAAAGGATCAACTATAGTCACATGACACCAGGATGACCTTTGAACCCTCTGGAGTATTTGCTTCCAAAGTTGTTAATGTATTTTCTTTCTTTTTAATTTTTTAATGTTTGTTTATTTTTGAGAGACACACACACACTCACAACACACAAAAGGTGTGAGTGGGGGAGGGGCAGAGAGACAGGGAGACACAGAATCCAAAGCAGGCTCCAGGCTCTGAGCTGTCAGCACAGGGCCCCAGGAGGCCATGACCTGAGCAGAAGTTGGACACTCAACCAACTGAGCCGTTCAGGTGCCCCGAAGGTTGTTAATGTATTTTCTAAGTTGGAAGGCGTTGTGAGTGTAGCCTCTGTATAAGTCTGTACTCTGTGTTTTATCGCTCAGTGTTATGTCATGAGCATTTTATATGTATATAAATTTTATTGCAAGCAAAACACACGGATCCATTTAAATTTTATATTAGAACCATTGAATAGCAATTCTAAACCATGAAAAAACTTGGGTTGATTTTGTTCAACTTCAGATGATTGCATAGTTTCTAATGGAATCAGACACAGCTGACTTTACATTCCCAGGCTTGGATCTCTCTTTCCTGCTAAGGGATGTAGGGCATGGCATTTAACGGCTCTGAACTTGAGTCTCCTTCCTTGTAAAATGGGGATAGTAATACCTTACCTGGCTGCCGTGAGAATTGAAAAGAGGATAAAGAGTATCGCACCCCCTGCCCCTTCGTAACCGGTAAGGATTATTCTAAGATCACGCTTGCTGCCCAGAGACATTTCCAAAAGGTGGGTAGCACACTGCATTTTTAGGTATGGTCGAACGTTTTTACTCTTTTATCTGGGCGCTGAGGAAAGGTCTAGTTCCTATCTGATAGGCTACTTGTGTGGTACATGCTGTTAGGAGAGACTGAGGTAGGGGCGCCTGGGGGGCTCAGTCGGTTAAGCGTCCAACCTCGGCTCAGGTCATGATCTCACGGTTCGTGGGTTCGAGCCCCGCGTCGGGCTCTGTGCTGCCAGCTAGCTCAGAGCCTGGAGCCTGTTTCAGATTCTGTGTCTCCCTCTCTGTCTGACTCTTCCCTGCTCACGCTCTCTCTCTCAGAAATAAATTTTTAAAAAAACATTAAAATAAAAATTTTTAAAAAAAGGAGAGACTGAGGTATATATAAAACTTTTCAGAAAATGTCATTATGAACACATACCAAAGTGTCAAGATCCCCTCTTGGCCGGGACATTTTCTGGGGAGTGATTGGTTAGATGATCCTCGTTAGACTGGACACAGGGAAGAAGAATGTCAGGTTCAAGAGTGTCACTAGGCCTCTGACAGCTTCCTAGTAGCTGGTTTCCTCAAAAAGAGTTGGCTCTCGCTAAAGACCAGCAGAGAAGTCCTTAAGCATTTTTTTTTTTTTTAATCAGGAATTCTCATTTCTTCCCAGAAGGTTATGAAATATATTCTCAAAAAATTTTGCTCCAGACAGGTTTAATATTTCACAATAGAATTTACGAGAACAAGAAAAGGCGACTTGGGAATCCTCCAGGAAACAAGTCCTGCCTCCCTGAGGTTCTCAGTTTCCATCACTAGAGCATATAAAAGGAGTTACCAGCTCAAAAAATATGTATGCAGTAATGGTGTGTGGAAATCATCATGTGTGTTAGTATCATTACACATTTAGAAAATGTCTGAAGGAATATTCCTATGGAAGTTAACTGTTGTTATCAAGATCTCTGCAGTAATTGCTAACTGCGAGAGTATGGAAGATTTCTACCTTCTACAGCGTATCTTTGTTTTATTTAACTTTTTTTTTTTTTTTTAATAATGAGCAGGTATTACTTTTCTAATGATAAACACCAAATCGGTTCTACCAGCTCAGAGGTGTGGTCACTGGTAGCTCCCTTGAGCCCTTGTTCATGGCAAAGCATCACCCAGTTCATCTCATCGGGTGACCAGAGGGGTCATCCGGGCTCCAGGGAGCCGAGGTCCTCACACATGAGCTGTCAGAGGGCCGGCTCGATGGCAGAGCACTGCGGCTCACCCCCAGAGGTCCTGATGCAGAAGGTCTGCGATGGGGTCCCCCATGTGGAGCGCTAACAAGTTCCCATTTGCTGCCGTAGCTGTCACTGCCAGGCTGGGGACCGCACTCTAAGAACTGCTGTGGTCCAGGAAAGAAAATCTCCATGGGGGAATCAAAGCCAAACAACGATGAACGTCACTCGCTCCCCATTTTCGCCTCTGGCTGGGCTATAATTGTTTTTGAGGAGAGGAACTTGATGTGGTTGGCTTTATTTAGTAATAAGTTGTGCTGGGAAGGAGTTGGGCCTTATCTCAGTAAATGAGCGCTCGGTTCAGAGACCAAGTCCTGTGGCTGCTAGGGCTTGAGGACCTATCTGAGATTGGCTGTGTGCACCAGGGGCTTCACGACCTGGTGAGTGGCTGTGGCTCATTACCCTCAACCCAGGCCTTCGCACGTGGTTTCTCTGAACCCTGAAGGGGTGATGCTGGGCGTGATGGGGGAGCGGTTATTGCAATACTCACGTCCTGTTTGGGTAGCAGAGTGGGGGCTGCTCTGGGAGCAGGCAAAGCACAGGGAACAGCACCCTCACCGGCCCCACTATTACCCACCGATTACGAAGTAGTCACTTCCTTTTTTTTTTTTTTTCGAAGGTAAAATCTACATAACATAAAATTTGCCATTGTAATCGTTTTGTAAAGTTTAGTTTTTATTTTATTCTTTAAAGGTTTGTTTATTGAGAGAGAGAGAGAGAGAGAAGGCAGGGGAAGGACAGAGACAGAGGGAGAGAATCCCAAGCAGTCTCCATGCTGCCAGTGCGTGGGGCTCGATCTTACGAACCATGAGATCATGACTTGAGCCAACATCAAGAGTTGGACGGGCAAGCAACTGAGCCACCCGGCGCCCCATACTGAAACTCTGTACCCATGATCGCTCTTTTTAAAATATATAACAGCCTTTGCTGAGATATAATTCACACACCATACAATCCTCCCATTTTAAAGTATAAAATCCATGAGTTTTTAGTATATTCACAGAATTGTGCAGCCATCACCACAATACACTTTTAAACACTCTTGTCACCCCTAAAAGCAAGTTTGTACCCATTAGCAGTCACCCCCCCGGTCCCCCAGCCCCCTCCTTCAGCCCCTCTTCTACTTTCTGTCTCTCCAGATTTGCCTGTTCTGGGTGTTTCAGGTAAATGGAATCACAGGCTATGTATCCTTTTATATTTGGCTCCTTTCGCTTAGCATCATGTTTTGAGGAACCGCCCATAGCATAGCATAGATCACACTTCATTCCCTTTTGCATTTACTTTTTTAAAATTTAATTTTTTTACAGTTTTTAATGTTTGTTGATTTTTGAGAGAAAGAGAAAGAGACAGAGAGAGAGAGAGAGAGAGAGAGAGAGAGAGAAGCATGAGCAGGGGAGGGGCAGAGATAGAGGGAGACACAGAATCTGAAGCAAGCTCCAGGCTCTGAGCTGTCAGCACAGAGCCCGACGTGGGGCTCAAACTCATGAACTGCAAGATCATGACCTGAGCCAAAGTTGGAAGCTTAACGGACTGAGCCACCCAGGTGGCCCTGCATCCAGTCTCCATAGGCTTCCAATTTGAACTCATTATCTCCTCCCTGTGTGCAAAGACTTCCTTCTCCACTTGGTTCATGTCTCCAGCTACTCAGCTTCCAAACCAGCTGACAAAATATTTCTTTCGAAGCCTCCATCTGTGCTCCCTACCCTCTCCCCAGATCCACTGCTGCAACAGATCTGTCAGATGTAGTTCAGAAATGACGCTAGAATGCTACTGTCCTCTTTGTCAGCGTCAATGCCATTGTATTTCTTGCCTTTAATGTCCTGGGCTGGCCATGGCCTCCCACTTGCAGACTACCCCTGCTCTGGTTCTACTTCCGTGGGCTCTCCGGCTACCTTCCTGAAGTCAGTCTGCCTAGAAACCTGCGCTCCTTCCCATTGCTTCAGGGCCTGGCACAGAGACCACTTCGGCTCGGCTCTTTGGCTGTACTCCCGCCCCCTCCACACAAGCTCCCTTGCAACATCATCTGTTCCCCAGGATCTGAGCATTCTCACATGTTCCTCCCTGTGTCTGGAACGCCAGCAAACAGCCGTGCATCCTGGAGACCCAGCTCCGGGGGAAGCCAAGTCCGCGACAGAGCCTCTGGGCTTGTCCTGAAAGCTCAAGGGGAAAAGAGAAATCAGCTTTGTAAGGCAATCCCTACTTTAAAGTCTTGAACACTCTTTTTTAATTTTTTTAATGTTTATTTATTTTGGAGAAAGAGAGAGCGAGAGAGCCTGAGGAGGGAGAGGCGGACAGGGAGGGAGACACAGAATCCGAGGCAGGCTCCAGGCTCTGAGCTGTCAGCACAGAGCCCGACGTGGGGCTGAACCCACGAGCTGAGTGGTGAGATCATGATCTGAGCCAAAGATGGACGCTTAACTGATTGAGTCACCCAGGTGCCCCCAAATCTTCATTACTTTTAAGATCAGAAGCCTCCAGTCATTAATCAGCTCCCATTTTAAAAAAACTGGCCTGTCAAGATGGTTTATTCCAATGTTAAATGCCAGTTATTCTATTTAAAGCTGTTAATATTTATTACAATGCATATTTCACACATTTGATCTTAAGTTCATGCTTTTGGAACTTCTTTGGAATATCACTCCATTTTTTTGGTCATAATATCCTTCCTTACATATGACCGCTTGTAACTCAGGGGGAGGGGTGGATAGAGTGGGTAGAAAACAGTACAAACTCTCTTTCTTGTTAATCTCCTAGGACTGTTCTCCCGGTTTACTATTTTCTTAGATAAAGCAGTACTCTGAAAAAGGATGGGAAAATGTTCTCGGCAAGTTAGTCTACACACAGGGGCTCTCCTTGTGTGTTTTAGATGTAAGTTCCTGAGACTGATCAACTTGGAAGTCAATTACTCAGGCAGCTTTTGGATTTTAAAACAAGAACATCCTATTCCAGTTTTATAGCTTTGCGGGAGAGCACATTTCACCTTTTAGTTATGTCCTCTATGTTTGCCTTTGCAAAGCAAGCGCTTCTTACAAAAGATAATCATAGTTTAGCTGTCTTATAAATGACCTGCTCCTTTGATTTGATTAGTTTTCATCTCCATAGAGCTGGTCAAACCAGTTCTCCTGGATTTGTTGTAACTGATTCACTGAAAAAGATAAAAGAAGTGAGTGGGTCCTTCTAAGAGTGGTTATCAAGCCAAATCAACTTCAGTAAAGCAAGATGTTACTTCTGTAGCTTCTGATGTGATCCGGACCGGTTATCTTCAACTCAGTACACACGTGGCAAAGGAAGAAGGGAAAAGCCTGCCTCAAAACTATCAGCACAAAGCCTTGGCTGCTCAGTTCTGCCGTCTGCAGGGGTTTCGCCTTAACGCACACCCCCTGATTTGAAAATTTGAGGTGGGTTGTGCCTGCGTCAAGTAGTCCTGTGGTGTCGTGATGGTAATTTTCTCTTTCCCGCCTTTCTTCTACATTTGTAAACTGGAATTCTTCCATATGGAAGACTCGTCCCCTCTTCCTGACTTGTTTTCTTAGCTTATTTATTTCTACGCATATAGGCTTAAAGACATAACGTTCATGAGCTCCTTGGGTTCTAATCCAATAGAATTGTTACTTGTTGCTTTCATTGTTCCTGCTTGGGCCTTTGGGCGCTCTTTCAGGTTGGCTCCTGTGCCCTTTTGACTTGTGCCATCATTTTTATTGAGCACTTCCTTACTTTCTGGCACCACGAGGTTTTCCACGTCTCCATGAAGCACATCAGAAGCACCAGATAATGACTGTCTTTTGTAAAGCACTCTGCATGTAATTTCTATCAATGTAAAGATGACATTAAAGGTTACCAAAGCGAAGTATCATTCATTACATGCAAATTACAGATGTCAAGTCCGAGTACTGGAAGAGAGGAAGCATGACAAGCTATAAGAGCTACATAGGCATAGGCTTAATTGCCTTCCATTTTTATCCAAAATGTTACCACCACTGCATCACACAGAGGGGCCTTTTAAGTCCTGTGAGATCATTTGAAGTATCACAGCTCTACTACTCTCCATTCCCAAAATGCATCGTCCTTTCAGGTCAAAATGGGAGTTCAGTGGGATAAAGATATGATATTAAATATGATTGTATTTATCTAGCAATATTCATGAGATGAATTCATGTTATTTGAAATATTGCACTAACTGTTAAAAAACACTACTGTAAGAGGGAGGCAGGATGAGGAATTACACATCTATTCTTGTCAGCAGCTGGATTTTTTAAAATATTTATTTTTTTTTGAGAGGCGGGGGGAGAGAGAGAGAGAGAGAGAGAGAAAGGCGGAGGATCCAAAGCAGGCTCTGCGTTGAGCCCGATGTGAGGCTTGAACTCACGAACTGCGAGATCATGCCATGTGCCCAAGTCAGACGCTTAACCTACTGAGTCCCCCAGGCGCCTCCGTCAGCAGCTGGATTTGAATCTTTATGTTAACTGCCCCTATGCTGGTCACCAAAAGTTTCTGAAAGGAGAAATAAAGGGGCAATAGGAACAATTCATGAAAACCAAACAATAAGTGGGGGGTGGGTCGCAGGGGAGAATGTTCATTTTTGTAATTTAGAGAAACTTAAAGTGGAAAAAAACTCTACAGTGCTTTTGAGTAGAATTCATACCACTTAGTTTACTTAAGGCGTTAAAATTAGGGCAGAACTCAGACTTTTCAAAAACGTTAAGTCTTGCCCTCAGTCTTTTGTGATAAAATGACAAATTTCTCGATGCAGGAAGCGTACCCAGATCAAGGAGTAGGGACCCAGTTCTCTGATTCAAGAAAGAAAAGGTATGACCGGAAACAGATCAGAGTCAAAACAAGACGCAAAAGTTCAGGTGTTCTGTCTTCACCCATGAAAAGCCGGGGGGTGGGTGGGAAGCAAACAAGACTGTGTTTCCCCATGTAGGACAGAGAGAGGAGAAAGATTAAGCAGGACATGAGACAAGGCGCTGATTTGTTGTTGTTGAGCCCTACAGAGTTCTGCCACCAGTTTCCTGGTTTAGGTGTACTGGCCTCTGCAATGTCCAGGTAAGCCACGAATCACTGACACTGTTCAGACTCCGGGCCCACTGCTCTGAGAACGCATGCGGCAGCCAGCTGAGAATCCTCAGCACCAAGATGCTATCCCACCTACCACAAGGCCAGCTCAGCTCTTTCCTTGTTGAAACAGGCCCACTTTCAGGACTCTGAGTCACTTTAAGAGGGAGATAAGGAAGCCCAGGGACCGCGACCTCAGCAGAAACAGTCATGCTGGGAATCGGGCAGATCGCAGAGCACTTCTTCTGGGTGAGGCTCAAGGGAAAAAAAAAAAAAAAAAAAGTCCCAGTAACAGCGGACCTTAGCCATGCCCTGTGAGTTTCAGTGTTTGTTGACTCTAAGATCCTATCGCAAGGCCTCATCGCCCTGATATGGCAAGGCATGTAATAATGAGTGAGGTGCCATGGATCCTGGAGCAGGTATAATGAGTATTCATCCGTGCCTTTAACACTTCAAATTCTTAATTTCCGTCTCCTTTAATCCCTTCCCTAAAAGTCTGCATTGATGTCACTACTACCTTCTCAGTAGCTCTGAGGACGGGTCTTCTCCCCCTTGATGAGTCTCCCGTTCAGATTGCTCTGACACACAAGAAAAGCATTTAGAAAGACGATGCTACTGATCTCTTGCTGGTAAGACTCTTTGAGAGTATTTCTGAGTGTAAAGCTAATGACACAATCGTAAGAACATCTTTCTGCAGAGATCCCGGGATGTAGCCAATTTACTAGAGTTGCCCCCAAATCATGGGTGAGGTATCAAGACAGGTCTATATTGGGTAGGGGGGGTCAGCTTTTATTTGTCACCTCTGGGTCCCCTAACCTTCAGTCTCCTCCATTTTCCAGGGGCCAATGATTTAATTTCTTAATTGTGTTATTTTCTCTTTTTGAATGTCTCCCATCGATTTCACTATCTCGTCCTACCACCAGATGGTGGAAAGGGAAAAGGAAATAACCTGATGGTAAATGAATGCAGTGCGGGCTGGCAAAGTACTTACGGTGAAAGGTGTGTAGTGGTGAATGGACCCAAAAAGGAGCTTGTGAGTTACTTATGAATTCCCTGTTTTCATTTCAGCGCCCATTCAAGGGTCGGCTGCCCAGGTCTCGGGGTGTGTGGGGAGGTGATCACCCGGCGCAACACCGCGCTGGGGAGGGAGTCAGCCCTTGCCTCAGGAGATTCTTGGGAACATCCGCGCCTGGGAACAGAGCTGAGCAACCCAACCCCACCCGGCCAAGGAAAGGGGGTGCGGGGTTAGGGGTCCCTGAGAGGGTCGGTGCGGGGTGATGTGCCCCACCAGCCCCGCTGCACCCTTCTCCGTCTTTCCGAATCTCCGTTCCACCGCCTCCCCTACGTCGAATTCATACTTGGCCTGCCTTTCCCACGCTGCCCTGAATGGATGTAGCATTTCTCTCCCGCCATAGGGACCCCTTCTCCTGCCTTCCCAACAGCCCCCCCTGTGAAAGCTTTATCTGGGCTGAGGAGTTACCCGCAGTCACCCTCAGCAGATGCCCATCCCCTCACCTAGCCATGGTCTGCCCTACCCCAGCCACCTCTCGCACCCTCTGGATCTGCCGCTTCCACCTCCTTTTGCACGTGCCCAGCCACTCGGACGCCCCCTCCCCCACGACCCCCCTTCCAGTCTCGAGGAGTCTCGCGGCATTTCCCCGGGCGCTAGCCTAGCCGCCGCGGGTGTGGGGTGGCCTCGCAGAGCAGGGTCCCTCCCCAGCGGGCGGTGAGGGGGGCGCCCAAGCGCCGCAGCCGCGGGGACGCCCCGGGCGCCGGCCCCCGGCCCCGCCCCGGCCCCGCCCCTCGCCTGCCCCGCCCCTATCTGGCCCCGCCCCCGCCTTGGCGGCCGCGCGTCCCCGGCAGGCCGAGCCGCAGGAGCATCGCGGCGGCGCCGGCAAGGAGGGGGGAGAGCGGGCTGCGCGGCCGCGGCTGCCGGGCGCTGGGCTGGGCGGTGCTTCTTCTTCTTTTTTTTTTTTTTTCGCAATTTCCACTCGCGGGGAGCAGGAAACCCGGCGCAGCCGGGCGCATCGGGCCGCGATGCAGCAGCAGCAGCAGCAGCAGCAGCAGCAGCAGCAGCAGCAGCAGCAGCAGGAATCACCCCGGGGCAGCAGCGGCAGCAGCAGCAGAGGCAGCAGCGGGCGGCGCTGAGCCGCCGCCGCCGCCGCTACTGAGGAGAAAGCCGGCCCAACCGCCGCCGCGTCCGGACCCCTGCTCCCCGAGCCCTGATCCCGGCGCCCGACCCCCGCGCCCGCCTCCGCCAACTTTCACGCTGCCTCGGCGGCCCGGCCCGGCTCGACGCCAATGGGTGAGTAGGGGGCTGCCTGCGCCCAGGTGCCCGGGTGCCCACCTCAGCCTGCGGGCGGCGCGCCTGTCCCGGGACTGCAGAGTCGGGAGGGCGCTCCGGGGACAGGGCCCCGGCGGTGACACCGCGGTGGGCACGCTGCCTACCTCGCGCACCCCCATTCACTCCCACTCGCGTCCGTGCTGAGCCCGCGCGGCACCGACCGGAACCCCGCGGGGGCCTGGGCGGAGGACAGCGGGCCGGCCAGAGTCCGCTGAGGCTGAGGGATGCAGGGGGTGTGGTTGGTGCTTCGGGTGGGCGGGGAGAGTTTTGTCTTGGCCATTTTCTCGCCCCAGCGCGCCCTCCTCTGCGCTGAGGACGTGGGTAATGGGAGCTGGTGGGCTCCGGCCCTGCACGGGGTTCGCGGTGTCTGTCCCCCTGGCCCCGCCGCGGGGGAAGCCGGAACCTCGGGGTCTCCGCGCGGCCAAGGGCCGAGGTGCCTTTCCTGGGGGACGACGTAGTGGTGGGGGGTGGGGTGCGGGAAACGCCCCAGTACCCGGCTTGGCGTGCCATCCTCGGGTCCTGAGCGCCTGACGCGTCTCCCTTGGCGCCCCTTTTCCTCCCGGCCCTGACCCTCTCTCTGCCTGCCTGCCTTCGCTCAGCCTGGCGAGCTCTCCTCTGCGTGATGCTCAAAGGGCACTTCTACATCCTCTAAGTCTGAAGGCTTGGGCAACTGGAGCAGGTGATCCAGTCCTCGATTGACTGGTCCAACATCAGTTCTAAGTAGGCAACTAACCATTAGGCCCCCTGGGTCCCATCTGGTATAGACTCTGGCATATTCGAGCCACCTTGCCCAGAAGGATGTGGCTCCTTATTGGGCAAAGGACTTGTGATTGCCTGGGCTAATAATGGTGTGGCCCATCCAGTTAATGTTCTTGCTGGCAGGCAATCTCTGTCTTTCATGCCATTGGCAGATTATTTTTGGGCGTTTCTAGGCCAGGCATAGGAAGGCTGTAGATTATAATAAATCGTAATAAAGTGAGACCTTTCTGTGTTCAGGTAATAGGATTTGGGTAGGCGAGTCCCACCGTGATAGGCAAGCAGTCATAGGATGCTCCTGAAGAGGGATGCAGCGGAAAAGGGGAGGTTTAACCCCATCAGTTGTCCACAGGCAGTTAAAATCCCATTTGTGGTCACTGCCGAAATGGTTTTCCTTTTCTAAAGTGGTGGCCATCCAATGGCCTCTCAGCTTCAATGTCACTTTTTTCTCAGTGCCTTTCTCTGCTCCCTGCACCACCTCCAGTCTAAATTAATTTCTCTGTTACCCTGCTCCGCTAGCACCTTTTAAAAAATAGCAGTATTACATATTTGTTTGAGTAGAACATTTATCTCCCCCTACTGTAAGCTCCATGACTCTGTAGGGACAGGACTGCGTGGGCGCCGTTTTGCTCGGCACTGTTTTCTTTGGTGCCTGGTGTGCAGCAGGCCCTGAAGAAATCTTTATTGAACAAATGAATGAATGAGGGGGTATGAAGCCCTCCTCCTTGGTGGAAGACAAAATGCTTAGCTCGACACTCTTGTTTTGCTTTGGCGTCTAATAAGATGATTTCGTTTATTAACAAAGCATATACTTTAAGCGTTGCTGATTACTTTAGTAACAGGTTGGCTTGTCCCGAGGTAAGCAAAAATGGCATTTTGATCACCTTTCCTTTTTTTGTGGGTCCCGAGAGGGCTGGACAAGAAAAGAAGTCCTATCCACATGTCTTCTCCTGTGGCCGGACTGTGCTTTCTGTACCTCAGTGGGAAGAGGAGTCCAGTTTAAGAAGAAACAGACCTGTTTATGATTCAAGTCTGAACTGTTTCCATTATCCTGAGCCTCCTAAGAAAATTAGAGACTGCTTCTGCAGTTTATAGTCCCTTCAAGCTTAGTCTTTTTATACTGAACCGTTACAAAAGGGAGAGGCTGCAGAAACTGATTTTCATTTATTTCAGGTGTACTACTTAGAGGCGATGAGATTAAAATGAGTGCTGCCATTTAACTAATTAAAATGTTTACAGTGGAATTCAAGATGCCCATGGTTGGTTGTGGCTAAAGCTCACCCGCTATTTTCTAAAGCGTCTTCAGCAGTGTATTTGTGAGGACGTGCAGGTGTGTAACCGTTGATTCTGTGTGTCTTCCGATGGAGCCACCTAACAGTGCCGTTTCGGAAGCCGGTGTGTGTGAACCCACAGGCACGGTCCCCCTCCCCAGTTCCCGAAGTCTCCTTGGCTTTCAAAAGATTTGTCCAGTGCATCAGTTGGATACATTTGCATTCTTACCTGGCCTGGTAACGATTTTTCTGTTGATGGCGAACACAGTCACATCGTATGGTATAGTCTTCAATCTGGAAAATAACTGAAGAGCATCAGATCCCCAGCTCGGAAGGGAAGCCAGTTAGTTGTCAAATGGCCTCTTACAAAAGCCCACTCAGAGTGTGCCCTCAGAACTTGCAGGCAGACGCCTCCGGTGCCAGATACGGGCAGAGCCTCTTGTAATTATGATCACACAGATATTAGTGATCCAAATCCGTGAATAGTGAAGGATTTGCAAGCCCAGCAAATGATTTTTGCTTAGAAAATTCCAGAGTAACAACAAAGTTGGGACTGTTTTCAGCAATGTATTGTTTTGGTGGGAGATTGCTTTATGCTAAACTGAAGCAAAAATGAGTGTAATGTGTTGGCCGTCAGAGTCTAAAGTTAGAAATGGAGGAAAAGACGCCACCTTCATCATTCATCCCCTTTACTTTGCCCCTTCATATCCATCATGACCCAGGCAGAACCTTGCTACCTTGCTGGTTGCACAGACCTCCGGTTCTTTTTGTATTACTGATATTCTCTCATCAACTCTTATATTTGAAATTTTTTTTTTAATGTTTACTTATTTATTTTGAGCGAGTGAGCGAGGGAGACAGAGCGTGAGGGAGAGAGAGAGGATCCCAAGCAGGCTCCACACCGCCTGTGCAGAGCCAACGCGGGGCTCAGTCCACGAACCAGGAGATCATGACCTGAGCCCAAAACAAGAGTCAGACACTTAACTGACTGAGCCAACCAGGCGCCCCTGAAACTGTTTTAAAGTAGGTTGCATACAGTGGTCAGTATTCATCCATTCATCCATCTCTCCATCCAGTGTTTATTGACCTCCTGCTTTGTGCCAGGCATGGTGCTAGGCATGGGTGCACAGCGTACCCAGACCTGCCAGCTTAGGCTTTTCCAGCCAGCGGGAGAGGTAGGCCTGAATGCAGTGCTCGTGACTGTATGCGATTATAAGCCCTGCGAGGTCTCGTGAAAGGAGATTAGAGAGGGGGAATGTGATTGAGGCTACAGAGGGGTAAGGGCGATGTCTTTGAGGAGATTGTGTCTGAGCTGAAATCTGGAAATTGGGTAGGAGTCATCACTGCCGTCCAGAACCCCCCTCCCCCTCCGGGAGCACATCCGGAGCAGAGCAAGCGGTTCTCCTCTCCTGGCAGCGACGGACAGCGCACACCCTGGGGGGCCGTGCTGGACAGGACCCCGCGTAGGACTGGGCCTGTGGCAGGGGCTTTAGGGGAGCGGGTAAGGAAGCCAGGTGTTCTCTGGATGGGATGCTGGCTGGAAGCGAGGAGTTTCCATGGTAGGGGGGTCTTCATAACTCTGATCGGGAAGCAGGGAAGGCCAGAGAAAGGCTGTGATTGGTAAAGGAGCAGCAGTCGCTCATATCGGCCAGGGTTCGGGGATGTGTGGAGACTTTTGTGGTTTGGACAAGGTTCACTTGTTCTCTGTGTTCAGACAGGATTAGAGCGCTCTTGTTTTTGTCTTGTCCCATCCTGGTCACAGAGTGGCCTTGTCTGATGGTGGTGTTCTGGGGAAATTGCTTGTTCAAAAGGAGACTGCCCGGCCAGCTCCCAGACGGCAGGGGCTGCTTTTCTGAGTTAACTCAGTGACAAATGGGGGCAGGGAAAAGGAGGTGGGGTGGGGAGGAGAATGGCTTTCTAGGTATATTTTGTGGCTACTTCCTTAACACGGGCCAGCTGTAGTCTGGGGACTGCTCAGCATTAAGCACAGTAGACAACTGAAATGCCGTTCCAGGGGAAGAGACACAGAGTCACACAGAGCAAGCTGCTGAAAACCAGGAAGTCACGATGGCTCTTAACGGGAAAGAGGCAGGCCCGAAAAATACTAGAATCCTTTCGTTGTGAGAGGAGAGTCTAATGCAGTGGTTCTCAGAGTGTGGTCCCCCAGCATCAGCCTCTCTGGGGTCTTGTTAAAGACAAATTCTCTGGCCCCAGTTCTGCCTACTGAACGATGAACTGGGGTGGGGGTGGGAGCCTAGCGGTCTGTTGTAAGGAGCCCTCCAGGTGGTTCTGATGCATGCTCAGGGTCGGGGGTAGACCTCCTTGCCGCGCAGGTGAGAAAGCTGAGGTCCCGAGTATGTGGGTCACTGAAGAGTCGTACGTGGGTCCTCTGGTCAAGTAGAAGATGCTGGTACAAGTGACACACGGCCTCAGAGAAGGAGGAAAATATGCTCCTAGTTCAGAACAAACCTTTTACGGAATCACAATAGAACAGTACCGTGTGGATTTTTCCATGAATCTAGTCCATTCCAGACCTCCGACGCCTGGGCATTAGTGACACTAGCTGGCTCCTCGCAGTGTCACTTGGACTTTTACCAGCGCATCACGTAGGCCTTTGCCATCATGCTTCTTTTCCCTCCATTGTCTTTAGAAGGGACGTTACAGTACATTGTTAGCATTATTAGGGTTTTTGGTCTTTGCTCCTCATTTTCTGGACCTGCTACCTGCATTAGTTTCTGATTGCTGCTGTAGTAAATTACGAAAACCTTGGTGCCCCCAAATGCCATAAGTTTATTGTCTTTAAAGTTCTGGAGGTCAGATTTCCAACACAGGTCTCACCGGGCCAAGGTCAGGATGTGGGCAGGGCTGCATTCCTTCCAGAGGCTCTAGGGGAGAATCCCTTTCCTTGCTGTTTCCAGTTTCTAGAGTCTACTGCATTCCTTGCCTCATGACCTCTTTCCATCTTCCAAGCCAGCCATGGCCGGTCAAGCCTCTTTCATACCCCATCACTCTGGTACGGACTCTGCTTCTTCTCTCTTCCGTGTTTAAGGAGGGCAGGCACTGCATCAGTTTGGTCATTGTGTTCCTGTCCTGTGCTGGTGCATGGGAAGCCCCAAATTAATATTGGTTGAATTATTTTTCCCAACCTTGTAGCTAACTGTATCCAGGTGTGTCTTAGACACCTCAGACGGAGCGTGTTATACGCTGAGCTCAGCAGCTCTCCTCCCCGTTCCGTTCCCCACTTCCTGCTGGCTGTCACCGCCTTTCTGGCCACTTCCATAGGTGTTCTGCCCTTGGCCTTGCCTCTTCTTCCTTCCCTTCTCTCTCTCGCCGTTCTTTCCAGTGTACAGTCAAGCCCCAAATGTTTCTGGAATGACCCCGTGTCACCACTTCTCTGCAGGTGCTTTAGATCCCGAATGCCCTTAGCAAAGCCTTCAGGGAGCTTGGCGGCCATGCCTGCCCTTGTTCTGTGCTTGTTCAGGCCTGTGGGCCTTTGCCATGTAGTTCCTTCCTGTCCCTTCACGGGAAAGGGATTGCACTCTCTTCTCTGCCTTGTAGTCTCTCTGTGTTGGTTTCCTCTTGCTGCTGTGATAAAATACTGCAGACCCAGTGGCTTAAACGAGACACATTTTAAACGACATACATTTTAATCTTAACGCTTCTGGAGGTCAGAGGTCCAAACTGGGTCTTACCGAGTTGATATCAAGGTGTGGGCAGGGCTGTGTTCCATCTGGAGGCTCTAAGGGAGAGTCCGTTTCCTTGCCTTTTTCAGCTTCTGGAAGAAGCGCTCACATTCCTCGGCTGGTGGCCGCATCGCTCTAACGTCTGCTTCTGCCTTCACATCTCCTCTCTTACTCTGAACTTCCCGCCTCCCTTTTAGAAAGACCATTGTGTTCTATTGGGCCCGCCTGGGTAATTCAGCCTGCCCTCCCCATCTCCAGCCCCTTCACTTAATCTGTCTGCAAAGTCCTTTTTACCACAGAAGGGAACATACTCACAGGTTCTGCGGATTTGGATGGGGACATCTTTGGGGGGCTGTTAGCAGCCTGCCACACCTCTTGTTCATCTTGCGAGGCCTGCTCCAAAGGGTGCTACGTAACGCGTCATCTTGTATTAAGTCTGTTCATCTCTGACAGGGTGTCCTCAGCTCCATTGCCCTGGCTCATTGCCTGGCCTCCAGAAAGTGCCATATGTTACCGAATCAATGAATGAGTAACCCCTTCACCCCAGGATGGTTACTACGTGAACTTCTCGTAGGCTCTTGGCTGCCGGGAGTGTCTGTGCAGTTCTGTGAGATCCCCTGGGCACAGTGTGCTGACAGGGGCTGTTCGTTGACAGTTCATGGTGGCCTGCACCGCAGTGGATGAGAAGAGTAACACCACATGTCATATGGCTTCAACAAAGGACTGCCAAGTTCAAGACAGAAAATTCTCTCTGGCAGTGGTTCTCAACCAGGGGCGATTTTGCCCCCCAGGGGGACATTTGGCAATGCCTGGAGACACTTGGTTGCACAGCTGGTGGAGGGGGGACAGGCTACTGGCATCTGGGGCCCAGGGGGCGGAGATGCTGCTACACATCCTGCAAGGCACAGGACAGTCCCCCAGGGTTACCCAGCCCTGAAAGTTGGGGAAGCCTGCTCTGAGTGTTACATGGACGTTGAAGCACCGTCTCCTTCCTTCCTCGTCAGCGGCTCTGGACATGAGATTTTGTCTGTAGCCACAGCCTTTGTTTTATGAATAAACCAAGAAGTCACTGGAAAGCAGGGCTCTTTGGCATTCTTTCATCATTTTGTTCTTTGAGTAGAAAGTGTCTTAACGCAGCTCATTGCCTCTTTTCCGTGAGCACCTGGGTTGCAAAGTTGTTAAACTTATTTCTGCCATGTTTGGCTCCCTTGATGTTTTGCCTTCCTAGTGGGATGAGCTTGTGTGCCGAGTGGCAGATGGTGGGTCCTTCTGCCACTCACACATCGGTCTCTGGAACTGAAGTGCTGGGAAGGTCCTTGGCAGTCATGGCAGCCCACGCCATCAGATGATGGAACTGAGACTCTGAGAGGCAGAGTGACATGGTCCCCTAGCTGCAGGACCCAGCTCCCTTTAAATAGGAAAGAACTAGCAAGTTCTGTAGGTAGGCGCTCAGTAAACATCAGGCAGTGATGCTTCCCCCAGTGAAGCTCTGTCTACCAGCTGTTTCCCTGGTAGATTAAAAAAAACAAACAAACAAAAACCGCTTTATTGAGTTACAATTCACATATCATACAATTCACCCATCTGAAGTGTGAAGTTCAGTGGCTTTTGGTATATTACATTATTAACTTTTAAAATCATGGTAAAATGGATATAACACAATTTGCCATCTTAACCACTTTTAAGCCCGCAGTTTGGTGGCATTCAGTACATTCACGGTGTTGCGCAAGCAGCGCTGCTGTCTGTTTCGAAAACGTTTTCATCACCCCTACCTGGCAAGCTTCTAACTTGAAGCATTGAATCCATACCCCCTGGGGGTTCCTGGCCGCCCAGGCGTTTTGGAGAACTCTTGGTGGAAGTCCAAGGGTCCCAGTTAAGATTCCAAAGGAATACAAGGAAAGGGAAAGATGGTTTCGTTCTTCTTACGTGTGTTTGGTCTCTGTTTCTTTTAGGATTTCATTTCCGCTCTGTCCCTCCAGCTACCCCCTTGGTTACATCCCTCTCATCCTGTGGGGCGATTGGGAATTTCCTTTTCGGTCCTGAAGCATTTATGAGTTCGCTGCTTGGGTAACTTCCTTGGCAATTACTGGGGCTCATCAGGATGTTTGGGTCCTGGGAGACAGAACTGCACCGCCAGACTGATCCCTCCAGTCCACCCAGAGTTGCGTGTTTCTTTGCCTGAATTCCTTTCGCTGGCCAAGGTACACTGGCACCCCGGGTGATTATGGGAACTTGGTTTTCAACTTGATTGTTATTTTATGGGTAAATATCTTGTAGGCAAGGCAATAGTTTTCATTAGGGGACACTTCAGCAAAGCAAAATGAAGCTCCTGGACCTTACCACGGTGATAAACTGTGCTTCTATTTAGCCTCGGGAAGAAAAAACACTAATAATAAAAAAATCCCCACTAATGTTTGTCCTCACCGAACTGTATTCAGTCGGCAAGAAAAGCCCAGTAAAGGCCTTAAGCTGATTTCCTTCCTGTGGCCGTGGAAGGGGCGGGGCAACCGCAGGAGGCTTGGCAGGCCCCCAGGTGAGGGACACAGTGGCAAGATGAAGTGCTATCCAGTTCATACTGCTGTTCCTTCCTCAGTGTCTTGGATTAAATACTATAAATGTTGACTGCCCATTAATTACTCCTTTTGCCTGACATATTTAAGTCTTTAAGCACCGAAGTACAGCATGTATAGACACTTTAAATCACCATCTCCTTAAACTTCAACGTCTTACCAGTCAGTGTGCAAACACCAGCCCTTGTGTTTTTGCTGGATTTTTCTAGACTGTTCTAGACTTGGAAGACTTGGGGCCCTGTTCTAGGTCTGGTCCTCTGGGGCTGCACTAGTTTTATCCATCACACACCCACTCCCTGTGTGAAAAGTCTTTAATTAGCTTAGTGTCCTCCCTAATTATTCCAGCGAGTTCTCATTTTTGTGCCTAGAGCTCAAAGGAGGTGCTTGGATGTTGTTTTGAGTAAGAACCGGGAAAGGCCTTCGTGGCTTTGCTCTCCCCTCCTCTTAGCCGGCTTCTTCATGGCTATTCATGTTCTTCACTAGACTGTTCGGGATGCCCCCTTCTGCGTGAGCGTTGTACATGCTGGCTTCTGGGTAAAATTCATTTGACATGAGTGGTCTCATAAATGGGCGTTGCCTTTCTCCTATTTTGATCCCTCAGAAATCAAAACCCCAAACCCCTCTTCACAACCAACAAAATGGGAGTTTTTCACCACTTAACCAGTGATTTCACAGTGCCCCTTTGTTCTCCATAAAATATTAGATGGATAACGGAGGTGTCACCCCAAATTCAGTCCGTCAATTAGCTCACCATTGACACCCGGGCAGGCTGGGCAGAGCAAGTGGTGGGGAATTGATGATGTTTTAGCTTAATTGCTCCCTTTGACTCAGCAAAGAAATGAAAAGAAAGTAATTCCCTGCGGGGGGGGGGGGGGGGGGGGGGGGTCTGAGGAGAGAATGGGAGTAGGGGTGTCACCAATTGAGAACAAACTTTGCGAAGGGAAGCAGTTCACCTGTTTGTTGGAGATCGACACTATAGCTCCTTGCTGGGGAAGTTTTCAGAACATTTTTTTTTAAATGTTTTATTTATTTCTAGGAGAGAGAGAGAGAGAGAGAGAGACAGCGTGAGCAGGGGAGGGCCAGAGAGAGAGGGAGTCACAGACTGAAGCAGGCTCCAGGCTCTGAGCCGGCAGTCAGCACAGGGCCCGACGCGGGGCTCGAACCCGCGAACCGCGAGATCATGACCTGAGCGAAAGTCGGACGCTTAACCGACTAAGCCACCCAGGCGCCTCTCAAAACATTTTTTAAAGTTAGTTTCTATGATAGGTTATATATCTTTTTCAAAATTCTGAAGGTGAAAAGTGCTCGCAATGACAGGTCTCCTGAATCTCAGCTCTCCAGTTCCGGCGAGTCCTCCCCCGTGCCCTGCCCAAGGCTGGCTGTGTTTGGTTTCTCCCCAAAGCTTCCAGGCAGAGCTCATGCCTGTAGCAGCGGACGTGTATTTCTGTTCCTTCTCCCTCCTTTTGATGCGATGCGGTCATGATTAATTGCGGACAGGAGAACTTCTTTGCAGCTGCTGGCTTCCTCCCCTAGGGATCTGCACCGCAACTCTGCGTCTGCTTCCTCCTCGTCTGATTTTGATGGGCCGACAGGCGTATCTTGGAAGAGCTCTCTAGGAGACTGTGCTGTGTGCTCCTGAGTCTCAACTCACCTAGGTTTCTCAACTGGTAGAAAGTTTGTCCTGGATCTTGACTGATCGAGACCACGCTTCTTACCTGGGTTAGGACTGTCTCCTGCTTCATGTTGCGTATGCGCGGTAAGGACTTCCTTCAAGTGAGGAAGTCAAGCAGAGCCTGTTAACCTGGAAAGGAGGGCTTAGTGGAACCCTCTCATGCAGGGGCCTCTCATGCAACCTCAGGGCCCCAAGAAGCCCCAGAACCAGGGATGGGCTAACTGCCTCACGTGCCGTCTCGCCTCCTCCCTGCCCCTGTCCCCGTTCTCTCTGCGCATCTCAGTCATGGGGCACATGCCACAGTTCCAGCCACTTGTTAGGAGTGACTTGATTTGTCATCCCGCTTCCAAATTCCCATTAATAAGACTGAGCCCGCTGGAGTCCATGTCGCCCCCGAAGACGCACAGGTGGCTGCTGAGGGCCCACTTCTGGAGGAGAAGGATGTGCCCGGTTTTCCAGTCCCCTGTAAAGGTGCCAGCTGTGTGCTAGGTGGCGGGGCAGCCATGGTCTGAATGAAGCTGTGCCCCCTGGAGCAGTGCTTGGTGAGATGGGGGTACCCGGGGGCCTCTCTTGGGGCGGGCACTATAAATGAGGATGCTCGAAAGCCATGAGCCAGAGTACCGGAGAGTGCCCTGTGCCCGTTTTTCCTGGCTTTCTCTTGACAAAGGGGTGATGAGTGCGAGATGGCGCTAGAGCCCTTGACTATGTTCCATCCATCTTTGGAGCCCCTTTCATCAGGCTCCCCTGAGGAAGAGTTCTTGGCCATGTCAGGCACAGCTGTGCTTCTGGGTGAGTAATGGGGTTATTTTTATCCTTTGAGACGCCAATCGTGTAAAAAAGTGTAGATGTGACTTTGGGGGCATCTGGATGGGTTGATGATACCACACTGTGGGGGTGGGGTACAGTTGTGACACTTTCTGGCTCTTTTAGGGAACCTGTGGGTTCTTAAATGGAGGAAGAGATGAAGACATTGTGAAAAGCAGCCACTGCCTGGCAAGGTAACCGCCAGTCGGAGAGACGAAGGGGAAGGGGGGCAGGGGACTGTCGCCACGAAGTCCGGCAGGCTACCTGTCCAACCTCAGGCCTTCTCTTCTCTCCTCTTCTCTTCGCTCTCCTCTCCGCTTTTCTCCCCCCCCCTTTCCTGGTCCCTTCACCCGTCTCTCATCCCTCACACTCCCCCGTCCCATCTCTCCATCCTGCTCCCTGCCTCTCCCTTCACCCTTCCAGCTTGTGCCTGTCTTCCTCGGCTGCCTGCCCCCCCCCGCCCCCCCGCCTTATCCCCGCCACCTTCTCTCTCTCCTGATTTCTCTTCCCTCCTTTTTTTCTTTGCCCCCACTGCCTCCCACCCCCCTCCTCCAGCGCCTTCTCTCTTTTTCCACCCCCCACCCCAGCCCCACGCTCTGTCCCCACCCCTGTCCCCATACTTTGTCTTTACTCCTCCCTCTTTCCCCAATTCTCTCTTCCCTCAGACCCTGTCTTTCCCCTCACTGTGCGCCCAGCCCCCCGGCCCCCCTCTTCTGACCCTCCCTCCCACTCTCTTTCTCTCCTGCCCTGCCCTGGGGCCGCTCTCTTTTTTGTCCCTTTCTCCTCTGCCTGCCTTTCTGTCTGTCGGTCTGTCTTTCTGTCTGTCTGTCTTTCTGTCTTTCGTCCTGTCTTTCTGTCTTTCCTTCATTCTCTCTTTCCCACCTCCTCACCGCCCCATCCTCTCTCTTCCTCCCCCCTCCCCTCCTCTGTCTGTCTGTCCCTCTTCTCACCCACATTCACCCTCCTCCATATCCCCCTTCTCCACACCACTGCCCTTCTTTCCTCTCCTTATTAATCCCTCTTTTGCCTCGCTCTCTCTTTTCACAGCCCCTTTCCCTCCCATCTCCTCCCCTTCACCTCTTCCTCTTTTACGCCTGGCCAGCACTCTCTCTCTCTCTCCCCCTCTCCCTCTCTCCCCCTCTCCCTCTCTCCCTCTCTCCCTCTCTCCCTCTCTCCCTCTCTCCCTCTCCCCCTCTCCCTCCCTCCCCTAGCTCCGTTCACTCTGAAGCCCTCCTTCTCACACCCCTCACCCCTTGGAGCATTGCTTCCTCAGAGCTCTCTCCCAACACTATTGCCCTGGGTTTTCCACCACTGTCACCACATCACCGTCCACCATCGCTGCCTCCTTTGTTCAGTAAAATACTATGGCCGATGACAGTAGGTGAAACTGGCTTTTATTCAGTGCAATCTAAGGTCACAGAGCCCACACGAGGAGGTGTGGTCCCCCAGGGAAGGAGAAACCTTTGCAGAGCGGTCCCTCTAAGGGCCTGTGGAGGAGCTCCCGCCACTGCTGGGGGCTGGGGGTGAGGCGCACGCTCACCTTCCAGCACCTGCAAGAGAGGCCGTGGATTCTAGGCTGTTTCTTCTTCTTGCTCCAATAGTATCCAACCTTAATTTTTTTTGGTTATAAACATATAGTGACTATATTGTAGGATTTAGAAAATAGGAAGCAGGAGAATTAAAAATTTTTTTAAACAGTTATTCATTTTTGAGAGACAGAGTACGTGCAGGGTGGGGCAGAGAGAGAGGGAGACACAGAATCCAAAGCAGGCTCCTGGCTCTGAGCTATCAGCACAGGGCCCGATGTGGGGCTTGAACCCATGAACTGTGAGATCATGACCTGAGCTGTAGTTGGACACTTAACCGACTGAGCCACCCAGATGCCCCAGGAAGCAGGAGAATTTAAATTGGTGACCCATACTTAGCCCGATACAACCACTCTCATTTTATTTTGGTGTGGGTCTTTCTAGGCTTTTTACTACATGCTTGTAGCTATATGGGCATGGACTGTAATCTATATAAGTGTATAGCCTGTTGTTTGTTTACCTTCATAGTCATCTTTGAAGCCAGTGTTTTTCATCGCTGAATATCTTAGTTCGCGGATCTCAATGTAATGTAACCATTTCCCTATCATTTGAGCATTTAGGTTGTTTCCATAATCTTGATATTATAAATAGAGATGTGATGGACGTAATTTTCCTTTTTATCCTTTAAGGAATTCAGGTTGTAGGCAGAGTGACATTTTATATCCATTCTTTGTTTCCATAACCCCCGAATGACTAGAATGGCCGATGATGATGATAACGGAGAGGACTTGAGTTCGGGGGGATTATTGCACATGGGCCAGTGGGACGCTTGCTGTCCCTGTGCTTGCTCTCAGTTTTCGTTCAAGAAACTGTGTGCTCATATGGCTTATCATCCCTTCTGTACTATATGTGCTTCACCTGTGCGTGCGTGCGTGTGTGCTGTCTGTGTGTATGTGACAGAGAGAGAGAGAGAGAGAGAGAGAGAGAGAGAGAGAGAGAGCATGAGCAGGGGAGGGTCAGAGAAAGAGGGAGATACAGACTCTGAAATAGGCTCCAGGCTCTGAGCTGGCAGTCAGCACAGACCTTGACGCGGGGCTTGAACCCACGAACTGCGAGATCATGACCTAAGCAAAAGTCGGACGCTTAACCGACTAAGCCACCCAGGCGCCCCTGAACAATTATGCTTTTAGCTTCAAAGAGTGAAAGGTAAGGCTGGTTAGAACCCCAAGATCCAGGCTAGACGAACCATCTCAAAGCCTTGCCTTCATGATGCATCAGTTTCGTTAATGGACAGCATTGTAAAGTGTGTATTCCTCAGCCAACGAGTGTATGCCAAACGTCACCTGGTGAGAAATAAGCTGAGTATTTATGACGCCCTCTTGGAGCGAGTTCCTGTGAAAGTTCTAAACTTCGCGATAGTACGTGTTAGAGAGCATTGGTGGCTGACCTGTACCACACACTTTCTCCTTTTGTTACATTTTCAAATTGTGAACATAACCAGCCCGTACTGGTAGAATAAATAAGACAGTTGACCCAATACGGCCATATATTGGAATTCAATTAAATTCTACGAGTATTTATTGAGTGCCTGTTAAAGTGTAAGATTCGATAACCAGAGGAACTAGGAGATACCTAAAGTTCCACTCAATGATACATTTAAGTTAACTTTCATTTCCCTTAGTGGGAGGGAGCCTGTGATGTGATTACTTCATGAACCACACAATGAAGTCAGCCGTTAAACCAAAGGGTGTTTGTTTGAAGAAGCTCTGTTTATCCAGAAAGAGGGAAAGGTGTTAATTTGAGGAAGACACATCAAGTTAGAAGGCAGCTTTCTGAGATACGACAGTGTTTAGTCAGTCTCTGAACCTCCCTCCTCCCTGAAGGTCTAGAGACAAACCAGATGGAGCAGGGGTTCTCCAAGGAGTCATGTGGAAGGTCCCTTTACAAGGAAAGTGGTTTCCAAGAATCCCTATTCTGCCTTAAATGTTTGAAGGTGTTTGTTAGCTTTCATTTATTTATTTCTCATTGTGGTCAAATACGAATAACATAAAATTTACCGTTTTTACCGTTTTCGTGTACAGTTCAATGGCATCAAGTGCATTGACGTTGTCACACAACTATCTGCCCTGTCCATTCCAGAGCGTTTTACTCTACCCCACCTGAAACTACATGCTTCTTAAGCACACACTGCCTGATCTCCCCGCCTCCAGCCCTGGCAACCACTGTTCTCCTTTCTGTGTCTGTGATCTTGACCACTACAGGCACCTTGTGTAAATGGACTCATACCGTATTGTTCCTTTTGTGACTGGCTTATTTCACTTGCTGTAAGGTCTTCAGGGTTCATCCGTGCTGTAGTGTGTGTCAGAATTTCCTTCCTTTTTAATTGCCTTAAACTTTTTAATAATAATAGTACTGGAAAATCCAGGCACTTAGCTAGATATAAGCTCCTTTGGCTTTTAGCTCATTTGTAAGTATAAACCTGGCACAGATTTGCAAATTAAGTATAAATGAACCCAGTAAAGCTCAGATCAACACTAATAGGAGACACGACGGTGTGTTTCAGAAATGACGTCGTTGCTTGGCGATGTGACAGAGCACATAGCACATAATGTGGCACCGTCTTTTAGTTCACTCGCTTCTCCCTTCTCTTTTGTCTCTTCAAACCACGGTGAGAATCCTTCCTCCATACAGGCCTTTTCACTTCGTGCGATGCCTTCAAAACAGTTCTGAAAGTGATAAGATATTTGATACACACAAGACTCTGTCAGGTGGATGGTGTCAAGCATCGTTATAAAATATATACTCATGAACCCATTGCCTCATGTGCACGCTGACTCAGTCCCATCTCCCTGCCTTCTCTGGAGGAGAAGACCATCATGGGTCTTTTTTTTTTTTTTTTTTAAGTAGGTTTCACAAAGCCCACTACCAGGCTTGAACTCATGACCCTGAGATCAGGACCCGAAGTGAGATCAAGAGCCGGATGCTTAACTGACTGAGCCACCCAGGCTCATGATTATCATGGGTCTTCATGGGTCTTTTAAAAATCATTCCCGTGAGGCACCTGGGTGGTTCAGTCGGTTAAGCGTCCAACTTTGGGTCAGGTCATGATCTCATAGTCTATGAGTTCGAGCCCTGCGTTGGGCTCTGTGCTGACAGCTCAGAGCCTGGATCCTACTTACTTCAGATTCGATATCTCCCTCTCTCTCTGCCCCACCTCTGCTCACGCTCTCTCTCTGTCTCTTTCTCAAAAATAAATAAACATAAAAAAATAAAAATTACCATTCCCTTTTTCTTTAACAAATAGTTTTATCATTTCCACATATATCTCCTAAAAACATATTGTCTAGTTTTGCTTGGTTTTAGTGTTTTTTTTTTTAAACTGGCACCAAGCTACACAAAGACTTGTGATTTGCTTGTTGTCTCTCATTTTCTAGTTCGTTTATTTATTATTGTGTATTTATACTTTCTCCTAGTGGTGAACTTTTCACTGCTTCTGTTTTTTTGCTACTGTGAATGGACTTCTCACCACCATTTTAATAGGTGTCTCTGGGTGCGTGTGTAAAATAGTTTTTTAAAAAATATTTTTCTTTATTTCTGAGAGAGATAGAGACAGCATGAGCAGGGGAGGGTCAGAGAGAGAGGGAGACACAGAACCTGAAACAGGCTCCAGGCTCTGAGCGGTCAGCACAGAGCCTGACATGGGGCTTGAACCCATGAACTGTGAGATCATGACCTGAGCCGAAGTCAGATGCTCAACCAACTGAGCCACCCAGGTGCCCCTAAAATAGGTTTTTTAAAGGTGTGTAGCAGGGATGGATTTTGCCAGCCTTCCAGTTGCTGGATTTCCAAAGTGGTGGTACCAGCATATTGTCCCCATGAATGAACGAATGAAGAGACTAATGAATGAAGGAGAGAACATACTTATTGCAGGAGAGAGTATGTGAGCTTTAGAAGAGAATTCCACATTGGTTCTCAGAGTATAAACATCTCTGCTGCTCCCGTGTCCATCAGCAGTTGGTATCCCAGGTATATTAGGGCTTAGGCTAAATGGCTGTCACAGAGACCCCAAGAGAGCACAGTTGTCTATTGTCCTCTCGGGTGGCTGCCTGCCGACCCCTGGAACTGTTCAGGATGCATGAATGGCTTTGCTCCGCAGGGTCATCAGGGCCAGGTTCCTTCTCTCTTGTTGCCCTGCCCACCTTGCCTAGGGCGTCACCTCTGTCAGCGGCGTGGTGGGAGCTGGCTTACGGGCCCTGGTCTGTCTTCCAGCCCAGGGAGAGAGGACAGTGGAGGGTGAGCATCTCCTTTCTTTAAAGGACACGACTTGGAAACCGTCATTCCCCAGCACAGCCCACTGGCAAGAATTTAGCTACAGCGTGTCAGCCCTGGCTGCAGGTGGGTCTGGGGGATGTGACTGCCACCTGGCCGGCCATGTGCCCCCCACACACCGGGGGAGGGGGGGTGTTAATTTCCTATTCCTGCTGTAACAGATGGCCACAAACTTAATGGCTTACAATGACACAGACTTACCGTCTTGTAGTTCGAGGGGGCAGAAGTCTGCGATGGGTCGGCTGGGCTGTGTTCCTTCCAGAGGTTCTAGGGGAGGATCTGACCCCTGCCTTTTGCAGCTCGTAGAGGCGGCCACACTCCTTAGCTAATGGTCCCTTCCCCACATCAGTCCCACCCCCGCCTCTGTCCTCAAGTCCTCTCTGGCTCATCAGCTTCCCTTTTCCATGTTTTAAGGCTCTTGTGATGACTCTGGGCCCACCCAAATAATCCGGGATGATCTCCCCATCTCAAGGTCCTCACCTTCATCACACCTGCAGAGTCCTTCCTGCCTGGTTAGGTAACATATTCACAGGTCCTGGGGACTAGCTTATGGACATATTTGGGGGTGCCTTTACCGTAGGAGGAGGGAAGGTTCTATTTCTAAAATGAGGAAAGGGATACTGGGAGGTACTCATCAGTCTCTGCTGCATCCTATGGCCGCTCTTTGGCCAATCTCATGGCTGTGGGTGTATTTTGAAAGTATTAAATTGTCCGAGCTGGTGAACTTGCTGAACATGGGATTTCGTTTTCTCTTACCTTGTGATTCTGAGATTCACGTGTCTAAATAATGACAAAAGCAAACCGTAGTTTTGAGGTCTACTTTTTTCCTCACGAGTGACAGTGCCCTCCTGTCTTCTGTTTGCTGCATTCCTTTTGTGAAGGCCATTTCCAACTGCTGGCCCACTTGTGGTTTCCTCAGGGAAGCCCACAGAGCAGCTGCCTCCCTTAGGATTAAATACATGGTGTGTATTAGGGGCTTGGCACAGAGTAGGGGCTCAGATGAGTTACCAATAAACGACCGAAGAGGCCACCCTAGCACGCTGTGCCGGAGCCCTCGTGTGTGCGCAGATCCCTTCCTACGTTCTGTGTGCACTGATCATACTCCCCAATCCCAATAGCTTTGGGGCCCCCAGCTTGTGTGTCCCACCTGTTTTCTGTGCATGTGTGTGTGTGTGTGTGTGTTTGTGTGTGAAGGAGAGAGAGACACACAGATTTTTAGGGGGGGTGTTTTATAGACTGCATGTGTCCCCACAAAGTTAGTATGTTGAAACATATAGAGAGAGGGAGGGGGGGGAGAGAGAGAGAGAGAGAGGGAGGGGGGAGAGAGAGAGGGAGGGGGAGAGAGAAGGAGAGAGAGAGAGAGGGAGGGGGAGAAAAGGAGAGAATGAGAGAGAGAGAGAGAGAGAGAGAGAGGCAGGCAGAGGGAGACGATAACAGATCACAAGCAGGCTCTGCACTGATAGCAGTGAGGCTGGTGCAGGGCTTGAACTCATGAACCGAACTGTGAGATCATGACCTGAGCCAAAGTTGGACACTCAACCAACTGAGCCACCCAGGTGCCCCTGGAGGTGGGACTTTTTGGAGGTAATTAGGTCACGAGAGTGGAACCCTCAAGTTTCTTATCAGAAGAGACAGAAGAGAGCTTGCTTTCTCCCTCTCCCCCTCCCCCAAACACTGTATATGGATGCCAGGAAGAGGGTTCTCACCACAACCTGAGGTGCTGGCACCGTGATCTTGGACTTCCAGCCTGAAGAACCATAAGGAGTAGATGATTGTCATTGAAGTCACTCAGTCTCTGGTGCTCTGGTTAGAGCAGCTGATGCCGACTAAGACAGCATAGAAGAGAGGGGTAAGCGTGCGAACTCTGGCATAACTATTTGTCTGTCCCTGACTTTGTCTTTGGTGGAAGACTGCAAATATTTACATCAGTGTTGATAGCTACACAGAAGTTTTGGAATCAAACTCAGAAGATCTGAAATTATACATTTATTTCTTCTGTCAGAATGTAGAAATAATATAAAAACAAACGCCTCCAATGAATCCCAGTGTCCTAAGATGGAGTGCTGAACTGAGTTGTGTGGACCAAAGTTGGGTGCTGCGAACACTAGGCTTCTGAGAAAGGGCCTGTGCTGTGGATGGTGTTCTGGAAATACAGTGTAGAAAATCATCTTAAGATTGTCAGGAGCTGTGAGAGCCACATCAGGATCTCCCAGTGGCCTGTGGTGTTTTACAAATCTCGAATTGCTGATGTTTGGGAATCTGGTTGATATTTCCATCACATTTCAGATCCCTAGCTGCCCTTAGACCCCAGGTCTTCTGGTATCCGTGGGCTGGCATTCCTCCTTGCCTCGGTGGTGGCAGCTCTGTTCAGATGGGTGAACATCTGTGCTCCCCACCACTCCTTATTGCCTCCCAGACATTAGCTGCAATTGGCCGGCAGTTGCTAGAGATAATCAGGCTTAAGCTGTTGTCCCTGGATCTTCTTCACTTTTCGGGTGCCCTGACTACCCCAGTAGACCATTGAGTTGGCTTCCACGTACCCCTAACCTCAACAGTTTGAATTCTCTCCTGAAATTACAATGAGATTGTGCTCTCCTCGGTAGGGGCTGGATCATTCTTTCAGAGATGGTTGCTGAGAATTTTCAGGCAATAGGGATTATGTGAACCTCTAGGTAGAACTGCTATTTAATGACTGGCTCCAGGTCACTCTCCTTTGAATGTTCCTGTCACAACTAGCGGGGTTGGTATGTTGTTTTTCATCCGATAACTGTGGTCCCACCATGTCTCTGCCTGGCCCATGAGTGAGAAACACGGGTAGTTTCCAGTATCCCAGGCTCTTCCCATTCACCTGAGCTGTAATTTGAGCACCACAACACGACCAGTGCCTGCTGCACTTTCTTTAGGCTTGTGTCGTCATTGACCTTGGTGCTGACCTGTGTGTTGGCTCTATGCTGGCTGTATCTCGGGAGGTGCTGTTTGGAAATAGATTGTCCTGTCAAGAGCACCCAGGTGGTGGGCCTTCAGTGGTAGGGAAAGATATTTAAAGGCAGAGCATGACTGGAGAGTTCTGAGTCAACCCAATGAGGGATGTCTTTCAGGGGTAGGATGTAGATAATTGAGACCAGGGCCAGTTTGGGGAATGCTGTGGGAAAGTGAGTTTCTCCACTCTGAGAGGAGCCAGGGGTAGGGGTGGGGAGCAGAAAGGTGGAGGGGGGTCTCATCTGATTTCTGTGCTAGTTTGGGTCCTCCCCATCCCCCCCCCCCCAACCGGAGATCTTCTTGCAGGAATGTTTATTTTTTCCTCTGCTATCCATTGCTTCCTTCAGATAATAGAGGGCTAAGTGAGTAGTGTGTCACATTTTTGTGTGCACCAATTTTTGGAGGTAAGGTAGGGCAACCTTTCTGCGGTGATGACTTGGGAGTCTGTAATACCCATCAGTCTTTAGCTGGTTCCAACAGCACCATTCTGGGTGCTTTCCCGTGGCCCCCCTGCTCTCCCTGGGCTCTGCTACAGTTTTGCTTTCTTGTCCTCCCATGCTGTCCTCAGCCCTGTCCTGGGAAATCCTGACTCTCAGCCTGGAGCTGATGAGTTCTTGCTCAGGAGGTAGAAGGGAAGAGCATGTTTGGCTAAAATGATTCATGCATGCTACTGTCATATTTTCACTTTCCTGCGTCAATAGTTATGAATGAGAAGAAACCACCAGTTGAGGATGAGTTACTGATTTTTGAGGGGGGGGGGATCATGAGACGTCTTATTTATCTTTGCTTTACTTGGTCTGCTGGAAAATGCAAGGAAATCCGATTTGTTGTAGCCAGACATCATTCCCTCTTCCTTTTCCTCCCTCTCCACCGCTAACTCGGATGTGGATACTTCCCGATGCACAGGAGACGGGTCACTGCTTGAGGAGAGGGCACTGGGCACGTGCTGGCTCAGGAAATCCCACCAGGTACTGCAGGGACCCCACAAATCATGCTCTGTGGACTGCAGTTCCTTTGGCTCCAAGGCAAAGACCATGGTCATCTCCTCCACATTGGTGTCCCTGGATCTGACATGGTATCTCAGCCAAAATGAGCAGCTAAAGACAAATATTTGTTGAATGAGTGAAAACAACATATGATGTATGACTCTGAAGCCAGAGTCTCTTTCCCCAAACAGGGCCGGAAATTGGTATTTAATGGTATCGCATATTCACATCTTCTTCACACATCACGTACAGTCAGGCCAGGGACAGCTGAGAAAGCCAGTGCTGTCATTTTCGTAAGGTGGAGTCACACGTTTGGATGTCTTTCTGTTTTGAAAGATCCAAAGAAATTAGCAAAAATTATCCATGGCGTGGTCTGTAGGAGCATTGTGGCTGCATGGCAGCATTTGTGCCCAGACCACTTGTACTGTGCATTCAAGAATCTTCCTGTGGCCCTTGGTTAGCCTTTATCAGGCATCTCTTTGCATTGAACTTAAGAAAAGAGCAATGATTGGCTTGCGCAGGGCGCCCTGTGTCGTTAGGGCAGCTGGCACGCTGGCTCACTTTACTGTCTCCAAAGTCTCCCTGCCATGAGTCCGCCACAGAAGAAATCTACTTTTTCTTAGTTGTGGCCAGCGTTCGGGCTTGCCACACTTCCTGGGGACGTAAAGAAGCGCAAGCATGTACCCTGGGCTGTGCAGAGGAGATCTGAGATAAGGGAGCCGATGCGCTCATTTCTGCAGGCTGCCTCTCATCCTGCATTTTAGGGAAGTGTCGCTAGCCCTGCGTGCCCTGCAACACGATGTTTTTCTTCTCTTTTCCTCTTACTGTACTTTATCTTTAGCCTGAACTGGTCCCTGGTGTTTTGCTTCAGGAGTCTTTTCTTTGTCCCTAGGGAGTAATTGCTTAGAAAATGCCCTCTTGTCAGAAACTCAAAGTCTCCAATATCATAATTTGGTAGCAGAAACTCCTCTGTCATTTGGCTTCACATTTTAACTGTTGCTAATGGCTAAGAGCTGGCAGCATGATGGCGGGTCCCTTTGGAGGCCAGTTTGGCCACCGGACCGTCGGCTGTCTACTTTTGTCAATGTGGGAACGCTCACTTGGGGACCAGCCCACTTATCAGAGGCACTCCGATCTTTTAATGCTTTCATGCTTCGGAGAATTATAGGAGCCATATGCCACCTCACAGGTAAGCGAGACTTGCTAAAAATAGAGCTGAAATGGCCCGCTGTTCTGGCATTGGAAAGAATGGCTTTTTATTTTTAGGCCAGCCTTTGTTAGCCCTAACTACTCTCAAGCCTGGGTAATAGGAATCACAGAGCAAGACTTTTGTCAGTTGGACACTGTTAGAGTTTGAACCCTCACTCCCAGCTAGTTGGAAAGAGAATCCAAATCTACTGAAATACGGAGTGCTGACCGCCGTGGAGCTCCTCTTCCTCACCCCCATCCTCTCTTCGGGAGGATTCTGTGTCACTGCGCATTTAGGGTGCTCAACACGCATACAGAAAATCCGTTTAAGAGAGTGAGTCGTGGCTCTCCACGAGGGTCTGGCACTGGCCAAACAAATAATGAGAACGGATAGCATATACCAGCTCTGAGGCTGCTGAAGAACAACACTGGGACTCAGACCCACGCACTGTGGGCTTGGGGTGGTCCGAAATGGAGGTTGTTCTCACCATGCTGAGTTGCAGAGTGATGCAGTACGTGCTAGGTGAGAACAGCCTTAACTTCCATTGCTCATTTCATAAGTAATCATCTCATTTTACTATCCCCATTCTTGCCCACCTTCAGTTACAGAAATAACTCTGAGTGGGTTTTCTTTTTAAAGATCTGTGTCAAGCAAATACCTCATAAAAATGGCACAGGCAAAGTGTTCTATTTAGAATTGCCCTGTGACACAAAACCACGTGTGTTTTCTGTCCTCCGGCACTGGTTTCTTTAGAGGGAAGGCCTAAAGGAATAGAGGCCACTGGCAGCCAGTGGCGTGGAGCCAGGCCTTCCAGGGAGGTAAGTGTTGTGGACTTTGCACAGATCGTTTTACGTAAGACTCACGTATTTCTTAGGCCTGAAACAATCTACCGTGGCACTCGATGGCCAGGTGTATTTGTTTCGTGTTGCTGCCACAACAAATGACCACAGAATTCGTGGCTTAGGACAACACAAACGTATTGTCTTACTGTTCTTTAGGTCAGAAGTCTGACGTGGGCCTCACTGGGTTAAGCTCGTGTCGACGGGGCTCTGTTCCTTTCTGGAAATGCTAGGGAAAATTATATTCCCTTGCCTTTTCCAGCATCTAGACACCATTCATATTCCTTGGCTCATGACCCCCCTCCTCCATCTTCAGACCCGCAGCAGGGGGCCCTCTCCTCACATCACATCACTCTGACCTTCTCTTTGCCCCCAACTTAGACTTTTATGGATCCTTAGGATTACATTAGGTCCACTGGGATAATTCAGGCTAATCTCCCAATTTTAAGGTCGCTGATTAGCCAGCTTAATTCCTTCTGCAACTTTAATGTCCATTTGCCAGGTGTTCACAGGTTCCTGGGATTAGGACGTGGATATCTGATATGGGGGGGGGGGCACTGTTTCTGCCTACCACACCAGGGATGCCGTTTTCCTTTTTCTTAATTCTGATAAAATGAATGTGCAGTGTTATATCAGTTTCAGGTGGGGACGTTGTTTTTCTTGCTCTCCGGATCAGGTACAGCCAACGGGGCAGCCATTTTGGCGGCAGCCTGTGTGGAAGACAACTTCCATCTTTGCAGAGTTTGAGGAAGTTGCAAAGGAGGTTTCACTCAGCCCAGCGGGCCGTAAAGTTTGTCAGATACCTTGTTGCTCTGTAGCCTGTCCTGGAGTTTTGATGATCCCAGCTGACACTCTTGCTGAGGGCTGCTGTCTCCCGGCGGGGAAGGAGAACCAGGAGTGAGGATGGCTGGTAACAGCTGGGCTGACCAACGAGAGGGAAATGAGGAAGCAGGGGGATGTGGACAGGAAATGAGGCGAGTCTGCCCCTTGGGAGGAAGAAAATAGAAGATGGGCTTGATTACATCTGGCCCTAAAGAAGATAGAAGCATGGGCTTTCATGAGTGCTTTGTGATCGGTTCCACCGTTGAGTCAACTTGAAGACTCTGAGCTAAATAAATTCGTTTGGTCAGGTTTTGGACACAAAGTGTGCTCCAGCCCTTGTAAGCCCAGGGAGTTCAATGTGGACCTGTGGTGTCCCAGGGGAGCCTTGTCACTGACCGAATGGCCCTCTCTGGTGACAGTAGCAGTCCAGCTGGAGACCTCGTCCCTGGAGGCCTCTGCGCTGGGGATGTGGACTTGATCTGGCACATGCTCACAGGCCAAACGTGTTCTCAGAAATCCTAAGACACTATTTGTTGTGAACTGATCTAAACTGGTTTGTCCTTTGAAGAATTGTCAAATTCTTTTGGGAAACAGTTGATGGGAGCCTTGTGTGTCCTTTCCCACAGTCCCATGACCAGGAGGTACGTTACAGGGAAAGCAAGTCTCAGACCAGTTTTGGCTACTCATTAAACATTTGTTACAGGCAGGCTTGGAGAGAGCTCTGCCTGTACGTTTTGCTCTGCAAAAGTTCGAGCTCTCTGCCTAAGCAAGAGATAGTCAAGGAAGATGTGATGGTGTTCCAGTGGCAGGATTCAGCTAGTCCCCAGGGAGGGGACAGGGCCCTTCTTTAATCATTGACCAAGGGTCCTGAGAGAGTCCAGGGCCCCTTTTCTAAAGGGAATGGATGGCCGGTATTCCTAGATTCTTTTGTGTGATTCTTGCTAGGGTCGCGATGCCAGCACGATGTGCTCACCCAATCCGGAGACAGGGAGCCATTGCTCATTTCCATGATGCCAGTTGACTAACTTTGCTGCAGATGGTCTCTGATTAGTCTTTCACATGCTGGCCTACTATCCCTGGAGTGTTCTTTTCTGATTTGGGTACTTGAGATGTGAGCTGACTACCTTCAGGGTAAGGATTAACGAATGTGCATTTGTACATACTACACTATTTTTAAAGGGTGGATTGGTTTTTAAAATTTTTTAAACTTTTGATTTTTCCTTTAGGCTTAAGGAAAAGATGCAAAAAGAGTATAGAGAATTTCCATACATCCCTCAGTCAGCTTCCCCTAATGTTCACATCTTACATAATCACAGCACTGTTATCAGAACCAGGAAATCAACATTGGTGTAATACGGTTTACTAAAGATCTTGTTTAATTTCTTAAGTTTTCCCACTAATGTCTTTTTTTTTTTTTTTTCCATTCTAGGATCCTATCCAGGATCGCACATTCCATTTAGTTGTTATTTCTCCTCCGTACCCTGCATTCTCTGACATTTGTTCAGTCTTTCCTTATCCTTCATGACCTTGACGCTTTTGAAGAGTATTGATCAGTATCGTGTTGAATGTCCTTCAGACTGAGTTTTCTCATGATTGGACTGAGGTTATGCATTTTTTAATGGTGGCAAATAAATATATAAAAACATAAAATGTACCATTTTGACCACTTTAAGTGTACAGTTCAGTGGTATCAGGTACATTTACGATGTTGAGCAACATCACTACTATCTATTTCCAGAATTTTTCATCATCCCGAAAAGAAAGTCTGTACCCATTAAGCAGTTACTCTCCATTGTTCCCCTTTTCCGCCCCCCCAGTAACCCCTATTCTATATTTTATGTCTATGACTTTGCCTATTCTAGGTACCCCATATAAGTGGAATCATACGATATTTGTTCTTTTGTGACTGACATCTTAACATACTGTCCTCAGGTTCGTCTATGGTGTAGCCGGTGCCAGAACTTCATTTCCTTTTAAGGCTGAATAATATTCCATTGTCTGGATATACTACGTTTTGCTTATCTGTTCCTCAGTTGATGGACAAAGGTTGCTTCCACCTTTTGGCTGTTGTGAATGGTGCTTCTAGGAACATAGGTATATAAGTAATTGGTTCACATTTTCTAAAGGAACGTGGAGAAACTGGAGGAGAAATAGTCGTGTACCAGAAGGAGAACATACTATTCTGTTTCTCCCATCCCTGACTGAGGCTTCCACCAAAGAGAGAGAGAGACCGGGGTGGGCTGAGACAGTGAGACAGCAGGGGATTCAGAGATGGGTGCCGGAGAGTTGAGAGGCCAGGAGGAGAGAGGGAGCCCAAGCTGTCATACTTGCCCAAAGGTGCCGCCACTGGGGGAAGATCTAGAAGGTGCAAAGTGGGACCACTGGACAGACTCAAAGGCCAAGGGGAAGAACCGGCAGAGGATGGGTTAGGACCGTGATGCAGTGCAGCAAGGGCTGTGCGTTCCGTACCACCCAGAGCCAGACAGGAAGGAATAGACGCTGGCCAGGCCGGAAATTAAGTCCACTTACTATCTCCTGCTCTTCTTCAAATTTTCATGACTGTATCTCCCAGTAGAAAATACATTTTACATTGCACCCTGATGCCCACATCCATCCTTAGTTATGATTGAAATATTCATTTCACAGAAAACATTTACCTTCACTACATAAGATAGGCTTTGATATTTTTTATTCAATTCTGTTCTTTAAAATTTTTTTTAATGTTTATTTATTTTGAGAGAGAGACAGAGAGCGAGTGTGAGTGGAGGAGGGACAGAGAGAGAGAATCCCAAACGGGCTCTGCAGTGTTAGCATGGAGCCCAATGCGAGGCTCGATCCCACAAACCATGAGATTATGACCTGAGCTGAAAGTAGGAGTCGGACGTTTAACCCACTGAACCACCCAGGTGCCCCCCCCCACCCTTTTCTTCTAAAGAGAAAACTCATTGTGACCTGGTTTGTCCTCGGCTTGAAAATAGTGCTATACGAAGCCCCACATGCAAAGTTCTTTCTGCCAGTTAGTTTTTCTTCTTTTGTGGGCTGCCCGCCTGCCTTCGCCCCACCCTGTCTGCTCCCGCGAACAATGTAAGATCATGTTTCCCCTTTTGGTTTGGTTGTCAGGAAACTAAAAGGCAGATTGCTTCTACTCAGCAGTAAGTCTCTATATGGTAGACGTAGACTGTACACGCTGATGTCATAACTTTCCTTGGCTCTTGATCTTTTTCCTGTATTTTCTCCTGATCCTCGTTATTCATGTTTTTTTGTTTTACTGCATGAATTTTGGGAACAGCCATAACCTATGTGGAATGTGATGATAGAATACGTAACAAATCATTGAGAACTTTTGATCTTGACTGAGAAAAGCTGTGGAATAAAGTCTGCATCCTTACAGATTTTTTTGAAGACAGTCTGGACTGTATAAGTTTCTTTTAGCTCTATGATTCTCGGAGTTATTTTTTCTGGCATTTGTTTCTCTGACTGAGATTATCTAGAAAGCATCCCTCCTTTATTATTTTATTTTTTTAAGGAAATTTACTCCAGTTGCAAAGGTAGAATTTGGGAAGTTTGGTATTGGTGTGAGGAAAGGTGTCATTTTGTCTTGGAATAGGGACATTTTAACTCCCATTTCCTAGAATTCCATTTGTCTATGCAGATACTTTTTTTCTGATGCCAGGAATGTCTCTGAATCAAGCACCTTGCCTCTAGAGAGTCCCCTGCGTCACCTCTGCTTCTCATCTGACTCCTCGCTTCCCTGCCACCGAGGTCTGCCTTGTGAAACAGGTGTCCCTAGCCCCCATTTGTGGCTGTATTTCCCCTCCGCTCCCAGAGCTCCAGTCAGTCCTCGTGCTTCTGGATGGAGCAGCCTCTTGCATTTGGATCAAGGTTGGACCCCACCTTGCCACGTGGATGAAGAGGGGAAGAGTTTGGAGTTGAATCAGTTTTTAAATGAAGTTTTCAGTAAGAAAATGACCAGCGGGGGAACGTTTGGAAAAGCAATAGAGTACCCTGTGGCTAGGCTCTCAGTAGCGTCTGGGTCTCCCTAATGATGTTGTCATCTGTACTGGTCTCCTGAGGCCGCCAGAACAAGGTGCCGCCGGCTGGGGGGCTGGAACACCAGACGCGTGCCCTCTTGCAGTTCTGCAGGGAAAGCTGTGTGCCAGGCCTTTCTCTTTGGCTTGTGGATGGCTGTCTTTTCTCTTTGTCTCTTCACACCCACTTCACTCCATGGGTGTCTCTGTGTCCCAGTTTCTCCTTCTTGTAAGCATACTAGTCGTACTGGATTAGGCCTATCCGACAGACTTCATCTTAACTAATTATGTCTGCAATGACCCTATTTCCAAATAAGGTCACGTTCTGACATACTGGGGTTTGGGCCGTATGAATTTGGGGCGGGGGAAGGAATGCACCCTTTAAAGGCAGTGAGCACAGATCCATCCGGAATGATCACCCACCCCTCTAGGGGTTGGGGGAGGGTGGGAGGCATGTCCCCAGGTGAGCCGGGAGGGCACGCCTCACACTGCGCTTGGGAAAGCGGCACATCATGGCTGAGAATGAAGACAGAGAGGCATATAGCCACGTCGGCATCTCATTTAGACTTGGAAACAAATACCAAGTGCGCTACAGGAGGTAAAAGTAGTTGCTGCTGGGGAGGGGAAGTTTGGGGGAGGGTGGAAGCATCTGTTTTCCTAACGGACCTTACAGCTGCTTGAATCTCTAAGCGTGCACGGGGGTCACCTGGGGGACAAGGACCCACATTGCCCAGGCTGCCTGCACTTAGCTGCTCTTGCCTTTCTTGGAGGTGATAAAAGGAAGTGGGACTTTATCGGCATCAAAGGTCACTACTGGCAAGAAGTCAAGTCTCAGGCTTTCTGTGACCTAGTTGTCATTTTATTCTGAAAGGACACACTACTTACTACTTTTTAGCTCCTCATGTAGGATCGACGTTAACATATTCAGAAGCAGGGTTTTTGGGGGCGAAGTAGTTTACTGCATATTTGAAATTCTTCAGAAAATGTCTGCTTTCTTTTCTCTCTGTTGCAGTTGTCGATTTAGAAGCGAGCTAGAAGCATCTGACAGGAACTGTCACTAACCCACTGTGAAGTTAATTTTATTTTGGTTACGGGTAATTGTTTCATGTTTGCTTCTGGGAGGAGCGGCAGCGATCGATTTCCTCTCTTTTTTTTGAAAGCTCCCCCTTTGCCTGCGCCAGCCTTTCTCTCCCCCTGCTTCCTCCATCTGACTGGGGGAACGGGATACTGCAGGGAGCGCTTCTGTCTGCAGAGAGCCTGAGTCCTACTGATGTCAGCCAGCTTGTGGAATGTGCTAGTCTGTTAAGTAGCTGGTAAGATGAATGGATTAGGCCATCTGTGGAAATGAGTGGAAGAAAAATATCTGACAAAAGAGCAGACCAGGAAAGTTAAAAAAAAAAACAAAACTTTATGGCACACAGTTCAGTTAAGTTACTCCCAGTTAGAAATTCATGTTTGTACCCTCAGTGTACTTAAACAACAAAAATGTGGTATGTGGCACATCATTCAATATATACTCAAATGATTATTCAAAAATGTATATATTGTTTATATGTGCAGCACTGTGGCAGATAGAGGCTAAGAGTAAATGAAAATATATACCTGGTTCCTTCTAGGGTGACAAAGCATAATTTAAGAGATAATAAGACTTAAAAATAACAGTCTAAGATGGAGGTTGGTAAACTGTGGCCCGTAGGCCAAATCTGGCCTGCTGACTAGATTTATAAATAAAGTTTTATTAGAACACACCCATGCTCATTCATTTTCTATTGTCCATGGCTACTTTCTCACTAGAACACCAGAGTCGAGTAGTTGCAACGGTTTGTATGGCTCACAAAGCCTAAAATATTTGCTCTCTGGAGAAAAAAAAAAAAAAGATAATGAAAAGTTTGCCAACTCCCAGGCTAAGACAGTAACTCAAAAGATGTTACAAGGCAGTGTATGGTAATTAGAAATGAATTGTTCAGTTAATGCTGAAGTTAGTAAATCTGAGAATGTAGTGGGATGGGGGAATGGCCCAAGATGGAGTCTGAAGTTGACCTCAAGCCATGAAGATGGAAGGCATTTTGTGATATAAGGAATAAGGAACCACATTTCATGGATGAGAACGTCCATGTGCCCTCTGGGGCTTGTGTGGGGGGTCATGGGGACCTGGACTATCCAGCTGGAGTGGGGGCTGGGGGCTGGGCTTAAATGCAAGTGAGTTTGTCAATGTCCAACTTGTGCCAGATTGTGGTGGCCTTTGAGTTCTAGGACCAAGAATGGGAACTTTCCCCAAACTTGTGCTTTCCTTCAAAGGCAATATTCATTTGTGTAATACATATTGATTCCAGACCTATTGACCTCAAGTGTGTGTTAGCATTCACTGAGGTACATTCCCCTCATGGAGTGTTGAATCCAGCTTAATTGTTTCACGTAGTGCTAGTTCTAGCTGTGTTTGAAGAAGTAGCTGTCATTTCCAACAGAGGTTTAACCTTGAGATCCTCTGAAGGCTGCTAATGCTGGGAGACTTGTATGGGTAGATAATCTACTATTCCATGGTGACAATGTCCTGGAGGGTCTTTTGAGAAGGGAATTTTGGAAAGGAGTGTTGTGTAGATGAGAGGTGTTGGGTGGGAGCAGAGGAAGAAGAAGCAGTCCTCTCCCCACCAATCCTTGGCTACTTCTTTGTCTCTTCCTTTCCTTTAGAGCTTCTGTACCATCCACCATCTTGTCTGGGTCTACAAAGCACCCTGCATACATTCTTCACAGAGTGTGCGTCCGCCTCCTAGATTCTCAGCCCTGTGCAGTTGGTCAGTCATCATAACCTTTCCTTTCCACCTGCCACCATCTCCCTGCCTCTGTAACCACCCCCTCCCAGTCTGTATCCTGCCTGGCACCGGGCGGACACTGAGCTCCCCCACCTCCCTGGATCAGTTACTGGAGATGACTGAGCTCAGCTCTGAATCTGTTTTCTCCTACCTGGGCACAGCTTCGGGGCGCCCATAGTGCATTTTGCACTGAGCTTATTCTGGACTGTTTTCTTAAGATCTTCAGATTCTCTTCTCGCAACTGACCCTTACCAACAGATGACCCTGATTCCTGTATAAGAGAAGGCATCCATTCCCCTGTGTACCCTCATCTTTATGTGTGTGTGTGTGTGTGTTTTTTTAATGTTTTATTTATTTCTGAGAGAGAGAATGACAGCATGAGCAGGGGAGGGTCAGAGAGAGAGGGAGACACAGAATGTGAAGCAGCCTCCAGGCTCTGCACTAGCTGTCAGCACAGAGCCTGACATGGGGCTCGAACCCACGAACTGTGAGATCATGACCTGAGCTGAAGTCAGACACTCAACCGACTGAGCCACCCAGGCGCCCCCTTATCTTTTTGTTTTCTGTTGCCATTAGAACAGTTATATTTCTTTTTATCCTCTTTTTATCTAATGTCAGAGAAAGAAATATCCTTCCTTCTCTTTTTATCTTTTCCTGACTTCCCTCCTGTGATGGGCCGCTAACTCACATTCTCGTTGTCTAGGCCAGTGCCTCTGTTCCCCCAGACTCTTAAAAAATCCTTACCAGACCAAAGAGCCATTCTGTCTGGAAGAGTGTCAGCTAAGAATTGATAAGGGCAGGCTGGCCTAATTTGGCCAGCTTTCATATTTGAGATAATACGTGTATTCATGTATGCACTTTGGTATCTTCGCATTTTTCTTGGTATAGCCACAGTATCTAGAATGTATGACTCAGCAAATCTTCACTGATTAAAAATATGTGAGCAGGAGCAGGGGCAAGAAGACAGGCTGTGAATCCAGCGGCTGGCAGCTCAGACACCCGGTCTCCCCCCTCGGACGGATTCTCTTATCTCTCTGGGAACCACATTCTTCATACATCGGGAACACCAGTAGGCACCGTGGCATGTGTGCTGGTTACTACTGCTGTATTCCAAGTGACTTCGAACTTAGCACCTTCAAATGGCCATTTTATTATGCTGGCCGATTTTGTGGGTCAAGAACTTGGACACGGTGCGGTGGGGATGGCTGTCTGAGCTCCACAATGGCGGGGCCTCTCCTGGGAAGATTTGAAAGCTGGGGCTCGCTCAACAACAGGGGAGCTGGAATCGTCTGAAGGCTCTGACTCTCATGTGTTGGCCCAGGCTGGGATGACTCAGCACCTTGGCCCCTCAGTGGCCATCTGGAGCGCTTGTGTGGGGGCCCTCAGTGCGACTTGGTTTCCTCCCACTGTGGCAGTCCTCCGAGTATTTCAGCAAGTGCATGGGAAACCGCCTAGCAGCCTTGTGTCACCCAGCCTTGGAAGTCACACAGCATCACTTCCCAGCAGTCTCTTGGTCCGAGGTCTCACAAGCCTGCCCAAATTCACAGGCCCAGGGAGGGAGATTAGATCCCCGCCCCCCCCCCCCCCGTCGATGGCTGGGGTCACACTCTGGAAGAGCCTGAGGGTAGGAAAGGTCTCGTGGCCATCTTAGAAAATCTCACCTACCCCAGAGTGGTTGTTACAGTTAATCAGTGTGGTGCGCATGAAGGCACAACGGCAGCGGGCACGTACACGTTAAGAGTATTTTCATTCAGCAGATATTGATTGCATTCCTACATCAGGCCAGCTCTGGGCGGACAGGGGCACACACCGCAGTGTACTCTCTGCCCTCCTGTGGCCCTCACTCTGGTGGGGGACACAGGCAGCAATCCAGTGTGGGTACATCTGTGATGGGGACTAGGAATTGCAGCTCCTTTCACCGATTTATTTATCTCATCTGAAGTGAGAAGGGAGCGCATTTCCCCCTTGTGCACTTGCCGCTTAGTGGTACTTCTGCAGACCTAGCCCGGAAAGGTGCCTCAGACTTCATCAGGCCTGGGGTCTGTGAGCGTCTGGCCCTGTTGTTCAATGCAGGCTTTCCTCCTTCCTAAAAGGGGGTTTAGGAGAGTGGTGGAGGTATAGGCACCTGGGGGACCATCTTCAACCTGGCCATGACTCCCCCATTCTGATGTGGGCCAGCCTGGGAGGAGAGAGGCAGGAGGAGGCTGCACAGGTGATTCTGACACAGGGGTGGGGAACTCGTGTGGTATAGACCAGCCCTTCTCCAGTGCCACTGTGTGTGTCAGCCCCCAGGGATCTTGTGACACTGCAGCTTTGGGTTCAGTAGGTCTGGGTGATGCCAAGGCCCGCTGCTGAGCAGTGAGGGTGTAGGGAGTGCTAGCGACATGCAGACCCAAGTGGCTGTCGAGGCTCGCCGCCACCAGACGAGGGGCCAGCTTTCAGAGAGCGGGATGCCGAGGGCCAGGCGGGCAGGCTACCGCATTTCTGTCATGTTTTAGCATACAGTTCTCAGAAATGAGGACTCTTTTTTCATGTTTGTTTATTTAAATTAAAATAATAAAACTATTTTGCAAGAGAGAGAGAGAGAGAGAGAGAGCGAGCGAGAGCGAGAGCGAGGGAACGAGCAAGGGAGGGGCAGAGAGAGGGGGAGAAAGAGAGAATCCCAAGCAGGCTCTGTGCCCTCAGCACAGAGTCCGATCCAGGGCTCAGACCCACAAACCACAAGGTTATGACCTGAGCTGAAACGAGGAGTTAGACGCTTAACCGACTGAGCCACCCAGGCACCCTTAAATGTTTGTTTATTTTGAGGGGTGGGTAGAGAGAGAGGGAGAGAGCATCCCAAACAGGCTCCACACTGTCAGTGCAGAAAAGGCTCCATCTCATGAACCATATGAGGCATCATGATCATGAGCTGAGGCAAAATCAAGAGTCAAATGCCTAACTGACTGAGCCACCCGGGTGTCCCAAGGATGAGGACTCTGAATAACCATAATCACGACATCACTTTTATGCCTAAACAACCAAAACAGCAGACTTCCTTATGTATAACACATCTCAAGAAACCCCAAATCAGGATGTAAATTGGTATAATTATATGGGAAACAGTATGGAGTTTCCTCAAAAACTTAAAAATACAATTATCATATGATCCAGCAATCACGCTTCTGGGTATTTAAAGGAAATGAAGTCATCGTCTCTGAGAGATGTGTGCATTCCCTTGTTCCTTGCAGCATTATTCATAATAGTCAAGACACAAAAATGACTTATATGTCCATCTGTGAGTGAGCAGATAAAGAAAATAGGTATGTGATACAGTGGAATATTACTCGGCCATAAAAATAAGGAAATACCTTTTGTGATAACATGGATGGATCTTGAGGGCACTATGCTAAGTGAGACAAGTTAGAGACAAATACTGTATGGTCTCACTTTGTGAAATCTAAAAAAGCCAACCTCATAGAAATAGAGATTATAATGGTGGTTGTCAGGGTCTGGGCTTGGGGTGGGGGAAACGGGAGTGTTGGTCAAAAAGTATGTATTCCCAGTAATAAGATAAAGAAGTCTTGGGGCGTATGGCTGACTCTTGTTAACACAAACTGTATTGAATCCTTGAAAAGAGAGTCTATCTTAAATGTTCTCATCACTACCACACACACACACACACACACACACACACACACACACCCCAAAATGGTAATTATGTATGAAGGGAAGGATGTGTTAACTAATTTTATTGTGGACATTATATTGCAATATTAAGTGTATCAAATCATTACATTATCTTAGACTTATACAATGTTGTGTCAATTATATCTCAAAGCTGAAGAAAAGGTAAAACATGACAGACAAAAATAGTTATATCTTCACTCTTCACACACATACACCACCAACACCACTACCACTCCCACCGCCAACAAAATCCAAATTCAGAATGTTCCCAGAGGTGGCCTTGCTGTTTTGTTTCAAGGTCCACGCTTGTAGTCATGTGATGTGGAACACACTTTTGATTGTTCTTGTTGCTTATTATGGTTTTTTTAAGTAGTAGCTAAAAGTATATTTTGACAAAGGAATTAAGGTTAAGCATTGTACAGCATGCAAAGTAAATAGAGTTTAAGTCCCATTTGCCTCAGGGTTTCTTTTAAAATACACGTCTTGCAGGGAGATAATCACAATTTTGGCCACTTGACATGTATTTTATAATTATTTACAGAAAACAAACTGTAGCACTAAAAAGGCAAAACTAGTTTTGGATCAATTCCTTAGTTAAAAGTATCTGTAGAGGCACCTGGGTGGCCCAGTCAAACACCCAACTTTGGCTCAGGTCACATCTCACAGCTTCTGTGAGATCAAGCCCGACATTGGGCTCTGTGCTGACAGTGTGGAGCCTGCTTGGGATTCTCTCTCTCTCCCCCCGCTCTCTCTCTGCTCCACCCCGTTTGTGCTTTCTCTGTCTCTCAAGATAAATAAATAAATAAGCTTAAAGAAAATGTTTGTAGGGGTGCCTCGGTGGCTCAGTCATTGAAGCATCTGACTCTTGATTTCGGCTCAACTACATTAAAAAAAATTTGTAGATACCTCGTGCCCTTAACAAATTTAGGTATTGAAACACACACACACGTACACATGCACGTACGCACACTTTTAATATCTTGTTGCCTTTAACAACCCCATCTTCCTTTTCAGGTGCATTGCTGTGCAGGCCACGGTGAGCTGAAGCATTTACAAAACTCCTAGTTACACCAGGGCAAGTTACGCCAGCATTCAGATTTTTCTCTTCATCTCTTAGGTTCAATGTAGAACATTGTTCTTCTTGCACATTTAGAGCATTTTAACAATCCGGAAGTGTTTTGGCATGTATTTCTTAAAGATAAGGACTCTTTTCAAAACCATAATCACAATATCATTTTTACACCTACAACAATTAACAATGTGTACTTCTCACCAGACTTCCAGTTCAAATATTCTATGACACATAGTTAACATATTTACAAAGTCATTTGTTCAAATCTGGATTTGGAGGTCCATACTCTGTGATTGGTTGGTTGTCCCTGAATCTCTTTTAGTCTAGGTTCCCTCATCTCTTTTCCCTCCCCTCCTCTCCCCTCCTCTCCCCTCCCTCCTTCCCCTCCCCTCCCCTCCCTCCCTCCCTTCCTTGTTGAAAAAGCTATGTCATTTGCTTGTAGAATTTTTCAGAGTTTGGATTTTGTTGACTGCACCTTAGCGTGCCATCTGACATATTCCTGGACCCCTTGGGTTCTCTGAAAACAGCAGCAAATCCAGAGGCTTGCTTTGCAAGGATGGCACACCCTTCTGTCACGAGGCTCTTGAAGCCTCGTTGTCTCTCTGTCTAACGTTAGCAGGCATTAGTGACCCTTGCCCGGGTGCTGGATTACATTAAAGTTTACAAAATGTCCATTGCCTCATTCCTTCTTCATTTTTTAGCCAAAATACTCCTGTAATGAGAAATTTCTCCTCATCAACTCTTTGGTTATCCTAAATTCATAAGAGAAAGGCAGGACAAATGTTTGATTGTTTCCCTTAATTTACCAGTTTTCAGAAAAGTGAGTTTGTCCCCTAGCATTCTACAAAAGTGATCATTGATTTTTTTAAACAAAATCTCTATGAAACATAGATCATATAACATATATCAATTTTTGAATATTTATTTTTGAGAGAGAGCAAGAGCGAGAGTGAGAGAGAGAGTGCGAGTGAGCACATGAGCTGGGGAGGGGCAGAGAGCAAGGGAGGGCTTGACGTGGGGCTCGAACTCACGAATTGTGAGATCATGACCTGAGCTGAAGTCAGATGCTCAACTGACTGAGCCACCCAGGTGCCCCAACATATATCGATTTGAGACACCAAACCTGTTTCATGTGTTTCAATCTATTGCAATGATTCTTTTTAAAAAAAAAATGTTTATTTATTTTGAGAGAGAGAGAGAGAGAGAGAGCCCCCGACAAGGGGGTTCGATCTTATAAACTGTGAGATTCTGACCTGAGCCAAAGTCAAGAGCTGGACGCTCAACTGACTGAGCCACCCGGGCATCCCCATTGCAGTTATTCTTACTGGTACTCATATTGTCCCATCTGTGGCCAGCAGGAGTCTTTTCTCATCCACTTCTGTATTCTTTTGACATGACTCTATTAGTCTTTGATGGCATCCTTGCTTTGACAAGATTATTTCTTGTCTTTGACAAGATCTTTCAGGCTTGTTACCTTTCCTGCCCCAGACTTGGAATAAGTCATTTCTATGAGGCTACCTGGGTTGTTTTTTTAGTGAAAAAAAAAATGGCATTTGGAAACTAAATGCAATTATTTCTGAAAAAAATTACATATTGCTCTTCTTGGATCATCTTTCTAGAAACGTTTTGATGTGGGGCTGTTGATCCTTTTAGTTTTATTTATTTTTGTTAATCTCATGTTTTAGTTTCAAAAAAGTTTCAAAAATTTTAAACCCTGGTCCAGTTTATTTATGTATTATTCTGTTTGTCCAACTTTAAATTGTAATCTTCAAAGGAAAAAAAATGTTGGTTTTAAACTTCACTTCTGTTCTGTGTTAATCTCTGTAGACACACACTTACTAAGTGGTTTTCTGATACTGTGACAAAGTATTTATAATGCAGTTGATGAAGGAAATGGTCTTGAAGTAGATACTTGACTAGCAACTATTATCTCAAATTGTCCTTCAGCTGTTAAAAATGTCAAGTGGAAAGAGTCGCAAGCCATGGGTAGTTATAATGTGGGCAGACTCACGATTGTTATATACTGTCATGCACGGAACCCGATGAAACCCTCAGACGCACGGTCGCTCGTGACGTCCACACTACGGTGCTGCGGGCGCACCAGGTATCCTCTCCAGACTGGATGTCGGGGCGCACAGAGTAGCTATCCTTGTAACAGTTTGAACTTCCAGATGGCTCTGAAGAGCCGTCGCTGCGCCCTTATGTTCCGCTTCCAGCCCCGTGCATTTGTCTCGGACCCGAGCCTCTTGGATTTTCAGCTTCTTTTTTTTTTTTTTAGATTTTTTAAAAATGTTTTATTTATTTCTAGGAGAGAGAGAGAGAGACAGCATGAGCAGGGAAGGGTCAGAGAGAGAGGGAGTCACAGACTCTGAAACAGGCTCCAGGCTCTGAGCTGGCAGTCAGCACAGAGCCCGACGCGGGGCTTGAACCAATGAACCGTGAGATCATGACCTAAGCGAAAGTCGGACGCTTAACTGACTAAGCCACCCAGGCGCCCCTGGATTTTCAGCTTCTTGACAGAAAGCAGCATCTTTGCGGGTTTCTCTGCACTTGGCAGCCGGCCCCGCCTGAGCACCTGATGGGGCCAAAGAGTCAGCTCAGCACTTGAGGGAGGAAGCATTGGGCAACGTGACTTTTCTTTCAGGAGGCCCACACGCTTGTGTTACACTTCCTTCTGCCTTCTGGGGGCTCACCCTTTAGCGGGACCATTACATCTGGGGGTGTAAGCGAAGCCTGAAGAGGGACACTGAATATACTGGGGATGGCAGCAAACGTTCCCTGTGGTTTCCTGTCACCTCTGTCTGTTTTCTCCCTTACAGACCGTGCATTTCTTGGTAACAGGGCCATGCAGTGACTCAGGCCTTGCCCCCGGGCGGACTGACCACTCTTTTCCTGTGGAATCATTCTTTGCTTCCCTCCTTTTGACCTGCTTCCCCACTCGTCTTGCGTCTTACAGCTCATTCCACATAGCTGCGCTGAAGCCTGCAGAAAGCCTTTGGCCTTTCTTCTTTCATGCAGCACAGCGCTTCCACTTCTAATGCCAGTTCCCCAGCCACCCCCATGCTGTCCTTGAGAAAAGCCAGGGTGTATTCTGTTGCAGCCCTTACAAAGCATCTTGTACTAAAGGGCTCTATATAAATTTTTTGAATGTTTTATTTATTTTTGAGAGAGAGAGACAGAGTATGAACAGGGGAGGGGCACAGAGAGAAGGAGACACAGAATCCGAAGCAGGCTCCAGGCTCTGAACTGTCAACACAGAGCCTGACGCAGGACTGGAACTCACTAGCAGTGAGATTATGACCTGAGCTGAAATTGGACACTTAACCAACTGAACTACCCAGGCACCCCTCTATGAATTAATTTTTGAAGTTTATCTATCTATCTGTCTATCTATCTATCTATCTATCTATCTATCTATCTATCCATCCATCCATCCACCCACCCACCCACCCATCTATCCATCTATCTATCTATCGAGCCAGAGAGAGCAGGGAAGGGGCAGAGAGAAAGAGAATGCCAAGCAGGCTCTGCACTATCAAAGCAGAGCCCAATGGGGGAGCTTAAACTCATGAAACTGTGAGATCATGACCTGAGCGGAGATTAAGAGTTGGACGCTTAACCTACTGAGCCACTCAAGTGCCCCCTCTTCTTCCTTTTAAAGTTTGGTTGGCCCCAAACCTTTTGGATCCTGTCACTGAGAAAAATAGGGGATCACCTTTAGGCACCTGTCTTTAGGTCTCTCCTTTGAATCTGAGAATAGGCTGTCATTATATAAAGAAAATCGAGCCATCTTGTTACTTAAAACTGTCAGATATTTATGTAAAGCAACATTCATGTGCTTGCTTTCTTCTACTGAAAAAAAGGTTATGCTTTCTTTAAGTGACTAAGCTATTTTGACTTAATTGTCTTTTTTATTAAATTGGTTTTCTAAGGTGCAGTTTATTTTCTCCTCCGTGATTGTTGTATAGAACCCTTCTCTCTACAGGCTTATCAACTGTCATCAATTGTCTTGATTCTTTGCTAGGTTTTTTTTTTTTCCCCCCTGCAAGTTCATCTGCATACTTTCCTGGTGCTTTCTTTTCTTTCTTTTTTTTATTTTACTTCTTTTTTATTTATTTCTTTTTCTGGCCGAGTTATTTTTCTCCCGTGTATCTAAGGCCCATTCTTAAAAGAGCTGCACATTAGGTTTGCAGGGGTTAATCTCAGTCGGGAAGTGTTTAATAACTCATTGTTTCTGGCTCTTTGGGCGAGGCCTGTCGAGGCCAAGACTTCTAAACGCAGGCTGTGGGGGGACTCGCCTCCCAGGCTTTGTGAAGCACTTCCGGTTGAGGCAGCTCCTGACACAGCCATGGCCCCGCATCCCATTCTCACCTCTGCTCCGGGGCCCCTCTGCTATCAGGGGCAGTGGCGGCAGTAGAGGTGGGAATGGAGTCGAGGCTGATCACAGTAGTGCTTGGGAAGCTTGGACTAGTGGGCCAGAGAGTGTTTTGTGACTGACTGGCCGTGCTGGTTTTTGGCTTTCCCTAGCCTTCAAGTCAAACAATTAGGCTCTCATCTGAGACTACATTTTGCTGTGCTGAGTGACAAGCTATGGTTTGGGGTAACACTTTCTTAGGACATGCACTCCTTTGCCAACAGTTATTGAGCACCTACTATATGCCAGATGCCAGGTGAGGGGGAAGAGGTGCTCGGATCTGCCCTTTAAGGGCTCCCATCCTGGGGACGAGGCAGGGAGAACATGCGTGGGAAAGCCTTCGTGACACAGCCCCATACAGGACCGCAAGGCTCGTGGCTGCTGTTTGAGGAGCAGCTTCTGTGTGCAGGAGTTTACAAGCATCGTCCCTCATCTTTGCAACAACCTACTGGGAAATCATCTCCCGATCTGAAGCACAGAGCGAATGAATGCAAGTAAGGTGTGTGGCCCCTGTCACACAGCTAGTGAATGTCTACGCCGGAACTCACTCCCAGGCCTCCCAGGCTTCAAGGCCAGTGTTCTTTCTCCCATAGCTCACGTCCACGGTGAAGATGCATGGGTGCAGGCAGCATGGGTTGAGAGATGGGCTGGGAGGCTGGCCTAGCGAGCAGTGTGATAAGAGCGTCCTGAGCGCCATGGGAGGCAGTCGGTGGTGGGCCTTCTTTCCTCTCTCACAGCTGGCTGCTTCTTTCTCTTCTCTCTTGATTGTTCTCTTTTCCCTTCTGTGCTGAGGCCCAGTTCTGGGAGCTGCTGCTAGGCCGCTATGGACATCGTTTAACCCTGCAAGCAGCACCCCCTTGCAAACGGTGCCTGGGGAGAGAGCTTAGGCTCAGTGGCTCTTTGTTCACTGGGGTCTGTGTTCTGCACCTGTCTTCCTCGGGGAAGCTCATGTTCAGGTTCTAACAGTTTTAGTCCTTAGGAATGATCCTTTGTTGGGCCTTGAATGGTCTCCTTAGTGGTGTGTTTGTGAAGATGCCAAAAGGAAGTGTACTGGTGTGGAGGTCAACTTTGTTGGACTTGAAGGTCCTCACAGTGCCTGTGGCCCTGGCCTAGGAAGTTTAGACCTAAACCCTCAGCCTTGACACTACTGGGAGAGCACGGGATGGTGAGAACGGGGCCTCGTGCAGACTTGTGTAGGGAAGAGTCTGTTGTTCAAAAAGTTGATGTACAAGTGTATCTTTTAGGGTTCTCGGGTTACCAGCAACAGAAACCAACACTCCCTCAACGAAGACGGAAGAGGGTTTACTGCAGGGCTGCTGGCTGGTTTGTAGATGGAAGGAGAAGTGGAAGATTGGGTTGAGAAAAGATGGCAACCGGGGAGCCCCAGAGATCTCTGCCTCTTTTGGGAGCCCTACTGGGGGATCCGCTCTAGCCACGCCCAGTCTTTGTCATGTCCATCTGCTGTTGGGAGCCGTAGTTGAGTCCTATGTTGTCAGAGGTAGAAAGTCTCATCAGACTGTATCTCATGCGAGAGGGGAGGGTCTCCCAAATGGATTCCCCTCTCTGAATGGGGATTGGTCTCTTTCCGGGACACAAAGGCAGTCAACCACCTCAGTGAGTGATATCTACGATTATAAATTCCAGAACATACAACACATGGTCTTTTTATTTTTAAAAGCCATATCGAGGTAGGGTGTCTGGGTGGCTCAGTGGGTTAAGCATCTGACTCTTGATTTTGGCTCAGGTCATGATCTTAGTCTTGAGATCAAGCCTTGTGTTGGGCTCCGTGCAGAGCATGGAGCCTGCTTGGGATTCTCTCTCTCCCTCTCTCCCCTGTTTGTGTGAACACACACTCTCCCCCCCCACCTCAGTAAATACAATTATAAAAAATTTAAAAAGCTATATTGAGGTATAAAATTCTACCCATTTTAAGTGTACAGTTCGATGATTTTAGTAAATTTACAGCATTGTGAAACCCCCACCACAACTTAATTTTAGAACATTTCTGTCATCCCAGTAAATCTCTTGTGTTCATCTGCATTCACTCTCTGGCCTAGGGAACCACTGATCTCTTTTCTCTCTTATTAGATTGGAACATAGGTTCTTGAATATTCCTGACTGGTGTAATTGCCCTGGATATTCTGGGAACTAAGCTGCATAGGAAAGGAAAATAAACCCAATGGCATGGATATCTGGATCTTTCTGGTCTTGGTTTTCCTCCTTTTTACTTCACTTCTTCTCTTGTCTCACTGGGACCATGATGTGGGAGAGTTTAGTCCCAGTCTTGATGCTGCCATGATTTTAGCTCTCACTCTCTCTAAGCCTCAGTCATGGAACCCTCCAGGCCTCAGTTCCTCGTCTGTAAAATTCAGAAAAGGATTTGACAAGACAATACCTAGTGCTCTATCTCCAATGATCAGGAATCATGATCTTTTTTAGTGAAATATTTTTTATGGCAAAAAATTAGTTATTTTATACGATTTCTTCAATCAGAGGACTGGAACATAACATTAAGAAATTATTCTTTTTTTTTTTTAAACATTTTTTATTTATTTCTAGGAGAGAGAGAGAGAGAGACAGCGTGAGCAGGGGAGGGTCAGAGAGAGAGGGAGTCACAGACTGAAACAGGCTCCAGGCTCTGAGCCGGCAGTCAGCACAGAGCCCGACGCGGGGCTCGAACCCATGAACCGCAAGATCATGACCTAAGCGAAAGTCGGACGCTCAACCGACTAAGCCACCCAGGTGCCCCAAGAAATTATTCTTTAAAATTCACAAATGAAGTGATTCTTTTTATTTTTTATTGAGGTATAATTGACACATGCCCTGTTAGTTTCAGCTGTACAACATAATGATTTGATATTTGTATATATTTCAAAATGATCATCACAATAAGTCTAGTTACCATCCATCACCACACATAGCTACAGAATTCTTTTCTTGTGATGAGAACTTGTAAGAGTTACTCCTTTGGCAACTTTAAATATGCAATAAAGTATTATTATTATTTTTTTTAAATGTTATTTATTTCTAGGAGAGAGAGAGAGAGACAGCGTGAACAGGGGAGGGTCAGAGAGAGAGGGAGTCACAGACTGAAACAGGCCCCAGGCTCTGAGCTGGCAGTCAGCACAGAGCCCGACGCGGGGCTCGAACCCACGAACCGTGAGATCATGACCTAAGCGAAAGTCGGACGCTTAACCGACTAAGCCACCCAGGCGCCCCTGCAATAAAGTATTATTAACTATATTCACCATGGCATACATTACATCCCCATGACTTCTTTATTTTATAACTGGAAGTTTGTACCTTTTGACTCCCTTCACCCATTTCCCTGCCTCCCCTCCCCACCTACCTTTGGCAACTGCTTTTTTCCTTTCTTTTTTTGTAGAGTCCACATGTAAGTGAGATCATGCGAGAATTCTCTTCCTCTGTCTTTCTCTTTCTTTCACTTAGCATAATGTCCTCAAGGTCCTTCCATGTTGTTGCAAATGGCAAGATTCCATTCTTTTTTATGGCTGAGTGATATTCAATCTCATATATAGTACATCTTCTTTATCCATTTGTCCTTGATGGACACTTAGGTAGCTTCCATGTCTTGCCTTTTGTAAATAATGCTGCAGTGAACATAGGGATGCAGGTATCTTTTCAGATAAGTGTTTTCTTTTTCTTCAGATACATACCCAAGAGTGGGATCGCTGGATCATAGGGTAGTCCTATTTTTAATCTTTGGAGAAACCTCCATACTGCTTTCCATCAGTGGTGCACGAGGGTTCCTTTCCCCCCACAACCTTACCAACACATGTTATTTCTGGTCTTTTTGATACTAGCCATTCTGATAGGTGTGAGGTGATCTCTCGTTGTGGTTTTGTTTGCATTCCCCTGATGATTAGTGATATTGAGCATCTATTCATACATCTGTTGGCCATCTGATGTCTTCTTTGGAAAAATGTTCAGATCCTCTGCTCATTTTTTAATCAGATTGTGTGTGTGTGGTTTTTGTTTTGAGGGTTTTTTTTGTTTTGCTATTAAGTTATATGAATTATTTATATATTTTGAATATTAGTCACTTATGAGATATATGATTTGCAAATATTTTCTCCCATTCAGTAGGTTGTCTTTTCATTTCATTGATGGTTTCCTTCGCTGTGTGTATATTGGAAATTCTTTAAAAAAATTTTTTATTGTTTTTTTTTTATTATTTATATCTGAGAGAGAGAGAGAGACAGCATGAGCAGGGGAGGGTCAGAGCGAGAGGAAGGTACAGAATCCAAAGAGGCTCCAGGCTCTGAGCTAGCTGTCCTCACAGAGCCCAACGCGGGGCTCGAGCCCACAAACTGAGATCATGACCTGAGCCGAAGTCTGACGCTTAACCGACTGAGCCACCCAGGCGCCCCATATCGGAAATTCTTAAAGCTTAAGGCTCCTTAAACTGCACGAGAGGTTTGCGGCATCATCTATATGTATATATAGACAAAGGAAATTAATTGGGAAACTTTCATTCTCCTTCATGCTTTCTGGCTTATTCATGTGTTTGTGGCACTGGACATGATCTAAGCCAGGGAGGTGGAGTCCTGAAACAGGCCAGGGCTCTTCGCAGATGGAGCTTCTAGTCTGACTGGGCTGAGCCACTGTGAAACCGTGGCACAATTAAGTGACAGGAGACAGGAAGTTCAGTGCACAGAGGCGGGGAGGGGCCGGGTGGCAGAGAGGGGCCTCTGAAATGCCACCGTGAGGAGTTTGCTGTGAAGAGGTGCTTGGCAGCTGGCTTAGCCAAATGACAGTTAAGAAGCACACATTTCATCTTTTGGGGGAGGACACATTCCAGCAAGTTTGAAGGCGGAAATCTGGGTGGTTGACCCGTTTTGCGTGTCGAAGCAGACCTCTCATCTCCCCTGGCTCTCCCCGTGTGGACGCACCGGTTAACCGTAGTCTCGGCTTCTGCAGCTCCGGGAGATGCAGCAAACGTGTGGAGGCTGGCTTTTGGCACAGCAGGCAGCTGAAGGGTGGTATTTTTCTGACAGGGAGATGTTCTTAAGTTTGGTAATTTATGGTGTCTTTCAATATGGGATTTTGTTTACTGTTGCCCTAATTATACCTCTGATGTATTTTATTTAGCTTAGTGTTTTAATTTTGTGCTCATGTCCACAGGTCGTTCCCCAAAGGGTACCATTAAAAGAAATCTTAGGCCATGTTTTATAGCTCCTGAAGCCTCCCTGCTGCTTCCTAAAGCCAAGGAAATGGGTTTCGGGGATGCAGACTTTCTCATGGGCTCTTGTGAATATTTTGACTGTGTTTATGAAGTGTGAGGTCTTGATTTCCTGTCTGCCAAGTATTATCCTAAATTATCTCTGTCCAACAGAAGTATAATACCAGGCCGAGTATGTCATTTTAAATGTCCTAATAGTCACGTTCATAAGGCAAGAAGAAACAAGGTAAAAAGAAATAATATACTTATTTAACCCAGCATGTCCAAAATATCATTTCAACGTACAAGCTAAATAGGAGATATTTAACATTTTTTTCCCCCTAATTCTTTGCGACCTGCTGTGTATTTTATAGCAAATCTCCATTTGGACCAGCGACAGTTCGGGTACTCAGTGGTCAAATATGGCAAGTGATACTGTCGTGGACAGCCAAAGTCCGGAACCTTTCAAAGTCTTTCAGAGGACACAGGACAGAGGCTTTTAGGGAGATAGGAGAGACACAGCCTCATGATTTATGAGTGCTTAAGAAAATCATACATAGGTTTCCTCCTCTAAGAGAAACCTGATATGTAAAAATTCATCTTGACAGGAAAGGTAAAGCAGGAAGTGATTATTCATGTTACAAAAGAATTAACCACAGGATTCTTTAAATAGCAAGCTCCCTTAGTGCACTGAACAATCTGACTTGATTTGCAAAAGTGTGATTGACACTCGGCATTTTGGTAGCATCTTTGTTGGGCAGAGAACTGCCTGCCATTATAAAATGCAAGCTGGCCAGTGGGTTATCATGGTTTATTTGAGCACCTACTACAGGTCGTGGGTGCTCATAGGAGAGAGACAACGGACTAAGAGGTAGGGGTCATCTGTACCCAGAAGGCATTTAGAAGCTCACTGGGAGGATGTGACCACATGGAATTGCCTTAAGGCCAGGGCCCAAGGAGGCCTGGGGGCTGGAGGAGCCCAAAAGGCGATAAGAGACAGTCAGGGCCCCCAGCTGGGGCCGAAGGCAGACAGGGTGTATGTGATGCCCTAAGTGTCTAGGAGCTTAAAACAAGTGTAAATCTGGAAAGACCAGATAGGATATTGGGAAGACTCAAAAACTACACAGTTAGGTGTTTTTTTGGTAAACATTTTTTTAAATGCTTTATTTATTTTTGAGACAGAGCACAAGCAGGGGAGGAACAGAGACGGGGGGGACAGGAGTTCCAAAGCGGGCTATGCACTGAGAGCAGCAAGCCTGATGTGGAGCTCGAATTCACGAAGTGCAAGATCATGACCTGAGCTGGTCAGACCCTCAACTGACTGAGCCACCCAGGTGCCCCTGTTAGCTTTATTTATCCCCGAGCCCCCAGTTCCTAATCTCCAGCCTTACTCACAATAAGCGTCACTTAAGGTGTGTCCTTGGCTCATCAAAGGAGAGAGACTGAAGCAGAAGCAGGAGGTGTTTCTCATCAGTTTGAGACAGCAGACAGCAGCTGTTTACTTCCTAGGAACCATCTTGAAGCAGATTCCTTTGTCCTCTTCCACCTCCGTTTCGGTAAGGCCCGCCTACGGAATAAAGTGAGAATTGCTGTTTAGCTTGTGTTATGGAAGTTGATGGGGTTCCGGGTTCCCCAAAGCACACAGGGTTCAAGTTCAGTGTCTAGACAGACTGTTGTCTAGATTCCTCCTTAGCATTCTTCCTGTGCTCTCTCTCCCCCAGCCAGATCCCATATGCTGCTCCCCCCACCCATTCCACTCCCCTTGATCTCCTGTTCCCCTCAGACAGACTATGAGCTTCTTTCAGCAAGCGCTCATGGGGTCAGCCTTGAGGAGTGTAGGTCAGTGTCCAGGCCTTTTCTTGGTTAAAAAAAAATCTATTATTAAAAAAATAATTGAGTGTTTCCATGTATATATTTATTTACAGACTGCATGCATATATTATTGTACTAGTTGATTGAGCAAACCCAAAAGAAGCTTCTAAACATTTATCATTAGGTTTAGTGGACTTGGGGAAAACATAAGGTTGAGTGTTATATGCCTTCAGACACTGGTGGAAAATGAAGACCTTTGTCTTGATGATTCAGGTACGTACATTTAAATATCTTGCAATCCCAGTAGTTTCGTACTATAACCAGGTAATTTGCACCTGTATCCGCGGTGGGGAACACACTGTATTATCAGTGGTCCTGATACTTTAGTCGTAGCTCTGGAAGATCTGGTTGGTTTGTGTTTGCGTTCGCCTCCAACCTGGCTGGCCGCGAGCCATGCCGTTTCCTTGTTTACCCCTGCTTTCTTTACACATATCTTTTTAAGCCTTTCCTCCAATTATTGAGGGGCCATAGCCATAAAGAGGCTTCATCAGGAGACCGCCCACCACCGCATGGGCACCCCCTGACTCCCCGAGCTGCAGGCCTGGCTCCAGCTCCAGCAAGCAGCCTTGTTGAGGGGCCCTGCTGGCCTCAGGCTGCTTCCTGCCCTCACAGCACCCTCGACTGCCTGACCTAGAGGCTAGATCAAGGAACCAGTGTCATTTTATAAATGGAATATAAGAGAAGCTGCATGTTTGTCTTTTTAAAATGAAAAGAAAACGAATCGCGGTTCTGATTTTTTTTTTTTTTTCATGATGTCAACTAATCCCCGAAGTGAGCGCATCCCACTTTGGAGAGCACTGGCTCAGAAAATGAGCTTAACTGCTTTGCCGAGTTTCAGGTTCTTTAATTGGGAAGATGAGCATCATCATATTGTGAGGAGTGAATGAGATAATGCAGGAGACATGTTGGGCACAGAAACACTGGTTACTGCTGGCTCAGTTCCAGTGGCAAAGCTTTAGTGGATCCCTGTCTGGGTCATTTGAAGAAAATTGTTGTTTTTAAATCAACCTGGTTCCAGTTGTTATGCTGGCTCATTTTTTTCTCTTTTTAAAATGTTTTTATTTATTTTTGAGACAGAGAGAGAGCACGAGAGGGGGAGGGGCAGAGAGAGAGGGACATACAGAATCCAAAGCAGGCTCCCGGCTCTGAGCCGTCAGCACAGAGCCCGATGCGGGGCTCAAACCCACGAACTTGAGATCATGACCTGAGCCGAAGTCGGAGGCTTAACTGACCGAGCCACCCAGGCGCCCCATAATGGCTCATTTTAACTGCTGGGGAGCAGAGCGTGATACAAGAAAGTAGGAGTGTTTCTGCCTTCGTACTTGTCAGGAGCCAGGAAGAATCGGAAAAAGTTGCTTTGTTTAGGCTCTGATGCTCTTCCTTTTTGTTGACAAGTGCTGAGAAGGGTTTACGATTCAACTTCATCCAGGGAAGAGTCATGACAGCAGAGTCGGCCAGCTAATTTTGGAATGAAAAAGATGATCCAGGCGAAGGAAGACATTTCACTTTGAGTTGCTAGTGAACTGTCTGGGTTCGCTGACATTATGAATGGATGGGGTGAGCATGCCAGTCTGGAGGGCCAGGGTCTTCTGAGCTGGAAGCACTTTGGGAATTCACTCCTAATGGAGACACAAAGCCCATTCCACAGGGGGTCCGCTCACCTACCGGCCTTTTTCCTGGAAACCTACCCCATTGCGTTGAAATTTCAGGTCATTTGCGCTTTTTTGTCTCCTACTGAAGAAATCTTTGCCAAACCCAAGATCGCCAAGGTTTCATCCTGTGCTTTCTTATGAAAGTGTGATACTTTTAGCTCTCAGATTTAGGTCTGTGATCCATTTTGAGTTCATTTTTGTATGTGTGCTTCTTACAGAGCTCATTTAAAACTTTTCCTCTTCTATTTCCATGATTTCTAAGTTGCTAATTCACCACTTGGGTTTCACCAAATTTTCGCTACCCTTGTATTTATTCATTTGCCATTTGTTCATTCACCCTGAGCTGCAAATATAGAAGGAAAAGGACAGGAGGTTTATTGGTTGAGGTGGGATTGCTTCGCTCTGCTCCTGCACTTTGTCAACAAGAGGCATCTGCATCGTCTGCTGCCTCCACCTATGACCGAGTATAAAAGCTCACCACGGATTGGGAGAGCACTTTAAAATGGTGTTGCTGCATGAGGAGCACTCTGTGGAGAGGGCAGTTGTCTTGAGGGCATCCGGTCTTTCCAGATTTACCCTGCGACGTCAGCAGTCTGAGACCCTGGCTTGGCCAGCAGGGCCCTCAGCGTCAGCTGTCTTTGTACATGTGGTGGCTGAGAGCTGGGCATTATCTCCGTAGGGTGGGAGTTATTATCGCCCACACTTTACATGCCTGAGGCCCAGAGAAGTTAACAGCACACAGTTGGTCTTTGCAAGGCTGGGGACACCTGAGCGCCAAACCTGCGTGTGTTATCTGCCTTCTCTGCACTTGCGGAAATGATGCTGAACTCCTCTGGGAGTGCAAATGTGATTGGCCTTCTGTCGTTGTGCGGTTTCCCCTCTGAAGCTCCTGCTGGCCCTGAGAACTGTAGGCCACTCTGCTGGTGCCTCACCACGGACCTGTGCTTTGTGGTTTCTGTGCGATAGGCCTCAGGTTAACCAAAATCAGGTTGCTGTGTGGGGTCCTGTTATTTTAAGTACTGGTAGAGGGGAAGTCCCTTTAATATGACGTTACTGATCTTCCAGGGCTGGCGGGCCTCAGACTTCTCCAAGATCTGATCTCAGGTGCTGTGTTTTCTGTCCCTGTTCCTTCCAGTGGAGGCCATAGTGGAGTTTGACTACCAGGCCCAGCACGACGATGAGCTGACGATCAGCGTGGGTGAGATCATCACCAACATCAGGAAAGAGGATGGAGGCTGGTGGGAGGGACAGATCAACGGCAGGAGAGGTTTGTTCCCTGACAACTTTGTAAGAGTGAGTACAACGTGAAACCCTTTTCCTGTCTCCTGTGTGGGTTCTCCCAACCAAAACTGTGGGGGTGCTTGGGTAATTTCACGGGCTCTCTTACGGGATGAGTTGACAGTTTGACCTCTTCTGTGCTCTCAGAAAGAGAATGGATAGCTTTGCACTAGATATCTAGAGATACCCGTTTTGAAATCACTTTCTTAAGACCCAGAATGTTCTTATGTTCTTTTTAAAGTGATGTGTCACTTAGAAAATGCTGGAATAATATAAAGCTTGTTGAATTGTTTTATTTATGTGCTTGTTCACTTGCTTTGATGTTTTGAAAGAATTTTACCCTTTTCCATTCCATTCAAAGTGAAACTAGTTGTTTTAAATTTTATTACAGAGGAAGAGCGGGAAGGAGGGGCAGAGGGGAGAGAGAGAGAGAGAGAGAGGGAGGGAGAGAGAAAGAGAACCTCAAGTAGCCTCCACACATAGTGCAGAGCCTGATGTGGGGCTCAATCCCATGCCTTTGGGATCATTACCTGAGCCAAAATCAAGAGTTGTACACTCAACTACGTGAGTCACCCAGGTGCCTCATGGGATGAAAGTATTTTTGACTTTTATTTATTTATTTATTTACTTACTTATTTTAGAGAGAGACAGCATGAGGTGGGGAGAGGGGCAGAGGGAGAGAAAGAGAATCTTAAGCAGGCTCCGGACACAGCGTTGAGCCCCATGCAGGGCTTGATGCCACAACTTTGGGATCATGACCTGAGCCGAAATCAATAGTTGGACCCTTGACCAACTGAGCCATTCAGGTGTCCCTGGTGTTGACTATTAAAGGCAAGTAGCAATCAGACTAAATGGAGAATCCCACTTATGCTATGCTTTACACCTTCGTATTCTTGTCGGTTTTTTGACAGGAGCAGTATTATTTTCCTTTCCCCTTTATGGCCACAAAGCATTGAATAAAATCTACTTTTTCAGGAATGTTTTAAAAATGACGCCCTTTGCAGAAGTCATCTAGGGGTTAATTACAAAAAAAAAATTTCTTAACGCATGTTAAGAAATTACGTGCAGCACAGTTGTAAATAATGGTTGGAGCTGAGTAAAAAAAGAGAGGTGGGGGGGGGCATCATGTTGAGGCTGTTCCCTGTGGGACATACCAGGTAGGCCGAAGATTTTTTTCTACCATGAACTTGTATTTAACACTGGGGAACACAGGACTGTCCTCACTAGGAAGGGCTGTGCACAGAAATGCCCAGGCCCTCTGCTGGACTTCAGTGGTACCAGACTGGGCCCAAGACCTGCGGCTGTGGGGGCAGCTGGTACGGGGGATGCTGGGCCTGGAGAAGCAGGTGTCCCTGTCACAGAGCCTTGAGAGCTACGTGGGAGTGTTTGATGAAAAGGGATTGATAATGAAAAAGTGTCCAACTCTTGGGCCCTCTACCTGTGCCCTGCCCCCAGTCTAGAGCTAATAGGAACCCACTTCAGTCTTTCCTCAGGATCTTGCCCCAGAGTAATCTTGCTCACACTTCGTTCTTTTCTTTTTTTAAAACAATTTTTAAAATGTTTATGTTTGAGAGAGAGACAACTGTGCTCTCCTCGAGCAGGAGAGGGGCAGAGAGAGAGGGAGACCCAGAATCCGAAGCAGGCTCCAGGCTCCGAGCTAGCTGTCAGCACAGAGCCCGACGCGGGGCTCGAACCCACGAACCATGTGATCATGACCTGAGCCGAGGTCGGCCACTTAACTGACTGAGCCACCCGGGCGCCCCTCGTTCTTTTATTTTCATTGGGAAGAGGCTGGGGGTCGTTTTGTTGGTAACATGCCGATAAACTTGCTTTCTGTAAGTAGTTGTGGGAGTACAGACTTTTTTTTTTCTTGGACTACAGTTGAACCTAGCAACTCTTTCCCCATTTTGGCAGTAGGGAAGTATTCTATCTGGGCCACCACATATTAACTCTGTTGTACTGATATGTAAATGGAGGTGAATTCTTTTGCCCTTCCAAACACCCCCCACCTCCAGTTTTGGGACAAGAACTGCCCTTGAAGTTGAGTCAAATTCTGGTATGGAAGGAGGGTTTTTCCAGATAAAAAGTGATGTGAAGATGGAGGAGAAAGGAATGAGAGAAGAGGACCATGGGAAAGAGAAAGGAGATATCTGGGAAAGAAGAGGACTCTGGGAAGGAGGTGAAGACTATGGGAAAGAGACAGGAGGACCCTGGGAAGGAGGGGAGGATCATGGGAAAGAGAGAAGAGGAGCCTGGGAAGGAAGGGAGGAGCCTGGGAAGAGAGAAGGACCCTGGGAAAGAGGGGAGGACTTGGGAGGATGGAGGGCATCCCTGAGAAGGAGAAAAGACTGCAGTGTCGGCACCGGTTTTGAGGGGAGGCCCTTTTTTGAAAGCCTTATTTTTATGTCCTATAGGCTTAGTGCCCCCTCATGCCAAACCACAAATCCACAGACTCAGAGAACTTCCGAGTTGGACTTCGCTTGGGGCTCAAGGCTGGGTTCCCTGCTTAAGCATTCGTGGGGGCAGGTGGGCCCCAGGACAGGAAAGCGCAGTGTAGGAAGAGCCCAGGCCCCTTCGGAACTGGTCCTCCTTGCTCGGGGAATGCTGGGGAACAGGAGGGGCACCTAGAGGTGATGTCATGGCCCTGTGGCCTTTCTCTGCCCTCCGCCGCCTGCTGGGCCTGGGACTCCACGGCAGGCTCCTGGCCTCTGGCTCCCGTGCCGGTGAGAGACGGCGGGCAGGGAGGGACGGAGGCCACCACCATCAGGGATTATCCTGCTGGCTCCCTGCTCCGGGGGTCTGCCCCTCTGCCAGACGTTGGTTGCTCCCAAGTCCCCTTCCTCCATATTCCTCTCCCTTCATCCCTGGTGTCCAGCCCCGCCTCCTGCCTCAGAGTTTCTCTGTACCTCGCCCACTTTGGAAGTCTCCTTCTTGGTCCCGCCTCAGACTACCTAATTCGGGTGTGCCATCTGTTTCCTTTTTGGAGCCTGACTACCTCATCTGGCCACTCTGAGGATTAAAGGAGGCAGGATTTAGCACGCGGCTGGCCCCCTGCGGAGTGTACCGCTGGCCCCCGTCACCGTCTCCCCTGGCCCGAGTGCCTAATTGCTTGCCGTCTCCCCTCAGCTAGAGCAGCCCCAGTGTGGGAAGTCACACTCTTGGGAGGCTTTTGTCCCACCCCAGCCAGAAAGGACGTGGCCAGAACGGCTGGGACTGCACCACTTGTGGCTGTCACATTTGGCAGAAAAAGAAACTTCTATTCTTTCAGATGGCTGAGTCTATTTTCAAGCCTTCACCCACCGGGAATGTTTTAGGCCTATTATTGAAGATCTAGTAGGTGGATGCAATGGATGCATTTCAACAATAATGAAAACTGCCGTAGAGGGTTCGAGAAGCTGAAAATACATCTTTAGGTAATAACAATCATCGTGGCGTAAGATAGCAGTTTTGAGAGTGGGTTTACATTTGCACTATTTAGCTTAAGAATAATTTGTTCCTGAATGGAATGGGGTAGTCTTGGGGAATCCCATTGTTTATTTGTGTGCCTTTATGCCGATGTCACCACCGTCAGAGGGCTTACTTTAAGCGTTTTCTTGATTCATTTATTGGATCATTAATCAGTGTCCTTAGTGAGCATGGTCCCCCAACGTGTTGGGATTCAGTATCCAGCTTCAACTCTGTATTGTCTCAGTTTCTCAAAGAACAATACCAGCCGTTCCAGTCACCCCCTTGTTAAGAAGATGCCTGAGCTCTGCCAGCTCTTGGGCTGAGATTTACTGGCAGGCGTAAATGTACCCAACTAGGGTCCATACGGTAATGCCCTTTTGGGTTTATCTTCCTTTTTTGTTTTATTTAGTTAGTTCTTTTTTTTTTTTTTATTTAAAGATTTTATTTTTAAATCATCTCTATACCCAATGTGGGGCTTGAACTTACAACCCCGAGGTCAAGGTTACACGCTCCACCGACTGAGCCAGCCAGGCACCCCTTATTTATTTACTGTACGTGTGGAAGAAGAGGCCTTTCAAATCCCCCTTTCCTTTCTTCTCCCTATTCACTTTTGTCTCTGTCCCTCCTCTTTTTAAAAAAAATTATTCGTTTCTAGGTGAAATTTATGTAGAGTAAATGCCGAAGTCAATACTGTACCTTTTGATTTTCCTTATGCACGTGTGCACTCTGTACGCATCACCCAGGTCAATCCTATTTCTATCCCTCCAGAAAGTACTGTCATGCCTTTTCCCAGTCATCCTTCTCCCCATAGGTAATCTATCATTACAGATGAGGCTTGCCTGTATTTGAACTTCACATAAATGGGATCATTAAGTCTGTGTTCTTTTATGTATGGCTCCTTTTGCGCAACAAGATGTCGTTGCATACATCAGTGCTTTGTTCTTGCTGCATAGTCTCCCATTTTATGAATATGCCAGATTTTGTTTATCCGTTCTCCTGTTGATGGACACTTGGATTGTTTCCAATTTGGGTATTTTATGAATAAAGGCTCTGAACATTGTCCTGTCAGTCTTCTTACAGATACAGGCCCTCATTTCTCTTGTGTATTTACCCATGGGGGTGGCGTTGCTGCTCATTCACTCTCACTGTTTATGGTTTTGTGTTTATTTTTTATTTTTTACGTGTTTATTTATTTTGAGAGAGAGAGAGACAGTGAGTGTGAATGGGGGAGGGGCAGAGGGAGAGGAGAGAGAGAATCCCAAGCAGGCTCCGCTTTCAGTCTGGAGCCCGATGCGGGGCTCAGTCTCACAATCAACGTGAGATTGTGACCTGAGCTGAAATCAAGAGTTGAGGGGCGCCTGGGTGGCTTAGTCGGTTAAGCGTCCGACTTTCGCTCAGGTCATGATCTCGCGGTTCGTGGGTTCGAGCCCCGCGTCGGGCTCTGTGCTGACTGCCAGCTCAGAGCCTGGAGCCAATTTCAGAGTCTGTATCTCCCTCTCTCTCTGACCCTCCCCTGCTCATGCTGTCTCTCTCTCTCTCCTAGAAATAAATAAAAAAATATTAAAAAAAAAAAAGAGTTGGACGCTTAACTGACTGAGCCATCCAAGCACCCCTATTTTTATCTGTTTAAAGCTGTGGCCTCTGTGGATGCACGGAGGGTGTCATGCCTTTGTTGGAACCGTATTTGTGCCACTCCAGCCAGCTGAGCTCATCAGCCCGAGTCTGATTGTCTTCACATAGCGGCCCTATGAGTGTGATAGCCGAGGAATCCTGCAGCTCAGAGCTCACCCTCCAGGGATCCTATGATTGTTGGGCCCAAGAAATATCAAAGACTAATTCTTTAATTGTTTAAAACATACACATAGAGAAAGTTTTATTGTGTCAGAGTTTTATTAGACTCACTTAATGAGGGAACCAGCAGAATCACAAGGCTGATGCAGTCAGGGTATGAGAAACTGGTCGAAAAGTCAGTGGAGAAAGGGAAATTCAAGTAAGATTGCTAAGTTATATCCCAAACAGGTTCATGTTTTAGAGGGCGATCAAGTCTTAACCTCTGGGGTTATCATCTCTAGCAGAAAAGGAAAAAAAGAAAGCAGCATACCATATCGTTTTTCTATATGTTATCCTGTGACTTTCATAAGGTTGTAAAATGTTCTAGCCAAGTGTTAGTCAAATCAGGTTGCATTTCCAGAGAGAATCAGATGATTCTGCTGGGGGGGTCGAGCTTATAGAAAATACATCAGTGTGGCATCAAACGGTCATACAATCATCCCTTTTTGCCTAAGTTTTGAGTTCTGGATATTTTTTTCGGGACAGACCACAAGAGACCATAATTTGGGGTGCAATAATAAGAGGTACTAGGATAAAATCCTCAAAGTTATTTATTAAAAAATAAATAAAACAGCTGCCCTTCTGGGACCTGAAACTGCCATATAAAACAGAAAGGTAACTACCTATTAAAGGCAGATACAGGCCCTTTCATAGAAGTTTGTCTTCCCCATGGTGGATTTCATTATCAGGCTCTTTCAGAACCTTAACCCCAGATCCAGACAACAGTGTATTTTAATCCAGCAAAGGATTTCTAAGCAGCCTTTTTCTGGGTTCTCCTGACATGTATTCACAGATTCACATTTTTTAAATGGCCGGCCAAAGGAATTTAAAAAAGAAAAAGCCTTAAAACTGTGGCTTGAGCCCACAGGCACGTGGCTGACTGCTTTGAGAGGGGACCTTTGGTGAAGTGCAAGGGGACCCAGGCCCTCGACATTTTGTCGTACACGAACAGCTGTGTGGAAAGCAGGAAGCTGTGGTAGGGGTTAAAAGAATATGCTTGTTGGTTTTGAAATTGATCTGACGTGTTCTGTGAGGAAGTGAGCCGTTCTCTCCACCTGTTGGTACGTGTGTTAGGGAAGCGTATACTCTGCTTGCTGCGGGCCGTCCTGGAAGGTGAGGTGTGTTTACTTGTAGCTTGCACGTCGAATGCTGAAGGGAACAGTTTTCAGCTTGCTTTCCCATTGCCTCAGCCTTCATTTGCTGGGTGTTTTGGATCTCTCCCTGGCATATCCTGAGCCTGTTGTGTATTTGCCTAAAGTGGCTGAAGAATACTGTTGTTTTGTAATTAGTGAGGTGAAAGGTTAAGATTTTGCATATTTGTACCATGCTGAGAGAAAGCCCTTTGTTACTTTGCTGGTGGTTATTTTTATTTATTTATTTTTTGCACTAATGCAGCTTTTAATGGTGGCATAATATAGAAGTACAAGGTTTTACTAGCTTCAACTAATAGAAGTTTTAAAACATTCCTTTTTACACTACCTGGTAGCCTCATAATAGAAATGTAGCTCAGGCTGCCTAGGCTGTGTAAAAGATACAGGGCAGGATGGAGATTATTTCTTGTTTTCCGCGGGGAGAAAGAATGAACTGCCAACCCAGCACGATAATTGTACTTATTTTGAAAAAAAATGTGCTCTTTTCATCTTCATCTGCACCATCATCTGCATTAGTGGTTTCATCTTCCATTTCTTTTAGTTGGGTGGGAAATAAAAGGAAATTTGCTTTTTCAAGTTTGACATTTTCTTGTTAATACATCCTTTCTTCAGTAGGCAGCCAGCCAGTAAGTCCGCAGGAATCATCCTGGGAATTTTGAATTTTGTCGTGTACACGTGTGTTTGAGCCCAAACAGCCTGTCTTTGTTTGTTTAGTTGTTTGCTTTCTTGTTAGACAAAATATTGGCAGTGTACCCTTTCCATCTTCCCTGACATCAGATCCATTAAGGTCTCAAATCCTCATCAAAGAACCAGCTTGAAGACTTGGGGCATCGTAGTTAAAAAAAAAAAAAAAAAAAAAAAAAAAAAAAGCTCTTGCACAAACTATCCCCTCTGTGAGCATGGGCCTGTGCTGGAACTTTCCCAGTTCTGTTTGTTTGAGAGGAACAGATCATGGAAAGGAGGTACATGTGTTTACTCCCTTCCTGTGGTAGTCCTCAAAAGTCTTCAAATTTTAGTTCTGTGACAGAATAAAATTTGAATGCTGTCCTCTATGTTCCTTTTCAAACCTTGACGAAGGGCACAGTCCCCTCACTAGAGCTGTGCGTGCTTCTCAGCTCTGCTTGTGTGCACTCTGTGGCCGAGTGCAGTGGAGTGGGGGGTCCGGGGACTCAGGTAGACTCCCAAGCCTCCTCTGTTCTTGGGCCTGCGCTCGCAGCCGCCCTGCCCCCTACTCTCCAGAACACATGACCTGACGCGTCATGGTCCCTGTTCACATGGCTTGTCAAGAGGAAGACTTGTCCATGTCTTCACGATTCAAACTTTGTTGGCTCTCTGGTATCATTAAATAACCTGGAAACACGTCCGTCTCTCTCCACATATGTACTACTGCATCATTTCTTCTAACGGTGCCTCTGCTCATTTGTTTCTGAGTCCCCTCAGTCTTTCTATTTTCAGTGGTAGAATGTGGCCCCCTAGTTACTATTAGGGATTACTTTATTTATTTTATTTTATTTTTATGATAGTTTATTGTCAAATTGGTTTCCATATAATACCCAGTGCTCATCCCCACAAGTGCCCTCCCCCATGCCCATCACCCCCCCTTCCCCTCCCCCCACCCCCATCAGCCCTCGGTTTGTTCTCAGTATTTAAGAGTCTCTTCTGGTTTGCATCCCTCCCTCTCCCTATTTTTTCCCCCCTTTCCCTCCCCTATCATCCTCTGTTAAGTTTCTCCTGTTCCACATATGAGTGAAAACATACGGTTTCTGTCTTTCTGTGTCTGACTTATTTCACTTAGCATAACACCCTCGAGTTCCATCCACGTTGTTACACGTGGCCAGATTTCATTCTTTCTCATTGCCATGTAGTATTCCATCGTATAAATATACCACATCTTCTTGATCCATTTGTCAGTTGATGGACACTTAGGTTCTTTCCATGTTTTGGCTATTGTTGAGAGTGCTGCTGTGAACATTGGGGTACATGGGCCCCTAGGCATCAGCACTCTTGTATGTTAGGGATTACTTTAAATATAAAATGAATCCCTGTCCAGTGGTTCCACAATACTTGTGACAGTAGATGTTAGTTCAGATACTTTCACTTTGTCAGCACCTTAATTCTTGGCCCACAGGTGGAATTCTCTATGAGATCCTGTAAGCTGCTGCTGAAACAGGTCTCTGAGTAAGACAAAGGTCACTATGCATTTGTCCACTGTCAGAGCTGTGCAGTGTTTACCATGAAGTCTGAGATGTGCCTTCTGCAAGAACAATGGTAGCGGAAGTTATCTGGGTAAATAATAGAGAGGGGCATTCTCTCTGGAAATATGACGGGAGAGCAGGTATTAGGGGTGCTTCACTTGGTTTGACTTGGACCTGACTGCTCTCCTGTTAAAAAGGAGAGGCCTTGCAACAGGACATACTATGAAGAAGTCGTGTGGCAGTTAAGTCCAGTGCAAGACTCAAATAAGCTTCCCATAGTTTGTAAACGAACCTCTGTTTTGTAGACCTGGTGACCGTGCAGTTTCAAGTGCTTTCTGGCCCGCAGGCCATGTCGGGGACACTGCTCACGCCAGGCTCGCTGGTAGAAGTCTCTGTGCCCCAGAAATTGTGAAAGATAGCGTTTCTGCACCTCATTCTGGTTGGGGCGGGTTGGGGGGTAAGATGTGGTTTTCTTCCTCGCCATTCCTTCTGCTTTGTTCTGGCAGACGGCCTGTTCACGGGAGCCGGTGGAGACAGACGACGTGGCTCAGCGCCCCACGAAGAAGGAACAGAGGGTGTTGGGTCTGGGGGGGCACAGCACCCACCCCCTCGGGCCTGGGCTTTGGCCACCAATCGGGTGGACGCTGTCATCTGTGAGCACCCCCCAATGGGACTGACTGTTATTTATTTAAAAGAGAATCACAAATTTACTTCAACAAATGACATAAAGTAGAGATTTCCACGTTCCTATTCTACATTCAGAGACCCTGAAGTGGATCTCTCTCATCATATTTCACTTTTCAAAAGGCCATTAATTTTGTGCATGATATGGAATATTATTTTCAAGACATTTCACATCTCTGCAGAAGTGGCAGGAACTTTCTGGGCATGTCACATAATGTGCTTACAATATCTAGTCACCATGTGCTCTGCCGCAATCGTGGAGGGAGCACTTACTGGTGTCTGCCATGTGCTAGGCACCAGGGGCTCGAGGCACAAATGACACACGTTAGTTAGAATATCGTATTGTCATAAATGTAACTTCTTCCACAGATGACGGTTTTAGCTCCTGTGACCTGGCCTTCGGTCATTCTGTACTCTGGAGAGCATACGTTAGACATTGTTCTGCAAAGATGTAGCTGATTAAGATGCCACTTGGGAAGGTTTTGACCAGCTTCATCAGGCAGCGCTGTTAGAATATGTTAAATGAACCTATGGGTATCTCATGGCCCTGATGGCTGTGTTACTTTATGCAATAATAATGGCGACGTTCTCTTCCCGGCTTACTGGCTGCCTGGCACTGTGCCTGTATGTGTGCAATGACTCACGTTTGTTGAGCACTTACTGTATGCCAGGCGGAAAGAAGGCTAAGCCCTTTGTATGTTGTAGCCCATTAAATCCTTACACCACTCTATGGTGTAGGTACTGTTCTTTCTTAGCATGTCTGCTTTTCAGAAGAGGTAACTGAGGCATGGGCATCTTAAGGTTAAAAAACTCACTCATGGTCACATAAGCTAGGGTGGTGCAAAGAGTGTGTGGGAACCTGGGCAGGCTGGTTCTAGAACCTGAGTGCCTGCATCGTCCTGAGGGGAGCAAGTCCTGCCCCATTCTTGCCTGCTGCGTTATGCCTTCCCGGAGTGGGAGTGTCCACTCCGCATCTTGCGTGTCTGCGCCACTCTGCGATAAAGCTCATAATTACTTCGCTATTCTGGATTTAAGAAAGAATCCCAAATTCACTTGCCTAAGTGGCATAAAATAGAGATTTCCAGGTTGCTATTCTGTATTCAGAATTATGCCTGTTTTATTTTCTGATTTTTAAAGGATCCTTTCCAGAAATCAGCGATTTCAATTCAAAAGAGCAGCCACTGCCTGAAATTTTGGGCTTGTGCTGTTTTCCCTACAAATTGTGAAAGCAAGGCAATTTGGGAAAAGATTTCATTTTACTAATTAGTAAGGAAACTTGTATTTTGCAATGTCCAGATATGCTTTTCAGAAGGAGTGTGGCTGTCTTTTCTATCAGTGATTCATAATCCAAGGGTTTGACTGTCCAGTTGTTCCCCATCTATGGGGTCCTTGAAAGCAACCAACCCTGTTCAAATTATTCTTTACAATTTAAATACATAGTTTTATTTTTAGAAAATAAAATCCTGACAACTATATCCTGTTAAATGCTGTTGTGAGAAATGTTACTCAAAGGAGGGTCTGAAGTAATTGAGGACAAATGTGTCACCAGTAAGAGCCCACACCACTCAGCAGATTCCTCAGACTTCGTCATTGTTGCAGTACAGGAAGAATGTGGGGGGATGTCTTGTGACTCGGGGAGAGCAGTCCCCTGACCCAGTTGATCTTGGTGATTATCCATAATGGAGTCCTATTTTCTTAATGACAGGATTATTGAATCTGAGCTCAGAAAGCGACTTTAAAATCATGTGTTTCGACTCCCCAGCTTCCTAGCAGATCAAAATCTCAACCATCTAGGATGTTGCTGTGATCATTCCTGGATATTTACACTTGTGACATGTGGGGTTCTACAGGGGTCTCCTTGCCGGTGAGTCTCCAGGCTGCCCCTGCCCACAGCAAGCTGCATCGCCGGCATTTTGGAGTTGGGGAAGGAGTTGGGACAGGGGCCTTAGGACATTTTTAAAGGTTTGGGTGATTCTGCTGCTTCATAAAGCTTGGGCACGCCTTTTGTACATTGGTACTGATAGGTAGCACCATCCTTTTTAATACCTTTCTCCAGCACATACATGGGTTGGTAGCCTGTGAACTGTAGTTCTACATTCAAAAATATTATGTTATTTCTTTTTTTTAACTTCAAGAAAATTTTTTTTTATGTTTATTTATTTTTGAGAGAGAGACAGAGCACAAGTCGGGGAGGAGCAGAGAGACAGGGAGACATAGAATCTGAAGCAGGTTTCAGGCAACGAGCTATCAGCACAGAGCCCGACATGGGACTTGAACTCATGAACCGTGAGATCATGATCTGAGCTTAACCAACTGAGCCTCCCAGAGGCCCCTATAATGTTATTTCTAAAGTAGCTTTTGAATCTATGTGTACATATACATACCTATATATATATATGAAAACATAATCATGCTGGAAATTATAAAAAGAAATATTTACCACAAATACACGAAGAGTATAGCAAGATAGTGTAAACATATTGCTCATTTCAAGTCCATTAGACTTAACACATTCTAATTGCAGAACCTCTGGACCAAATAATCCTCTCTCTCCTGCCCTCTCCCTAGTGGTAGTGAGGTGAGCAGAATTTCTAGGAATGGTCCCCAAGATTCCACTTCCAAATACACAGAGCCTGCGAATGTGACGTGCTGTCATTCCAGTGGTTGTGTTATGTTATATGGCAGAGCTGACTTTTAAAAAGGGAGGTATCCTGGTGGGCCTAATCTTATCACATCAGCCCTTAAAAGCAAAGAACTTTCTCTGCCTAGTGGCAGAAGAAGAAGTCATAGAAATTCAGAGCTTGAGGAGGACTTGCCGCTTTGGAGATGAAGGGGTCATGTGAGAAAGAATACAGGCCACTTTACTGGAGCAGAGTGCAGACCCAGGCCGGCAGCCAGCAAGGAAACGGACACCGTAGACCTCCTGCTGCAAGGAATCGGATCTGGCCAACAACTTGGATGAGTTTGGAAGTAGCTTATTCCTCTAAGTCTCTAGATAAGAGTCCAGCCTGACTGACATCTTGATATCAGGTGAGCCTGCCTGGACTTCTGACCTACAGAACTGTGAGATAACGAATGCATGTTGTTTTAAGCCATGAAATGTGTGGCTTAAAATAAAGGTAGCAAATGGCCTGGGTCACTGCTCTTCTTTCCTACTGGCAGGTTGTCAGTGGAGACTGAGTGGGGAATCTGGAATTTTGTGTCCTGCCTAGCGGCACCGGGTGACCCATTGAAGCTCTCCCCTCATCCATTGGCATGTTGTCAGTGGAGGCCGAATGGGGAGTCTGGACTTCGACTGCCCCTCCCCCTGGCTTGGCAGTAGTAAGTGGTCCCCATCACCCTCCTTACTAGAGTTGGGAAGATTTGCAGAGGAGGGAGCTGGAGAGAGGGATTCGTTAAACCTGTATAGGAAGTCTTAGGCAAACTCCTGACCAACCCATACATGAATTTGACTAGAATTAACATACTGAAAGTTTGAGAAAAGAAACTACAGTGTGGAAAACCACACTACTGAAAACATTAGTTTTCAGAATGACCTCTAGGTAACACAAATGAAGAAGACCTGAATAGCAGCCTGAGGGCTCTGTGAACTAAACTGTCATTGGCATTACAGCCTGTAAAAGTGGCCTAGGACCTGCTTACTTAATCTAAATAGGATCCAGAATCTTGTAATGTAATAACCCAAATGCCTAGGATACAATAAAAAGTCACATATCATATCAAGAACTGGGAAAACCACAACTTAAATGAAAAGGCAATCAACAGAGAAACAACCCCGAGAAGACTCAAATGTTGGAATTGCCTGACAAAGATTTTAAAGTAGCTATTACAAAAGATGCCTTAATGGGGGTGCCTGGGTGACTCAGTCAGTTGAGTGGCTGACTCTTGATTTTGGCTCAGGTCATGATCTCACGGTTCGTGGAATTGAGCCCCAAGTCAGGCTCTGTGCAGTGCCTGCTTGGGATTCTCTCTCTCTGCCCTCTCCCTTGCACGTATGCATGCTCTCTCTCAAAATAAATAAACTTTGAAAAAAGATGCCTTAATGAACCATGACAAACATTCTTGAAACAAAAACTTAAACATTCTTAGGAAATAAATTGGAGATACTTAAAACATGGAACTTATAGAACCGAAAAATAAAATTGCCACATTAAAGAGTATACTGGTTAGCTTAATAATAGATTAGAGATGACAGAGGAAAGAATCAGTGAGGTTGAAAACGGATCAATGAAATTAACCCAGTCTGAACAACACATAGAAGATAGTCTGAAAAAACACAAGAACAGAGCCTCACAGATCTGTGGTACAATAACATAAGGTCTAACATTTGTGTCATTGGAGTCCCAGAAGGGGAAGAAAAAAGTATGGAAATAAAAAGTATTCAAAGAAATAATGTCTGAAAACTCTCTCAAGTGGAGAAAAGGGATAAACTTCCAGGATCGAGAAGCTGAGCAAAACCCAAACAGCAAGTCTGTGTTGACACATCCATAATCAAACCTGTAAAAACTAAAACCAAAGAAAAAGCAGTGAGAGAGAAACAACATGTTACCTGTGGGAAAAGAATGATTTGAATGACACTGGATTTCTCATATGAACTCATGGAGTCCAGAAGGAAGTGCACAGCATTTTCTGGTACTGAAAAAAAGAATGGGAAACTCTGAATTCTATATCTGGTGAAAATATTATTCAGGAATGAAGAGAAAATAAAAATATTCTCAGGTAAAGGAAAACAAACAGAATTTGTCAGTCATAGACCTACTCTTAAATAATGGCCAAAGGTGCGCCTGGGTGGCTCAGTTGGTTAAGTGTCTGACTTCGGCTCAGGTCATGATCTCACAGTCCGTGGGTTTGAGCCCCACGTCAGGCTCTGTGCTGACAGCTAGCTCAGAGCCTGGAGCCTGCTTCAGATTCTCTATCTCCCTCTCTCTCTGACCCTCCCCTGCTCACGCTGCCTCTCTCTCTCTCAGAAATAAATAAAACATAAAAAAAAAAAAAAAACGGCCAAAGAAAGTTCTCTAAACTGAAAAGGAAATGGTAACAGAAGAAAACTTGGAACTTCAGAAAGGGAAACAAAGAAACAGTGGATGGGTAAAAATAGGGGTATGTATAATAGGCTGTCTTTATCCTCATTAGCTTTTAAAATTATTTATTTTTGATGTTTGAAGCATAAGTTATAATATCATCTGGTGTGGTGTTCAATATGTGTAGAGATAATACATAAGAAAGTTATATTTAAAAAGTGGGGAGGGTATAAAGGGACCTCAATGGAAGTAAGATTTCTATACATCACTTCAGATGGGAAAACATTGATACCACTTGCTGTGATTAAGTTATGTATGTATATTTTAATAACTAAAAAACATTAAAAACCACTAAAAAGTTATACAATGAAATATACTCGAAGATTGGATAAATCAAAATGGAGCTTTGAGAAATGTACAAGTAACTCATAGCAAGGCAAGAAAAAGGAGAAAAGAGAAATGATAAATAGAGAATAAATAGAAAACAAATAATACAATGGCAGACTTAAGTCCTGACATATCAATAATTAAGTGTAAATGGCCTAAATATACCAATTGAAAGACAGAGGTAACAGAATGGATAAAAATGTAACTCAACTATGTGCTATCTACAAGAAACTCACTTCAAAAAAAAAAAAAAAAAAAAAAAAAAAAAAAAANAAAAAAAAAAAAAAAAAAAAAAAAAAAAAAAAAAAAAAAAAAAAAAAAAAAAAAAAAAAAAAAAAAAAAAAAAAAAAAAAAAAAAAAAAAAGAAACTCACTTCAAATGTGGTGATATGGGTGTATTAAAAGTGAAAGGGTGAAAAACGGTATACCATGAAAACATATTTTTTTTTTAAAAAGTGGAGGAACTATTTATAATATCAGATAAGGTAGACTAAAGAGCAAAGAAAATAACTGAGATAAAGAAGGACAGATGATAACATTGTCAATCCACCAAAAAAACAGCAGTCCTAAGTATGTATGAATAAAACAACAGAACTGCAAAATACATGAAGAAAAGGTGATAGAACTGAAAGATATATCCACAATTACAGTTGGGAGTTTCAGCATTGCTCTCTCACTATTTGAAAAAACTACTAAATAAGATGTCAAAAATATGGAAGAACTAAACAACATCATCAACCAAGCGGTTCTAATTGATATTTATAGAACATTCCACCCAGAAATAGCATAAAACACATCCTCTTCAGTACCCATGAAACATTCACCAAGTTAGACCATGCCCTGGGTCATAACACTAACCCCAATATATTTTAAGGAATGAAAATAATACAGAGTATGTTGTTTGACTATTATGGGATCAAACTAGAAATCAGTAACATAACATAAAGATAACAGGAAAATCTCCACCACTTGGAAAACAAATAAAACATAATCCACAGGTCAAAGAGGAAGTCTCAAAGGAAATTTTAAAAATACATCAAACTGAATGAAGATGAAAATATAGCATATGACAATTTGTGGGACACAGCTAAAGCAGTGCTGAGAGGAAATTTTATAGCACTAAATGTTTATGTCAGAATGGAGGAAAGTTCTTATCCATAACCTAAGCTCCCACTTCAAGAAATTAGAAAAGAAGAGAAAACAAAAGATCAAGCAGAAGAAAGGAAATAACAAAGAGCTATAATCATTGAAGTCGAAAATAGAAAAACAATAGAGAAAATCAGTGAAAAAATAGTTCTTTAAAAAGATCAGTAAAATGAATAAACCTAGAAGACTGACAAAGATAAGAAAGAAGAGAATATTGCAAACAGGTCCGTATGCACATACATTTGACAATTTAGATGAAATGGACCAAGTCTTTGAAAAATCACCAACTACCAAAACTCACTCAAGATGAAATAGGTGAATAATCTTAATAGTCCTATAACTATCAAAGAAGTTGAATTCAGGGGCACCTGGCTGGCTCATTCAGAAGAGCATGCAACTCTTGATCCCCAAGTCATGAGTTTGAGCCCAACATTGTGTGTAGAGATTACTTAAATAAAAAAAAACTTAAAGAATTGAACTCATAACTTAAAAGCTTCCAAAAAAACGATCTCCAAGCCTAGAGGGTTTCATCAGAGATTTCTGCCAAATATTTAAACATAAGCACCACTTCTACATAATCTCTTCAAGAAGAAAGGAAGTAGAGGAAATGCATGCTGATTCATATTATGAGGCCAGTATGACCTTGGTTCCAAAACCAGGCCAACAGTACAAAAATAACTACAGACCAATGTCCCTCAAGAGCATAGACCCAAAATACAGAATAAAGTATTAGGAAAACAAACCCAGCAAGAGATTAAAAGAACCATATACGATGACCAAGTGGGGTTTATTTTAGATATGGATTACTGTTTCAGTGTTTGAAAATCAGTTTATGTAAATCCACCATATCAACAAACCATGGAGAAAAAAAATCACATAATCATATCAATCGGTGCAGAAAAAACATGTGACAAAATTCAACACCCATTCAAGATAAAAACCTCTCAGCAAAGTAAGAATAGAGAGGAATTTCCCCAGCTTGATAAACAGCATCTACAAAAACCCTACATTAATATTAAATGGTGGAAGACATAAAAGGCATATAAATCAGAATGGAAGAATAAAACTGTCCCTGTTTGCAGATGACCTGATTCTCTACATTGAAAATCGGGAGAATCTACAAAATAACTCTTAGAACTAATAAGTGAATTCAGCAGGGTCACAGGATAGATGAACACATGAAAACTAATTTTTCTATATCCTAGCAATGAACATATGGAAACTCAGATTAAAAGCACAGTCCCATTTACAGTCACTCCAAAAATAATTGAACTACTTAGGTATAAATCTAGCAAAACACACAGGATATATGTGCTGAGACTACAAAATGTTGATGAAAGTATTTGAAGAAGATCTAAATGAGTAATGAGGTATACTGTTTTCGTGAATTGGAAAAGTCAACAAGGTAAAGATGTTAGTTCTCCCTAAATTAATCTACTAGTAATGTAATTCCTATCAGTATCCCAGGAAAGTTTTTGTTTTTTTGTTTTTTTGTTTTTCTGTGTACACTAGCTTGTTTTAAAATTTGTATGGAAAATCAGGGGCACCTAGGTGGCTCAGTTGGTTAAGTGCTTGCCTTTAGCTCAGGGTATGATCTCATGGTTTGTGAGTTCGAGCCCTGCGGCAGGCTGGCTTTGTGCTGACAGTGCAGAGCCTGCTTGAGATTCTCTTTCCCTCTTTCTGCCCGTCCCCTGCTTGAGCTCTCTCTCTCTTTCTCTCCCTCTCAGAATATATAAATACACATTGAATGCGGCCAGCCTGCAAGGTCCTGTGTGCTGTAACCCCATCTTTCTTTCCAGCCTCATATCCTACTTCCTACCCTTGCACTGCACCCCCTCATGCCTTCACAGCCCCAGCGCTTGCTTCATGCTTTTCCAGGGAAACCTCCCTTGACCTCCTTCTTTCTTTCTTTCTTTCTTTCTTTCTTTCTTTCTTTCTTTCTTTCTTTCTTTCTTTCTTTCTTTCTTTCTTTCTCTTTCTTTCTCTTTCTTTCTCTTTCTTTCTCTTTCTTTCTCTTTCTTTCTCTTTCTTCCTTCCTTCCTTCCTTCCTTCCTTCCTTCCTTCCTTCCTTCCTTCCTTCCTTCCTTCCTTTCTTCCTTCCTCCCTTCCTCCCTTCCTCCCTTCCTCCCTTCCTCCCTTCCTCTCTTCCTTCCTCCCTTCCTCCCTTCCTCCCTTCCTCCCTTCCTCCCTTTCCTTCCTTTCCTTCCTTTCCTTCCGACAGAGCGCAAGCTGGGGAAGGGCAAAGAGAGGGGAGGACAAAGGATCAATCCGAAGCAGGCTCTGTGCTGACAACAGAGAGCCCGATACGGGGCTCAAACCCATGAACTGTGAGATCATGACCTGAGCCAAAGTCAGATGCTCAACTGACTGAGCCACCCAGGCACCCCACAAATACCCATTTTCTGCAGGCCTTTGTAGTGCCATATTTCGGTCCTCAGCAGCACTTGTCACTCTTGGAATTTTAAATCTGTTTTTGTGGCTATTAGACAAATGGCTCTCTTCCCTTTTGGACTGAGGTCCCATGGCCTCTATGCAGCATTGTGTCCTCGGTGCCTGGTGCACAGCAGTGCTTATCCATATTTGTTGAATGAGTACAATCTTTGTTGCTTGTTTCTCTACCCTTGTGGTTATTGACATCATTGGGTACTTGGCCTTCACTCTTTGGATGGTGGTGGTAGTGGCCACTTAAATTGACCATGGTCTGCAGTTCTGACTTCCAGAAGCAATATTGCCTGAGGATTTCCAAAGGAACTAATTCTTCTGGCCTGTAGGAAATGCACCTGGGCCAGGTTCACTGGTGAGGCTGGAAGTCGATGAAGACGGCGTGCTGAACGGCAGTCGCAGGCTTCCATGTTTAGTTGATATTCGCATTCTTTGTGTTTCTTTTCACCAGCTTAGACTTCATTGCCTGCTGACCAATTACCATATAACCTTAAAATTAGGGGCCCTAATAATGTATGCAGTAATATAGAAAATACATGTGCTATGAGAGAAAAAAACAGGCTATGGAATTGTGTATGCAATGTGATGTACAAACCACCGACCCTTGTGTATAGGGAGAAAAATGCTAAAATGTTAATAGCAGGGGATTTTAGTTCTTCATTTCTAAGATTTGAAAAAATTTACTTAAAATTGAGAAATGTTTTGATCTGACTTGTTTACTTTTCCTCAGGGATTAAGGTACATTCATCCTTCAGCTTCTTGTGATTAAAGTGGCTCCCAGGCCTGTAGTACTTTTTTCTACATTGCTGTTTTTTAAATTCTTCTTGTCTTCCAAGTGAATATGAGATTAATGAAACTACCCAGTGAGCTAGGGGAATTGATCTTTTGCTATGTAATTTGGTTTGAATTTTTATCAGATCTGTAGATATGTGTGGAGTGATCAAGTATCTTCATTTTATCACAAACTGGTGACTCAGAGCAGTGGTTTTAGAGACAGAGCTGAGCTCTACAACTTTGGGGGGAGTTGATTAAGCTCTCTGAGCTTCACTCGTCCATCCATCAAATGGTTATTGAGTGTTTACTGTGTTCTGAGCAAGCACAAGGGAATACATGGGTGAGTAAGTCACACAAAGTTCCCTGCTCTCTTACATCCTAGTGGGGTAGACAGACAGTAAGCCATAAACATAATAAATAAGTTACAGTGTGTTGGAGGGAGATGATAGGGAGGCCAGCAAAGGCCTTACTGAAAAGGTGACCTTTAAGTCAAGACTTGAGGCAGTGAGGAAGACAGCCCTGTGGGGATCTGGGGGAAAGAGCTTTTCAGGCAGAGGCAAAGCATGTGCAAAGGCCCTGAGGAGGTCAAGTCCCTGGCGTGCTGGAAAAAGAACAAAGACCAGTGTGCTGGAGGGGAGAGAGCCAGGTGAGGGCATCAGGAGATGGGCTTAGAGGTCACAGGGCTCCAGATGGAGTAGGGCTACTATAAGATTTGGGACTCTGGGCGAGATAGGAAGTAATCGGGGGAGCTCTGAACAGTGGAGTGATGTAACCAGGGCTGTTCTAACTGTTCCTTCTGGCTGTCCTGTGGAGAACAGACCACTAGGGGCAGGGTGGAAGCAGGGAGCAGAGGTCAGAGGCCAATGTAGGAATCCAGGGGAGACCAGAGGGTTGGTAATGGGAGCAGGGAGAAGCAGTCTTCTGGATCTCTCTGAGGGTAGCACCACCAGAATTTACTGATCAGATTCTGGATGTTTCTGAAGGTAGCACCACTAGGATTTGCCGATCAGACTGGGTGTGTGGTGAGAGGAGGGAGGGAGGGATGACCCTAAGGTTCTTTTGCTGAGCACGGGAAGCTTATTGAGGATGTGGGTCTGGAGTTCAAGTGCCAGGTCCAGGCTACAGGTAGGAATTTGGGAGTCCTTCAGAGCCCAGATGAAATGAGATCACCTGGAGGGGGAGTGTGGCCAGAGGAGAGAAGAGCCCCGGGCACCCCAGCATTGAGACTGAGAGGAAACGGCCAAAGGGGGAGGAAAATAGCCAGGCAAGTGAATGTTCTGGAAGACAAGTGGGGGACGATGTTTCAGGAGAGGGAGCGATCCCTGCCCACAGCCCCCCAGCAGGGCAGCCTCAGATACTTCTTCCCCTCCCTGAAGCAGGTCTTCATCTGTGAAAGGAGACAGTGCTAATATCCTGGTAGAGCTTTTATAAGAGCTAGAGTTATTTTATCACGTGCCAGATACTGGGAAACTCTGAGAACAGAAGGATGAATAAATAATAATGTATGTAGAGTCCAGCTACATATTAATATTACTACTGATAATGTTGAATACCTGGTATAAGGGAGCTCATAGTAGGGGCTTTTTCCCTTTCCAGAATTAGTCCAGGTATGGGCATATAAATGAGAATTACTACTATTATTTTAAAAAAAATTTTTTTTGAGAGAGAGAGAGAGAGAGAGAGAGAGAGAGAGAGAGAGTCTCAAGCAGGCTCTGCACTGTCAGTGCGGAGCCTGATGTGGGGCTTGAATCCACGAACTGTGAGTTTATGACGTGAGCCTAAACCAAGAGTCAGACACTTAACCAAGTGAGCCACCCAGACACCCCAAATTGCTACTATTCTTAATGAAAAATTTTAACACTCTTCTATTATTCATGCATTTAAGTGAATTATTCTATTATTATTCATACATTTAAGTACAGAATATGTCTAAGTTACTTCATCTGATCATTTTTTAAATTTAAATTTTGTTTCTTTTTTAGAAAGAGAGAGAGGGAGGGAGAACACATGCAGTAGAAGGAGAGAGAGAATCTCAAGCAGGCTCCATGCCCAGAGTGGAGCCCTACATGGAGCTCCATCTCATGACCCTGTGACCATGACCTGAGCTAAAATCAAGAGTCAGTCACTTAACCCAGGTGCCCCTAGCTGATTAGTATTATTGGAGCTGTTAACCACATTTTAAGAATTAGAGTTTTAAAAATTAGGGGCGCCTGGGTGGCTTAGTCGGTTGAGCGTCTGTCTTTCACTTAGGTCATGATCTCGCGGTTCGTGGGTTCGAGCCCCGCGTCGGCTCTGTGCTGACTGCCAGCTCAGAGCCTGGAGCCTGTTTCAGAGTCTGTGTCTCCCTCTCTCTCTGACCCTCCCCTGCTCACGCTGTCTCTCTCTCTCCTAGAAATAAATAAAAATATATATACATAAAAAAAACATTAAAAAAATAAATAAATAAAAATTAGGTTCATACACCTGCCAAATGCACACATTCTTGAGACTGATACATTTGGACATGAAAAAAAGGTTAGTGTCTCTGAAACCAGGAAGCAAAAGGTTCCAGGTACATAGCACAGAGTAAATTTGATGCTTTGCATGAAATCTTCTTTATCTGAGGAATCTTTAAGGAATATGTCCCATTTTCCTAAGTTTATTGAAAACACGAAATGGACTCTTTTTAAAGTGTATTTATTTATTTTGAGAGAGAGCATGCATGTGCACATGTGATAGTGGAGGAGTGAGGGGAAAGAGAGAGAGAGAGAGAGAGAGAGAGAGAGAGAGAATCCCAAGCAGGCTCCGTGCTGTCAGCTTGGAGCCTGATCTGATGTGGGACTCGAACCTATGAACCATGAGATCATGACCTAGGCTGAAACTAAGAGTCAGGCTCTTAACTACCGAGCCGCCCAGGTGCTCCAATGGACTCTTAACCATAGAGAACAAACTGATGGTTACTAGAGGGGGAGGGAGTTGGGGGATGGGGTGAAATAGGTGATGGGGATTATGGAGTGTGCTTGTGATGAGCACAGGGTGATGTATGGAAGTGGTGAATCACTGTATTGTACACGTGAAACTAATATAGGACTGTGTTAGCTGGAATGAAAACAAGAACTTAAAAGACTATGAAATGAAATAAATGGTAATCAGGGGCGCCTGGGTGGCTTAGTCGGTTAAGCGTCCGACTTTCGCTTAGGTCATGGTCTCGCAGTTCGTGGGTTCGGGCCCCACGTCGGGCTCTGTGCTGACTGCCAGCTCAGAGCCTGGAGCCTGTTTCAGCCTGTGACTCCCTCTCTCTCTGACCCTCCCCTGCTCACGCTGTCTCTCTCTCTCTCCTAAAAATAAATAAAACATTAAAAAAAAAAGAAATAAATGGTAATCATTGAAAAAAAAATGGTAATTTTTGGAATAAAAGTTTTCATAGGTGATCAGGTCCCATGATAGATAGCTAGACTGTTTAGATTTTCACTTCATCCATTCAACTTTTACTTGACATTTTTGAAATAATGTTTTCCCTTAAGTTATCATTAGATTTCTTTGTTGTGGTGAAGGTAGAGAAATAGATGCAAAGATATCTGTAGCGTGGTAAAATTGAAAGGTTGATCTCCCCCCCCCCCGACTCCCCATGATGCACACGCTGTGTGCTGCAGGAAAACCTGGTGTGCCTTTGCCTTTCTACCAAGGAATTTCATTCTCTCTGCTGTGACCTGTGAACCTGGTTAGGTCATTTGCATTCAGCACGACTCCACTGAGGCATGTGGAGTGCAGGGTGATGGCTGCGGACCTAGGACCTTCTTTCGGGGACTCGCGGCTCGGTCGGACGTCGGCTGGGAGCAGTAGTGCCCCGGGATCCTAGAAGAGTGAGTCTCGGCTTGTTAGCTCCGTGACCCTGGGAAATTATTTAATCCCTCTAGGTATCTTTTTGTTTCCTCTTGTGAAGCACGGGGGTAGCAACCACAGTCGTGTACCTCTTTGCTAGTGTACTTGGGAGGATGCATGAGATCGTGAGTATAGGGCACATCAGAGTCATGTTTCGTGCGTATTCATCAGTCAGCAAGTCTTAACTATCAACATTAAGTATAGAGCTACTCGGAGAGGCTGGAAGAATACGGAGGTATGGTGTTTGTCGGTTGGGTGCTGTGGGCAGCGGGAGCTGAGATGGAGGTAAGAGTGTAGGAGGTTTCTCTGTGGAGGGGAGGTGACACCCTTGGGAGATGAAAGGGTGGGGAGAGGGGCAGTGGGGGCCTCAGGCTGCCGTCCCAGCCAGCCTGACAGGGAGCTCTTCTGAGCACACACTGGCAGGCAGAGGTCTGCGCAGTGTGGCCGGCCTCCCCGCCCCCACCTCCCCAGGAGGAGCGGCCCCGGGGCCGGAGCACAAGCTAGGGCAGAGCCCGAAGGACGGGCGGGCAGCACACCTCCAAGGCTGCCCGGGAGACATTTTGTTTCCCTTTCTTTCTTCACTCGCAAGGGGCTTTGCGATTCTGTATTCCCTCCCGCCCCCCTGCCACCCCGCCCAGGGGCACGTCTCCCCGTCTGTATGCCACTGAGGAGGATTAGCCGAGAGATCTTGAGGGAAGTTCAGGGAGGGTGAAGGTAAAAATGTGAATGTCCCTGATGTGTGGTCATAACACGCATGAACGCAAAAGCCACACACACACACACACACACACACACACACAGATGTTTAGCTATTTGTGGAATGAGGTGCATGAGGTCAGCCCATTTTAGCTCTTTGCGGCCTGTTTTGCTTGTCGTGAAGGAAAGAGCATTTCATTTGTTGTCATACTTCCTCTGGGACCACCGGGTCTTTTTCAAGAAAACCGACAAAGTCGATACCCTGTGTCTGGGAGTCCGGGTGTAAAACAGTGCGCTTGCATCGTTTGTAAGTGCACAGGCTGTCCAGGGCAAACCACATCCTGGCCTGGCTTTCTTGAGGCAGGTGGTCCCAGATGGACGCCTCGAGGGAGGGGCCATGGGAACTGGGCTCTCCCGAAGGCCTGGGGCAGCTGTCGCGGGTGGGGGGACGCTCGGGCCCTGTCGGCTTCCCGGGCCTTGTGGGGACGCCCCGGCTGCTCCGCCCTCTTACACCGCATCTTTCTCTTCTGAGGAAGCAGCACGGCTCCTCGGCAGGCATGCCATCCTCCTGGCTGTAAAATGAGGCCGTGGTCGAGATGGGAGCTAGCTTGTAGCAGTGCAGCAGGCCCAGCTGAAAACCAAGAAGGGACTGCTTTTGCACATCGTGGGAGAAAAAATAGACGAGAATTGCCTTTAAAATATTTACTATAGATGTGTATTTTAGTCATGATTAGAATAAACCATAATTGGTATTGACTCAAGTGTTAAAACGTGAATATCTTCTTAGGAAGGCTGTGCGTGTTTTGACAGTATCTCGTCATCGGCAACGTGATGCCAGATGCTCAAAGCCTTTGGTCACACGGGGCTTGCTTTCTGACCCCATACGGCTCACGGTGAAGAAATGACATCCGAATCAATTGGTTGACAGATTAGGGGCCAAAGGTACCTTCTAACTGTTTAAACCCACAAGCATTATCAAGTTAAAACTGCTAAGACTGTAGTCACACTGTAATACTGGGACCTTCAGGGGTGCAGATGGAAAAGGATCAGGTTTACTGCTGTCATTCTGTAACTGCGGCTTAACAGCTTGGCTTATCTTCACAGTTCAGTCTTTAACTGTTTCTCTCAGCCGCAGAATCGTGAGTGTGTGTACAACCTTTTTCTCTTCAAATCTTGAAACTGCAATCATTGCCAGTCTATTAAAAAAACACACCTGCCATATGAAGGTGGTTTCAGCTATTCTGTATTAAATGAGTGATTATGACATTGGGCTCTGGTGGCACATGATGTGAGCTTGGATACGCATTTGGATACAGAGTGTTTCAGGTTTGTGTGGTTTCAAATATTGAGAAATTGCTTCTTTGTGCATATTGATGTGTACTTTTTTCATGGACTGCTCTGTTATTTGGTTCAAAATATCACATGAGAAACGATCTCTCTGGTACATATAATCCATGTAATTATCATGAGAGCCTCTTCTGTCAGTGGTGGTTAAAAAATCCATACACCTTACTTCATTTTTAGCCACTGCTATTTTTTATTCAATATTCCTCTTCCTTTTGTTTAAAAACTTCAGTTTGAATGGTTTCCATTAACAGATATTTTAAGATGATGGTCAAGTCTAACGTGCTGGCAACTCGAAGCTGAACACGGTCCCCAGCCCTCCAGCTGGATGCAAAATCTCATTTCAGGCCTAGAGCGGTGCAGGGAGGCGGCGGATTTGTAAACAGCCCTTGAAACAACACAGCACCAGTTGACAAGCGGCGGTTCTGAGGCCGCGGGAAGTGTGTTATTTAGCTGTCTGACCGGTCACCCTGATTGCAGTTCCACCTGGGGTGTGTCGCCCAGAGCCACACATGATAATTACAGCTACAGGTTCATCATTGGTGGGGCCATGCCATTTCAGTCCCATTACAAACTTGGGCTTGTCTTCATTTGTTGTAATGAGAGCCAAAGTCACTCTCTTTGCTAATGAAATTCAGTGTAGGGCCAGCGCTGGCCTGGGGCACGCACCTGCCATTCCCAGACCGCCGCTCCCTCACGTTCCTCTCGGCCCCGTAAGCCATCGCCGTGTCTGTCATGATGGCAGACCTCAGTGAGTTAGTCAGCCTGCCCATTTTTTCCCAGAGGGGTTAGAATGGTCTCAAGTACAGAGAAGGAACGTGTTAAATATTCATCTGGTTTAATTGAATTTAATATACAATCCTTAAGATTAATCCAAAGTTTTGGAGTCAATAATGGTTCATTTTTTTTCGTAGCATAGAATGTATTTGCCATTATTTAAGGTAGTGAATTATTTAAGTGAAAAGAGAGAGTTCTTTCTAGGAGATGGATCTCACCAAGCTGTTGCTGCTTTCATTTACATATGACTCCTGATTATGTTAAATTAGAAATGCCGGTAAGAGGAAGAATGGCAGTCTGAAGATTTGAAAGGTCAGGTTACTAGGTGTTGCATCATGACATGTTGCAGCCTGGGGTCTGGCCCTTCCTGCATGACCTGTGGTCTGCTGGTGTGTGCGTCCATGACTTCCTGCCTCCATGAATATTAATAATAATGGTTGGATATCAGTTTAAAGGACAGTGAATCGACTAACGTGTAATATTGTCATATACTTGGCTTTATAAGCCTGCACGGATAAATTGTTCTCTTTGAGGACCTTAATTCTCCTGCTTTAGTTTCTTCTTTCAGTGCTTCGACACTGAAACTTCGTGGTGTACTGGGGTGATTTATTATTTTTTTTTCCAGAACAGATTCGGAACTGTTGCCAAAAACACTGTGTTTTTTCAAAAATTCAGGTGATTTCTGTAAATTATTGAACAAGAATCTAGTGCTGTGTACACATCTCAGGCTATTTATGTTATAGTACCGTTTTCCACCATGGCCACCCACACGTTGATTTTATATTTTGAAATGTTACTGAACTATTAAAATAGAGAAGAGCATGAGAATATAAACATCTGCCTACCCACCACCTATTTTATCAAATGTTCGCATTTTGTCATACTTCTGAGTCTTTGGAAAAAAATCAATAAATGGACTTCCAGTTTCAGCTCAGAGATGTAGAGAGCTGCAAAGATGTGCCTCCCACGCGTACGGGGAAAAATCTGGACAGATTGGAAGTTGACAGAGAACTGAGTCTGCAGAGCAAGCAGCCACTGACAAATCTGGGTAGAAGCACTCTCTGAGACCTGAGGCCTGAGCATTTACTTCCCAGAGGCAGAAGCCGCCAGACACCACGGAAGGAGGCAGAAAGATCCAGCTAAAAATCTGACAGATTGCTGGAGGTTGAGTGCAGGCTAGCTTGAGAGTGTGAAGCTCCTGGGGGCAGCAGAGGAGAAGGCAGGTGGCCTGTCATTTTGCGGGCTTTCCCTCTAGGAATCCCTCCTTGATCCTCTCACCGGGAAGACTGGGGAAAATCTGAAGACTCTGGGCACAGGTTGTAGGTGCTGGCTCAGGAGCCACTGAGAAACCCACGTAGACTTTTCTTCTTTAAGGAACAAAAGGCTTAGTCTGCAGGGGAAGGATGGGGTCCGAGAGCACCAGTGAAACGCTACTGCAGCTGGGGGAGAGGAATTCCATCCAGCCCAGCCCCCCACCTCACCTCACCAAAAGTCCTAATCTTCAGGGAGAAGGGCCTCCAGGCTGTAGACTGAGAACACTGGTGGTACCCACAGCAGCTGGGGGAAGGGGGTGGGGGAGTTCTATATGTGGAGGAGAGGCAGAAGCACTGGTGAAGGCTGACCGCCAGACCCAGGCCTGCAGTGCACTCCAAAGATGGAGGCTTAGAATATTCGCAACCCCCACCCCCACAGCGCACTAACAAGCCTCCAGGAATAACCACAGTGGATTACAGCAGGGAGAACTGCAGGAGACCGGCTCTCTTTGGGGCGCAGCACAAAGGGAAGCCCCAGAGCCAAGAGGGGGACACAAAATATCACTAGAGGGATCTGAAGGTTCTCATGTCTGTAGGAACAACTGACCTCAACATGGCCCAACTTCTGACTAGATCAACACAAATTCCCACACTGAGGTCTCATTTGCCTCGGTGTCCACTTCCCTATACAAAATGTCTGGCTTTCAGTCCAAAATCACAAGACATGCCGAAAGGCAAGAAAAAGCATTCTGAAGAGACAAAACAGTCATCAGAACCTGATACAGATATGACACAGCTGTTGGAACTATCACACTATATACACGTACATTACCTGCCTCAGTCCACTGAGTGTCCTGTATGTGCCAGGGGCCATTTTCAGAATGGGCTTAATAAGGTCTGTACTCTTAGTGTACATTCTAACAGAGGGGACAGAGCTTAACTGCAGACAAGCAAAAAAATAATTACAGATAGTGAAATAAGCAAAAAGAAATATAGGAGGGGAAAAGGATAGAGTGACTGGTGGAGTGTGTAGGCTGTTTCACCTAGAGTCATCAGAGAAGGGCTCTTGGGTAAGGTGAAATTGCAGCTCACATCTGAATGATTAGAAGGCTCCTGCCATTACTACGAGCCATCTAAGTAGAGAACAGCAAGTGCAAAGGCCCTGAGGCATGAACAAGCTTGGAGCCCCTCAGTATATTATTAGTGCTCTGGAAGGTAATGGTGTTATGGGAATGTTGCTGATGAAAGCAACCCTTGCAGCTGTGTCACTGTCAAGGCTAACCTAGGGAGGAAGTAGTGGATGGGTTCTCTCCTGTTCACGTTCTTCTTCTCTTTCTTTAAACATACAGAAATTATTCTTCTCTTCCCTCATTTTGGGGGACAAGGGGTGTCTCTAATAACCTTTCTTGTAACCACTTTAGGACCTGGCACAGAGTGAAAAGGAACATGAGTTTGCTGTTGTGAATCAAGGCCTCAGTATTTATCCAGTAAAAGTGCATTATTTACTCCTCTTCGTAATTGTAGAGACCGTGCATTAACGCCACTAATCCTTACCCCCACCCCCCACCCTAGGTAGTGATTATTCCTATGTCACGGATGGAAAAACTGAGCCCCAGAGATGAAGATCGCAGATCTGTTAAAGGTCAACCTTGGTGTTTGAACGCCAGTAGCCTGACTTTGTGTGATTGACCTGAAAGATGCGTAAGACCTGAAAGGATGCGTATTCTTCAAAAAGAGAGACTGTGACAAAGGCAAACTGGATGCAGTTGTTTCATTCTTATGCTAACTCAGTTGAAACCGCCTAGGGAAATGGATTCCATGAATACATGGTGAACCATCTATCATTTGGTCATTTGTTATGAATTCTTCAAAACAGATGAAAATGGGTAAATAGTTAAACCTCCCAATTCCCTCTGCTGTCTTACTGCTACATATGTAGCTATATAATAATAATAATACCGTGAAGGCAATATTGTCTGGCACTTGTCTACTGAGAATATTCTGGAAATCAACATTTGTGATCTCAGTAACTGTTACGTAACTGGTATCAGTCTACTGTTTTGTACAAAGACTGCATCTTTCACCTGATCAAATGCTTTTTTTTCCCTTTAATAATGCTTATTGTTTGAGAATAAATAGCTCATAATAAAAGTGAACCTTAATAAGTACATGATTGGAGAGAGAGAACTTCGCACTGGATAAAGAGGGTGATTATATCCTTTGGTTTCTGGTTTTTGCCATTAGAGGAAAGAACTTTCCCACGAGCTCCTCTCTTGACCCATGCAAAGGTTGCTGGTGTTCAGTAATGAAACATTTATCGAAGGAAATGTAATCAGGGTGGAGTTTTCTCCAACCAGTAGTAATAATTGAGCACCCACTGTGTGCATAGTTCTATTATCTGTACCATTCGTGTGGTATGACATGCTGGCTGAGAAAAACAGCAAACTTTCGTACAGCACTTCCCATGGACCAGAGAAATTAAGTAACTTGCTCAGAGGAGCACAGCTAGTCAGTGCCAGACCTGAATTTTAGCCCATGGGCAGTTTAACTCCAGAGTTCAAGCGCTCGTTCACTCCTGATTATCCTAGGGTACAAGATATCTAGGTGGCCTTGGCTACGTTAAGACAGCAACAACCAGGGGCACCTGGGTGGCTCAGTTGGGTAAGCCTCTGACTTCGGCTCAGGTCGTGATCTCGCGGTTCGTGGGTTCAAGCCCCACTTCGGTCTTTCTTCTGACAGCTAGCTCAGAGCCTGGAGCCTGTTTCAGATTCTGTGTCTCCCTCTCTCTCTGACCCTCCCCTGTTCACACTGTCTCTCTCTTTCAGAAATAATTAAAAATATTAAAAAAAAAAAAAAAAAGACAGCAACAACCAACCAAACCGTCATTAGCATGAGGGGGTACCCAAATCTGTCAGGTTATGAGAACCTGCTGGGAATCTTTACTGAGCTGGGTGTTAGGCTCTGTGAGATTTTTTTTTTTTTGATATGCAGCCACAGAGATTTTTTTCAAAAAATATGCAGCCACGTTCAATTGGAACCACCACTTCCTGTGAATGCCTTATGGTGTTACTTGAAGAAGAGAAATAAGCATATAAATTTTTAAAAAGTTTCTTGAAGCAATATTGATTTTTAAGACTGGATGCAATTAGTATTTCTCATTAGTTCCAAGAATTATTTCTCCTGGAATGCTTTGCTTCCACGTAAAGCACTTTGATATCGGACAGGTATTGCTGCTCTCTCACAGTCCGAGAGTTGAATGTGGCCAGTAGCTTTACACATGCGCAGCAGTGCGAGTGTCCATGCCGCCAGCACAAATGGAAAAGTGCATTGCTTTAATTGAAAAAACAGGCCGCATCTAGTCTTCGACTCCCTTTACATTCAATCTGACTACTCATAGTTTCTGGGAGGGTGGAGAGGGAGGGAGCAGGACTTGGCCCTGTTGTTCATCAGGAAGATCCTGAAAATTTTTGGAATGTGAATTCTGACGCTGAACCTCCCACTGCTTCTTCTCCCTCTTGTGACGGTGAAACAAAACACAACCTAGGAGATTCTGAAGCCCAGGCTTCTCAAGCCATAACACTTACCCTGGAGTCCCAAGCCGGGGATGTGTGTGGGGAGGGAGGCGGAGAGATGGGGGGGCATGGCGGGCATGCAGGGTGTATATGTGGGGAGATCTTATTATGCAGATTTGGATTCAGGGGTCTGGGCTGGGGGCTGGCGGGTGTAGGGCGATGGTACTTTTCCTAGCAAGGATGTGGCCAGCCCTTTTCACCTCAGCCCGCCCCAGCCCTCCGTCTCAATGCTGTGTTGATCATCTGAATCAGCTGACGGAGTTTGGACACCATAGATTCCCAGCCCACCCCAAACAGAGTGAATGAGAGCCCCCAGGGCTGAGGTTATGCAGATATGGGGGGATAGTTAATGAAGTGGTTTGATAATAAATCTGTCACTTTGTCTTTATTTTGGCCGGTTGGGGGCGGAGGGGGGAGGGGTGATGACAGTTTTGAAAACTTCACTGTAGGAATCAGATTGACAAACTTTGAGCTTTCGGTTTGACCTAAACTACAAGAGAAATCTTGCCAGCCACTCTCCTTGGAAGGGAGTTGCCCAGTTCTTTATGATTGTGTCCAGACTGGCTGAAATCAGAGTGTGGAGAAGAAAGAGAGGACTTAATGGTTAGTTTGCTGACCTGCTTAGCATTAGATAATGTCTGTGGAGGTTCCCGGAGTGCGTCCAGGGGAGCTAGGGCCCAAATATGGAAAAGAGGAGCCATGATTATGAGGTAGGGAGTTGAAATTACCATCGCTTCTATTTAAAGTGTTATTTCAGCACTTTCCTATGCTCTTGGGTTTGGGGTTTCATCGCTCGTGGTGTTCGGAGAGCCGGGTGGGACAAGCTAGGAAGAGGGCTGGGTGATATCTTCGTCTTAATGAAACACCATTTCCATGGTGGGGTTCTGCAGGTCACCCCTTTCCAGTATGACTTTTTCTTTCTTTCTTTCTTTCTTTCTTTCTTTCTTTCTTTCTTTCTTTCTTTCTTTCTTTCTTTCTTTCTTTCTTTTTTGTTGATAGCTGAGACACTCCAGCAACTGAATTTTTAACATTTCTTAAATCTTATTAATCTTCTCCCCTGAGATCACGTAGGAAGGTAAGACACAGGTGGGAAATGATCCTCCCTGGGTTGCTCAGTCTATTGTGTCCCCTTTTATTTTTTATTTATTTTTTTATTTTTTTAAATATTTTTATTTATTTCTAGGAGAGAGAGAGACAGACAGCGTGAGCAGGGGAGGGTCAGAGAGAGAGGGAGACACAGACTCTGAAATAGGCTCCAGGCTCTGAGCTGGCAGTCAGCACAGAGCCCGACGCGGGGCTCGAACCCACGAACCGCAAGATCATGACCCAAGCGAAAGTCGGACGCTCAACCGACCAAGCCACCCAGGTGCCCCTTGTGTCCCCTTTTAAAAGTCCCTTTCTTCAAAACCAAGTGTTTCTGATTCCTGTCGCATTTGTAATTTTCTTTACCCCAGCTCCTTACCTTGTGTAAGGTTTACAAAAAAATAAAGGAAACGGCATGATGAGAAAAAAAAAAAAAAAAAGTTGAGTGTGGGAGAGCCACAGACAGGTTCTCAACCACACCTGCCTTCCTACAGTGACATCAGGCCTGGCAAGGGACACAGGCACCCACATCGTGTAAACGGAACCCTTAAGAAACCCCATAGCCCCAACGAGGCTGAGCCTTTCTCTCTGCTCAAAGCCTTCCTGCTGCAAAAGGCAAGGCTCTAGGGCATAGCCTGGTGGGCGAGACAGACCCAGAAACACACTTTTCTAACCCACTGTGGTGTGCACTTAGTATGCCAAAGGAGCCCCAAAGGAGGGGAAGCTTAGAGGCTGGAGCAGGAGAGGAAGGGATAGATGAGGCAAAGAGGATGGTGAGAGTGACCGAGGGCGTATGAACTGAGGAATGGCGGGGAAGCGGTTTGATAAGTATCTGGAAGGAAGCCTTACCAGTGAGTAAAATGGGAAGTAGAGGCGGGGGTGAGGGGACGTGAGAGGGACTATGCACCTTTGTAAGGAATTTGGACCCTAGAGGTGATCAGAAAGCATCAAAGGAACCATTTTAAGCAGAGGCGTGTTGCTGTCAGATGTGGATGGAGGCAAAGTTTAACAGGTGACTTCTGAATGAGCATCTGCTCCCATGTAGCATATTTTAAAAATAGCTTTATTGAGATCTAACTCGCATACCATACAGTTCATCCACTTGTGTCTCATTCAGTGGCTTTAAGCATATTCAGAGTTGTGTAATTATCACTATGATCTAATTTTCGAACATGTCCTTCACACCCCAAGAAGCCTTGTACCCATCTGCCATTACTCCTCACTTCCATGCCCGGCCCTAGGCAATCAACCACTCTTCTTTGTAATTTCTCCCTTTTCTTGAACGTTGAAGAGAATGTCTTCTGTGAGTGTATTATTAACTTTAAAGGAGTCTCTTTGCCAAATTACAAACTCTTGCTCTTGACTTCCCAGGCATTGCTCAGCCCGTCCCTATCAGCAGCGATGTTTGTTATCTCACATAATTTGCAGGCTGCGGGTCGGGTGGACCCCATGGGTAGTGTGTTCACATGCTCAGGGCGACATCAGAGACCTGTGTTCTTTCTGTCTCTCCTCCATGGGTCGTACTGCCAGTAGCTTCACCCAAGGGCTGGTTTCTTTGTGGTTGCCAGGCAGTTGTAGAATGGCATCCACTGGCTGTGGGGCCGTGTGCTTCCTTGTTCACGGCTGGCATGTAGGAGGAGTCCTTTCCTGCAGTCTGATTGGGTGAGCTTAGTTCCTGTTGCCCACCCGGAACCAATGATTGGCTTAGAATTAATTAGTCTTTCCCGCTGGAGCCGAGAGTGGGCTCTGTGGGGTACGGGTGAGCACCAGTGGCCAATAGTTGGCTCTGCTGGGGAAGGAGGAAGGGAGCCGCCTCTCCCCGCTAATAGCGTGTTTGAAGCTGACCCTAGCTTTATGTCTCTGTGAAAAGTGTCATCAGTTCAGATCATACCAGTTCAGGAGGTCATCCAAGTTTGATCAGGCGGTGCACTCAAGTTTACCTCTGGACAATGTGATAGTGTGGGCAATAGTGGGAATGGTAGTAACATGAACTTATGTGGGCAATAAATCATTTTTTAAATATAGTATATTGTCAAGTTGGTTTCCATGTGACACCCAGTGCTCATCCCAACAAGTGCTCTCCTCCATGCCCATCACCCCCCTTCCCCTTAAATGATTTAAGCCTCATTAGAAAAACCTATTTGCTTTAGGATAGAAATGTTTAAATACATGACTAGTAGTAAATACTACAAAATCATTCTTACCTGGTTATTAGATTAGCCCCTCGGAATCTCTTCTTGGGGGGAAAAAATGAAATCCTGTCCTGAATATGTCAGTATTTGAGTTACTCTGTGAACTTGAAATGAACAAAAATTGACTTTGTTTCAAGTATAATTTATGCTTTGCTAAGCCCAGTAGACATTCTGCCAGTTATTTGCACTTTATTAAATTTTGCTTTATACGTAATAAAAACATTCTAGGTAGGCCTCTGCTTTGCAAGTAACTTATTTGATTATGAGCTGTATTTTCAAATCTGTTGTGGAGTGAGGTTTGCCCTCATGTAAGTAATGAGTGTTTGCTGGCGCAGCTCTTTAATGGTGAGAACGGATGTTGAAGAAAGCAAACACCATATGCCCTTTGTTTCCCGTGCTTGTCCCCTCCTGGAGGCTGGGTGGGGTGTTTCAGCTGTCTCGAATAATCTCCGTTTTGCTGTTGCGGTTCTCCAACGCTCTTCTCTCCGGTGTTACAACTTCTTCCTCCTCCTCAGTCATAAAGGTTCCACACTCTTAAGCGCCGGAGGTTGGATTAATTTTGAAAAATGAGTTTCCCTTGATTTGTGACAGACATTAGTGCAGAGAATTAAAAAAAAAAAACACCACCCAGTGTGAATGTGTAGTGGGAGGGGCAGGCGGGTTGGGTACGGGACAGGATGCTTAGAATAATTCTGCTGCCAAGTGAATCAGAGAGACTCGCAGTTCTCGGCGAGCACAGAACATACTCCTGCCCAGAGTTCAGACGCAGTCAGCCCGAAATCACCACTCGATGCTCCACAGAATGGAGCTTTCTGCAGCCACAGCCCCGGGTGCTGCAGATGGGTCTGAGACTGTAAGTAGGCCGGACATCTGGTTTGATTGCTATTATGCCTGCATCTTTTGGAGCCTGTTGCCCCACTACTTCTTAGGCGGGGAGGGAGGCATGATGGGGAATTTGGTCCCAGCTCAGTCCTCCCAAAGAGCTGGTGAGCAACACTGTTTTCCCGCTCAGACCTGGCTCTCAGTTTTCTTGTTTGTGACAGAAGGGAATTTCTTTCTCGGAGGCGCTCCTCTGTGACAAAAGTGGCTTTTGGCTGAGCCCCTTTCGTAGTGGCATGTCCAAAGATTTTGGACAGCCCTGTCCTCTGGCGTGAGGGTTCTTCCCTTCTCCTGACTGCGAGCGATGAGTTTTGTCCAGGGGACACCCCAGGCAGCCGAGCTTCCCTGTGCCCCTGCCCCGTAGACATCCCTGTCGTCAGATAAGTTTCCCTTTCAAGGGCGGGGAGCAGGCAACATTTCTGAGGCAGCCAGCAGGTTTGGAAGCCTGGGCTAAAGCCAGGTGTGGAATCCGGCTTCCCTGCAGAGGGAGGGAGAGGAGAATGAGATCGAAGGCAGGACAGAAAGTCAGCCTGAGTTCTGTTCAGAGCACTGTTGGCTGCTAGATGCCAGTCGCGGTGGCAGGCAAAGCTCAGCTCCTCCCTCTGCCAACCGTAGCCCTCGGCCGCTACCAATCCTCTTCCCCCCTGGAAACCACTATCATTGCCCTTCCTGGGATCGCCGGATGGTTTGAAGGAATGGATGTGAAAGTAGCTAGTGCTTGGTAGGCATTTGCTAAGTGATGTGTTTTTGCCCTTCGTACCCCGTCTCCTTCCTTAGTGGGATATTGTACCATCAGTGCAAGCAGTGTGCTGGGCTGTGCAAAGTGCCACCAGTGTGGCTGTCCTGGCTGCTTTCGGGGCCTTGGTGGCCTCCCCTGTTCTCTTGCTTGGTGTCATAAATTTGATCTTGGCGTCAGCTCTGCTCAAGATTAGAGCCCAAGGTTGCCCTTTTACCCTTGTCCAGGTGACCCCCAGGAGCAAGGAGGTTTCTGGGAGAAGATGTGAGTGGGTCATACTGAGTCTCAGAGATCCATTTGAGTTTGGGATCGTGGGGACGGGTGGCCCAAGTCAGGAGGCCATGCTATGAATCCTAGGGGGACGGAGATAACCCAGGAGAGCCATTTCCCATTCAGCTTTGAGTTTCCAAGTTATGAATAGCTATATTCAGCCGGTAGAAGGGGGAAGAAAAAGAAAAATCAAATCTCGAAGAAAGCTGCTTAGCCGTTCATCTGAATTCTGATTCAGAAGTAGGCATAGGGCACTGTCATGGTGACATTCCATCTGGTAGTTTCAGTTAACCTGTTCGTGGATTTAGGCAGCGTGCAAGCACATCAGTCAGTTCCCCATTGCCTTCCACCATTATGTGCATGGGTTTGTTTCGGGGACTTTCTAGAGCCTGTCTTCTTAATTAGCTTTACCATGTGCTTTATATTTGCGAAGTGTGAGTTAATTGCTAATAAGAGTGTTTTCTTGTCAGTCACAAGTTCTCCCGCCACTTTCCACACTTGTATTTCATCTCCTATTTAGGCTAAAATTGTTTGCCTCTAGCTGGCAAGACTCCTCAACATCTGTCCACGCAGGGCTAACTTTTATCAGTGTTGTTGGAGACATTGTATCATCTGTACACTTTGTTTCGCGTGTGATGATAAAAGAGTACTTCTTATCTTAACTGGCATCGGAATCCTGCATCACAGTGCTCCAGCCTTCAGTAGCTCGCTGTTACTCTTCGCCGAAATCTACTTTCTTCCCCATGATCGGCTGTACCTTGTGCAGCCTGGCACACACCTGCCTTTCCAGCCGTCACCCTCACGCTTGGCCACTGCCTTCCACCTCTCCGGTGCCCTGGCTTCTGTAGCTCCCGCTGGGTCCTCTCCTGCCTTGGGACCCAGGCCCTTGTGGGGTCTCCTCCCATGAGTGCCCTTTCTCTGGCTCTTGCTTAGTTGGCTTGCTCTGCTTTTAGATGTTACTTGGAGGAGTTCCTGTGTCATCTTATCTTTAAAAAAATTTTTTAATGTTTATTTTTGAGAGAGAGCAAGACAGGAGCAGGTGAGGGGCAGAGAGACAGGGAGACACAGAATGCAAAGCAGGCTCCAGGCTCTGAGCTGTCAGTGCTGAGCCCGACGTGGGGCTGGAACTCACAAACCATGAGATCATGACCTGAGCCGAAGTCGGACGCTTAACCAACTGAGCCACCCAGGCGCCTCCATCTTATCTTTTTTAAAAAAAATATATTTATTTTGAGAGAGAGAGAGAGAGACAGACAGACAGAGTGGGGGAGGGGCAAAGAGAGAGGGAGAGACAGAATTCCAAGCAGGCTCTGTGCTGTCAGCACGGAGCCCAATGTGGGACTCAATCTCATGAATCCTGAGATCATGACCTGAGCCAAAATCAAGAGTCGGATGCTTAACCAACTGAGTCACCCAGGCGTTCCCGCCCCCCGCTTCCCCCACGGGCCATCTTATCTTAAGGGACTTCCTCCATCTTAAGTTTCCTTTCTCCCTTCTTGACACATCACCATATCTATTTCTTGCAGAGCACTTGTGTCACAGGCTATAAATCCCTGGTTGATTTACAAGTCATTGATTTACTTGGCACTTGCTGTGTCCCCCACTGGAATGTCAGCCCCAGTGCTGGGAGAGGCCTTGTCTTTGTTATTCCACTGTATCCCGAAGCCCTTAATGTAGTTTTCAAAACAACTATGTGTTCATGTTCAACAAACAGTTCTTAAATGAATAGAGGTTTTAGATGATTAATATCGTGGATGACTGCTATGTAGTTTGTGCCTGCAAGCTGATAAAGACAGTTCCATCTTCTCTGTGCCGGACCCTCCCTGTCCCGTCTGCCTCTGTCAGTGCTCTGGCAGTGACTTTGGGAGTGCTCCAGACCCCAAGGCCCCGTTTCCCTCTCCTGGCAAGCCAGTGGCTGCTATCTCGAATCCCCCTCTAACTGTTTTAAGTATCATTTTTGTTCTCAAAATGAAAACCACCTGTCTTCAAAGTGATTCGCTTAAAACAAATACTTATTTCTTTATGGAGGCCTTCCTCCCCTTCTGCCTTTCCCCACCTCCTGCCAAGAATAATGGGAAAACCCTCCTATCTTGAAAAGTGGTTTTCCCTCTGGTCAGAATCCAAAGCTGGATGATTTATCGCCCAGTGTGCCGAGCAATAGCATCTCCCTGCCCCGTTGTTCTCAAACGTTCACATTTTGTTCTCCCAGGGGGCTCAAAGGGGTCATGTCATGGAGGCTCAACCTTTGCCCCCCCCCCCCCCCCCCCCCCCCCCCTACTGGCTTCCCGCTCTTCTAGGAGGAGCCAAGGGCAGGTGGGCCTGGACGAAGCAAGGTCCGTGTTTCCCAGTACAAATCTCAGAACTCACCAAGCTGAGATGCTCTCCCCCCCCCCCCCCCCCGCACATTTCCTTTAAACATCCTTCCTACAGGTAAAGAACCCAGGCCAGGGCACCACGGAAATGGTGGCAGGGGGAGGGGACAGTGTATCTGTAGTGTCTTGTGCTGGGCTATTTGCCAGCTTACTGACACCTCATATCAAGTCCAGGGAGAAGACGATATTGCCTGCATTTTAGAGAGGGTGCAGTGAGGCTCACAGAGGTTCGGCAGGTGGTAAGCAACCAGGATCAGAGCCCGCATCCCTCCGGCTTCCACATCCGTGTATTACTTGTTGGTGTACCCAGTGTTTCTCGGGGTTTTTCTTTTTTCTTTTTTTAACCATGTTCTTCGGTTGAAAATGGTGGCATCTTAGTGTACATATATGTATCCGTACTTGTAATGGCAATAAGTTTCCTGAAATAGTGAATGTCTTCACTGTGTATGATGCACTTGTATACTCTCCATTCCATTTCAAACATGCTCGTCAGCACAGCAGGATTCTGTTCCTTTTTAAGGCCAAAAAATATTCCATCCTATGTGTATGCCACACTTCCTTTATCCATTCATCCATCAGTGGACATTTAGGTTGCTTCTATATCTTGGCTGCCAGTGGCTGGGGGAGGGGGATGGGTATAATGCCTTGGTCATGCATGATGAATGTGTTTGAGAGCTCTGCTATAGAACGTGATGCCTACGGTTAGCAGTACTGTATCGTGCACTTAAAAAATGTTCTAAGAGGTTATCTCCCAAGTGTTGTTAACACAGTAAGGTGCTAGTGTAGGCCTTCTAAATTGATTGTGTGGCCCGCTAATTGGTGACAATGCCTGGTTTGAAAATAGCTTGACAAACACTAGTGTCGGTGATAGGTACCTGTTTACTTTAGGTAGAGGTTTCCATGATGTAAGCTACTTTTGAAAATGTTTATCGCAGTATAGCCCGCACATATAAAATACACACGAGACACCAGCTCGTTGAATTTTCACAAACTGAATGCATCTGGGTAAAAAGCACCAGATCAAAATACATGCCACTGGGGTGCCTGGGTGGCTTAGTCGATTAAACATCTGACTCTTGATTTTTGCTCAAGTCCTGATCTCACTCTCGATTCATTCAGGCCTGGCACTGGGCTCTGTGCTGGCAGTGCAGAGCCTGCTTGGGATGCTTTCTCCCTCTCTCTCTCTGCCCCTCCCCCACTCACTCTTTGTCTCAAAAAAAAAAATAATATGCCATTGATGTAAGCTTCTTTGAATCGAGACAGGCGTGGAGCTACAGAAAGGGATGTGCCCTCAGTTTGTTCTGAATTATGCACATAGAGCTTACTTGATAGAATCTCTCTTTTTTAGAGTCCCTTGTTTTGTGCTTCCTGTGACGGGGCCTGACTGGTATTTTAGCTCTAACAACTACTGAAGCAGTGGAACCAGGCTTCCGTAGGGACCGTCGGAAACGGACACAAAAGGAGGCAGAGGATGTGCCTGGTAAAATGTGAACAAGGAGGAGGAGGAAAAGCAAGGCCCCACAGTGGCTATGGAAACACTCGAGTATGAGGATTTATGGGGATAGTATTCGAGACCGATTTTTCTGAAATAAGGTCGAGGGTGGGGGTAGGGAACTTGTGATCAGAGTCCCAAGTCGCTGGAAGTCTATGCAGTTTTGTATCAAATAAGGAACAGTCACCTCTCACCGTGAGTCTTGACTTTTAGAGAAAATTCTTTTTAGCATACTGAATCAAACTTTTTTTTGGCAAGAGACATAAATGTATCTCAGTGCAAAAGCGAGCTAGATTAACTTTGCTTTCATAATCTAAGGGTTTTGTAAGGCTGTCTTGGTGGACAAACTCTACACAATTCCTTGTAATGGCACCTGCTAGAAATGAAAGGAAGTGGATACTTTAATGTGCCTCTAAACATTACGTGATGTTACAAAGGTTTATTAATCTGTGAGATGCATTGATAGCTTTTAGGCAAACAGCAATCACTTCCTTGAATCAGGGACTTTGGGATAATAATAAATTCTTTTGTCTTTGTTGATTAGATAAGCTCTTATTCATTGTTCATTTTTGTGAGGGAGACTTTGAACTCTCACACATTTGGTGTGTGTTTCCTGGCATTCTGGACCTATAGTGTTCACCGTGGGCTTGTGTTTAATTCTGTATTTGTTGTGACTGTGTGTATGGAAGAAAAATCCCGGGACTGTAACAACCACACTTTGGAACAGGAGGGGCCATCCTGCTGGGGACAGGGAGTGGTTGTGTCTGACTTACCGTTCCTTTCTGGGTGCCCAGCATCGAGCCACGGCCCTAAAGCACTTGCTGAATGCATAGAAGGGCAGAGCAAAAACTCGTAGGTAGGATTTAATGGTGTGTACTGTGTGTTTTGTCCCTTTCATCCTATTTAGTCATCAAAACAAGGCTGTGAAGTGGGTACTGTGACTATCCTTTAGAGTGACCTCATGTCCCTGTTGGCCACGGGATAGTTGTGGCGTATGCCTGCTGTCCTAATATTGACAATGGTAGCACCCTCTTTCACTCGTAAGTGTCCTGGTTCCGATGATAAATTAGTTAGCTCTGAGAAGACACCAATAGACATTTTTCCAAAGAAGACATACAGATGGTCAGCAGACACGTGAAAAGATGCTCGACATCACTGATCATCAGGGAAATACAAGTCAAAACTACAATATCACCATACACCTATCAGAACGGCTAAAACCAACAACATAACAAACAGCAGATGCTGGCGAGGTTGTGGCGAAGGCGGAACCCTCTTACACTGCTGGTAGGAATGCAAACTGGTGCAGCCACCCTGGAAAACAGTATGGAGGTTCCTCAAAAAGTTAAAAATAGAACTACCCTATGATTCAGCAGTCGCACTACTAGCTTTTTACCCAAAGAATACAAAAATACTAATGCAAAGGGATACATGCACCCCTATATTTATAGCAGCATTATCTACAATAGCCAAATTATGGAAACAGCCCACACGTCCATCAACTCATGAATGGATAAAGAAGATGTGTGTATACACACGCGCGCGCGCACATACACACACACACACACACACACACACTGGAATATTACTCAGCCATAAAAAATGAAATCTTGCCATTTGCAATGGCATGGATGGAGCTAGAGAGTATTATGCTAAGTGAAATAAGTCAGTCAGAGAAAGACAAATACCATATGATTTCACTCATCTGTGGAATTTAAGAAACAGAACAAATAATCATAGGGCAGAAAAGAGAGGCAAACCAAGAAACAGACTCTTAACTATAGAGAACTGATGGTTACCATAGGGGATGCGGGTGGGGAGATGGGTGAAATAGGTGATGGGGTTTAAGGAGTGTGCTCGTTGTGATGAGCACCAGGTGATGTATGAAATTACTGAATCACTATATTGTACACCTGAAACTAATATTATACTGTATGGCAACTAACTGGAATTTGAGTAAAATCTTAAAACAAAATTAGTTCCCTCTGAAATGTTGGGGTTTGATAGACAGATAAGTAAACAGAGGGTGCGGAGAAGCCACACCACTTCCTAGTGTCACCCAGCTAGTAAGAAGTGGTGCTGGGATTCTTTCCTCAGAGTCTGACTTCAGCTTTTGTCATTTGTTCACTAAGTTCTGCTGCCTCACAACTTGGGCCACAGAACATGTAAGAAAAAGCAGTCTCTGTTTTTCAGTCTCCTTATTTATTAAAAACCACTGCTGTGACGTGAGAGTCACGGTAGTAAGAGTGTGCTAGTGGACACCCGCGGAAACCTTACATGTGCTTTTGCTCGTAAAGCTGGACACCCGGTGTCCTAGAGCGGTAACGCCATTCACATGTGCCCGGTGCTTCACAGTTTGCAAAACCCCTTCTCCTCCATTATTGTGTTGAGACTTCACGTAGACCCTCCGAGGTGGGAGGTGGCATTTCCAGCTTACGAAGGAGGATGGGTGATCATCAGGATGTTGTGGTCACCTGCTTGAGGTTTGACAGCCAGAAAGGGAGCCGATCCAGGATTCACTTCCTAGTCTGCCTCCATCATCAGTGCATTTTCCAGGTGGCAATGAGGCCTCACAGCCAGGCGTGTTTGCACAGCTCCGTGAGGGTACTGCTCCTCGAGGAAGCCTTCTGAAAACTCATAACCCAAACACAGGGTATTTCTCAACCTTGGCATTGTTGACATTTGGGGCCCTTTAAGCCTGCTGTGGGGGACTGTGCACTGTGGGGTGTTGAAGAACATCCCCGGCCTCTACCCAGGCCAGGAGCACTACCCACACATCCCCCCCCCGCCCCCAGTTGTGAGAACAAAAATGTCTCCAGATGTCTCCAGGGACACAGTTGCCCTTGGTTAAGGAACCACTGGCCTAAGTACAAAAGGAACATTTGAAAGGGAAAAAGACAACCGCGAAAATGTCAGGCCTGTCATTTCCCCCGTCATTTCTAAAGCTTCAGAAAAACTATTAAAAGACCCACAAATAGAAAGAAAAGAGAACAAGCAGCACATTTCACGTTGGATTTGGTTCCGTGGAAGGGCGTTAGGTCTCCTAAGGAAGGATACGGTAGCCAGCGTTTTTCACAGTTAGAAATCACACACTTAAAAACGTTTTTTAAAGAGATAAGTTAGAGATCAGCTGACGTGTGTGCCTGTGACATCTCCTGGGATCCTACTGCCCAGAGATAACCATGGTTCACATTATGCTTTACCTGCTTCTGGCCTTTTGCAACATGCATATATCAATTTTCCAAATAGAGCCATGCCACAAATGCTGTTATAATCAGCTTTTTTCAGCTTTTTTTTTTTTTTTTTTAGCTTAAGTGTGCCCTGCAGTACCTTTCCATATCTCTGATGTAGAGTTACAACATTTTTAATGGCTGCGTAGTATTTCATTGTATGGCTACAGTATAATTTATGCACTCATTCTCCTATTGTGTATATTTGTTTCCAGTTTTGTTTTTGCTATTACATGCCAAACTGTCATGAGGATTTATGTGGGTGTACCCATGCCCTTTACAGCCTTTTTTTCTCCCTTTATGGAAATAAGGAAATTTTGTCATCCATTGAACGAAATCCCTAATCTATAGTGTGCTGGATTATATTTTGATTATATTATATACTGTTGCCCCTAAAAATTACGGAAAATGCATTCATAAAAATTTGATTATGCATTAGGTGTGCAGAATGTGGTGTGGAAAGTTCTTTGGTTTTCTGATCAAATGATGACTAATAAGGAGCCATTTAGGTTTCATGCCCTGTTCACGAAAACCACTCTTAACTGTAGAGTGAACAGTCCCCTAACTGTAGAGGACTACTTCCTGAGTAGGAATTACAGCCCAGTACAGATCTCTGAATCTTCCTTTAAGAGTTTGTTCATTGATGAGAGAAACTTAGGGCTGTGTTCTCATAAATTTTCATTACTCGTGGATTTTTCTTATATGCGTTTAAACTGATAAAATGATAAACTCGTGGTAGAACATTCAAATGGTACAGAAAAGCTTAAATAAAGTTCCCTACTTTACTCTGCCTTTTGCTTTTTTTCATTCTCTAGAAAATTTCTATGCATATATAAACATTAAAATTGTGCAATTTTTTTCCTAACCCCCCATAAACTAGACAACAATATGCAAGGTCTGATCCAACTAGCTTTCTTCAGTTAACACTTCTTTCTGTGCCTACCCCTTAGTCTGTTTAATTGGGGCCCTGTTTGGGGTTGTTTCAAGCTTTCCTTTTTTTCCTGCAGCAAAGTGGTCTATTTTACATGGGTCTATCTTTAGGATAAATGCTTAGCAGTGGAGTGGTTGGGTTAAGAGGCTGTGCCTTTAGAATTTTCACAGATATTACTAAATTGCCCTTCTGCTGACAGTAGGTGGACTTGTTGCCATCAGGCTTTTTTTTTTTTTCTGCCTGGCATAAACCATGGATTAATAAATCAGGAACAGAAAGGTTGACCTCGTGTGGGAAGGGTCATCAAGGTTAGGAAGCCACAGCCTTGGGGGTACTCAGGGGGACATGTGTTTACATGTTTTCTCCTGGGATTGGCCAGAAACTGGCTTTTGCTTTTTTTTCGACCAGGGAGTAAGAAGTACGCACGTAAAGCTGGGAGGCAATACCCAGGTAGGCAACTTTCTGGAAACATTTGATGATGTGTCTCCATTAGAATCTCTGAGGATAGAAATGAAGAGGTTTGCCATAGTTACTTCTCAATGGGTCTTTGAAACAGAAGCGTGTCCCAAATGCACCAGATGCACCATGGAAATAGGTAATATAGTGAATGTAAATGTAACGTGTTCTAGTCATTTCCTGATCATTTTCCACCCCTCATATCTCTTCCATGAAGTCTTTTCTGATGTTTGTCCATTCCCGTCTTCATCTACTCCATGCTGGTTATTTTTTGCACTGTCCTTTTTAGCAAAACGATAATTATGGTCAGTATTGCATTTTGAACCTTTTATTCATTAGGTTGTCTTCTCTTATTTTTGCCCAGCTCTGTCTCCTTGATGAAATTTGAACCAACACTTGGTTTCTAGTCCTTGTCACCCTAGCATGGTATTGGCGCATATGGATTTTCGTTGCCTGCTTGCTCGCTTTAGACATTTTCTTATTTTATGGGGTCCCTCTGCTTGGTAAAGGAGGTCCGTCCCTGGATGACCCCCATTGCTGGTCCCCAGAAGGGTGCTCCTTAAGGTCTCTGTCACCTCACTTGTTGATGAGTGTTGCTGCCCTGCTCGGAGAAGGGGCCCAGCGAGGTGTCATCTTGTATTGATTTGGTGTTTGAAGCAGGAGGAAGGCAGGTGTTTGAAGATGGTTCTGCGAACCCCAGGGGGCACAACGGCTGTCCCAGCCCAGCCTAAACGTGTGAAGGGCCTGCATTTTCTGAGGAGTTGGGGGTTTCCTGATGGGCATTGCCGACGTTCACTCGCTGTAGTCTTGGTCAGGAGGTTTTTCAGTTGGCCTGGGGTTAGCCCCCCGAAGGCTGAGATACAGAGAGGAGAGCAGGTCTCAGGAAATTGCTCCTATATCAGCGAGCCTGAAACTGGGCCAACTCTTAGGGTGCACCCCCTTTTCCAGTGTTCTGGCTGATGCTAGAAGGTGGTGCTTGGGGCTCAGGGCCCCTTCCCTGGAAGAGGAAAGCTCCAGCTTGCCTAGGTTGGGCCTCTGGCTGTGCTCCTTGCAGGGGCTGAAGGGGCCACGCTTTGCTTTGTCCCCAGACCCCTGAGGGCTTACACCCGGGGCCCTGCTGATGTGACTCTGCCTGGAGCTTCCTAGGGGGTGGCCTGGAACCCCCGCAGAGAAGCCTTAAAAAAGAAACAAACCAAAGAACTTTTATCTGCTTATTTTTCTTATTGTTCAAGCAATACATTTTCTCTTACAACTGGTAAAGAGGGCATTTTGGAGGCAGGCAGTGTGCTCCAAGGAAAATGGCCTTTGGAGCCCAATGGTTCTAGGGTGGAATGTGGGCTCTGTAACTTTTTCCTTAAGGAGCTGTTAGGGGCTGAAATGTGTCCCCTCCATATGGTGAAGCCCTAACTTCCAGCGCCGCGGGATGTTACTGTATTTGGAGACAGGGCCTTGTAGAGGTAGCTGAGTTACAGTGAGGGCACTAGGATGGGCCCTCGTGCGATCTGATTTGTGTCCTTGTAAGAAGAGGAAATTGGGACACAGAGAGACACCAGGGATCTGCACCCAGAGCAAAGACCATGTGAGGACACAGCGAGAAGGTGGCCATTGGCAGGCCAGGGAGAGAGGCTTCACATGAAACCAGATCTGCTGACACCTTGACCTTGGACTTCTAGTCTCCAGAACTGCGAGGAAGTAAATTTGTGTTGTCCAAGCCCCCCCCACCCCCCCACCCCCAGTCTCTGGCATTTGTTAAGGCAGCGCTGGCGAACAAATACAGGCGCTTTAAGCAAGCCGGGTCCTCCAGTGTTGTTGCCTCTCACATCCCGGGCGTGGGGCAGAGACAGTGTCTGCTTTAGAGCAGGTGCTCACAAACAGTGCTCGCAATACTGCTAGTTTAGTAATCTGATGATGGAAACCACCTCTGCAGTCCCCACCCAGGTTTTCTGGCCTCGGCCTGATTTGAGGGCTTTTGTTTGTTTATACTTTAAGTCCTTTACAAACAGCGTTGCCAGGAACTCCTGGGATGGGAGGAGACGGGCACTTCAGGGGTCTAGCAAGCTATGAAGCATTTGCTTCTGAGCGCTCGTTTTCATCACACACCGGGCTTCTTCCGGAACAAAGCTTCTGCTGCTAAGATGGGCGGAGAGGGCCCCTCTCCCGCTGGCTTGAATTTTTACCGCACCTAACAGCCACTGTGGCCTTGCCCTGGGGCTCCTGCAACAAAACACCACAGCCCGGGGGGCTTAAACAAATGGAAATGTGTTGTCTCACAGCCTTGCTTCCTGAAGGCCAAGGTCACCGTGTGCACAGGGTTGGTTCCTGCTGAGAGCCCTGGGGGTGAATCCGCTCCATGCCTCTCTAGCTTCTGCTGGGTTGCTGGCCACCTTGGGCTTTCTTTGGCTTGTAGATGGCCTTCATCTCCACACGACATTCCCTCTGTGTGCGCCTCTCCCTGTCCAAATCTCGCCTTTTTGTGAAGATGTCAGGCACCCTGGGTCGGGGCCCACTCAAATGACCTGATCACCTGCAAAGACCCCGTTTCCAAATAACGTCACATTCCCGGGTACTGGGGGTTAAAGCTTCGATATCTTTTGGGAGAATGCGGTTCCAGCCACACAGCAGCTGTACCCTATCGGAAGGAACTGTGCTATCAGTGTATCTATGCCAGTGGCGGCAGCTGCCCTGAGGAGTCCCCGTGTCTGGTCTGCCCCTTCCTCCCATCATGCGGCTTTCAGCTCAGAACTCAGCTCGTCAAAGAGGCCTTCTGTGACCGCTCTCAATACAGATTGATTGAACAATTAAGTAGATTGCAGAGCACAATGAAAATGTGACTGAGAGTTATGCCGAGACTTTCCCCTTAAAGTGTGAGAGGGCTTGTCTCTGCCCCACATAAATGTTACTTGTAGCTTTCTTTATATGTTGGCTGTGTCACCACTACAGATGCTGTTTAAATAGCATCTTAGGCCTGGGAATTGAGATGTCGGGCACCTTCTGAATGTCATTATGTTTCCTGTTCTGTGTGCAGAGCATGGCAAGAAGTCTCAATTTGTTGGATGTGGGTTCTTTTCTGTAGTGAATCACAATTTGATTATGATTTTACAATAGTCACGGAGCAGAACTGGCTAGAACCCCTCTCTGAAGGACATCTTGGGTCTAGCAAACCTGTGGGTTAAGAGTAAGGGAAGCATTTACTGATGGTCGTTCATCAGTTCGTGTTTCCTGCGCATGTTCCATTTGCCAAAGCCATGCTCGGTGCTGTGCCAATAGACGCAGTGTAAGCAATAGTTAGGGCCTCCGGCACCACACAAATCAAACAGCTGAAAAATACACAACAGTATACACCAAGTTGCATGAGAGTGCGTGGAATAGAAATGTAGTAGAAGGGAGTGTTCACTGTGGGCCCGGGGTGGGGGGGGGGGGTCAAGAAAGGGTTGGTGCAGGAGCTGAGCTGAGCTTGGACTGCGCCTAGAAGGGGAAGAGGCCCAAGAAGGGGAGGCAGAACGTGAGCCTGACGTCGCGCTCACAGAGCATCGCTAAGCTATGTAACCGTCCCCGTGTGTACCGAGCCACGTTGTTCTCGTGAAACTAATTTTGTTCACACCAGAAGCATGATATGGTGGATGATGGGAAAAAAGCAGGGACAACCAAAATGCCCTTCAACCTGGGAAGAGTAAATTATAGTACATCCAGACAGTGAAATACTCTGTAGCCAGACAAAAGAAGGCAAATACTTTTTACTGATACGGAAAGCCTTCCCGGATATATCCTTAAGTGAGAAAGGCAGAACACTGTGAATGATACACTAACGTATAGGAAACTGGAAGATGTCCAAGAAACGAATTACAATTAGGAGTAGGAGTGGTAATTACCCAAGAGTGGTGAACTGGGGTAATGGGAGACCGTGCACGTGTGTGCATTTTAGGGACTTGCTTGATGTAAATGTATCCTTACTCACAGAGCTAAAATGAAAGGTAGGATGTTAGTAGCATTTGGTCACACTGTTGCTACTCTTAAATTGATTTAAATGTCTCAGATGCTTTGCCATGGGGGCAAGTGATGAATGAAGACAGCCAGCTACACTAGACATCTAAGGGATAAGCTCTTGCATTTGCCCAGAGAATGAAATTCTCTTGACCAGCGTTTCGCTTTTATTGGTTATCACTAAATGTTTCAAACATACATGAGAATAGAGAGAATTATAAGGAACCCTTTTGTACCCGTCGTGTAGTTTCAGCTGCTGGCCAGTCTCGTCTCATTGCTTCTCCCTCCTCTTTACTGTCCCTGTCTACCCCTGACCTTGATTTCTTTGAATGCAGTGCCTTTCTGATTGTATTATTTAGAATAATTACTCTGATCCCCTGAGTCCCTCCATGGCCCTAGACATGCAGAGCAAATTGGATGCTTAAAGGTGGGGAAAAAAAAAACTTCATCTGAGTTTGGTTCATCTCAGGTGCTTTTTACTTTACTTAAAAACTTTTTTTTAAAAAAAATTGTGGTGAAATACACATAGCATGAAACTTGCCACCTTAACCATTTTTAAAGGTACATTTCGTTAGTGTTAAGCATATTCACATTGTTGTGCAACTGATCTCCAGAACTTTCATCTTGCAGAACTGAAACTCTGTACCCATTAAAACAACTCCCCATTCCCCCCTCCCCTCAGCCTCTGGCAACCACCCTTCTACTTTCTGTCTCTGTGAATTTCACCACCTGGGGACCTCCTATAAGTGGAATCACCTAGTAGATGTCCTTTTGTGACTGGCTGATTTCACTTAGCATAAGGTCCTCGGGTTTCATCTGTGTTGTAGCCTGTATCAGAATTTTCTTTCTTTTTAAGGCAGAACAATATTCCATCATAGGGATATACTCCATTGTGTTTATTCATTCATCTGTTAGCGGACTCTGGGATCGATTTTACTTTTTGCCCCATCTTAGAATATAGGGTTCCATGGCTCATAACAGTTTGATACCATAGCACGTCTGGATGTAGCAGCACGCCAAGGTCCTCTCATTAACGCAATAGTTCTGAGTGATTTGAGAGTTTTTATGCCAAACACTTGACTTGAAAAGACCAGCAAACCCTTCTTTCTGCTCTTTTGACTGAGAGCACCTTTTTCTCACAGAGCTCTTACATTGCATTTTGTCTCTCACTAGATTAGATTATGAATGTAAAGAGATCAGGGCAGCGAGTGGAGGGGGGGGGGAATCTTCTTTTGCCCACTCAGTACCTGGCACTATGCTTGGTGCTGACTGGGTGCTCCGGATATATTTGTTACAGAATGAACCTTACATTGGGCAAGGTGCACAGTTGTAATGAGCGAGTTGAACCAGATGAATTCTAAGGCTCCTTCCAGTTCTAACATTGTTTGAGTCCGTTATTAAATCTGATGATGAAAACTTCAGACCTAGAAGACAGGAGAGTAGGGGACAGGGGAGACACATTATTGAATAGAAATGTTTCAGTGCCACTTATATTATACCCCAGAGATAGTCATCTACAAATAGAGCCACTCCAGGTTATGGTATTTCTTAAGATGACATTTTGGATTTGAGATTTCCTCTTTGTGTGGTGGTAACAACGTTTGGATAACAAAAGCAACCAGCTAAAGTTATTTTGAGTTTAGCTGAAGTGTGTACCACGTTTCCCAGATGTACATGGATAGAAAGCAAACCTCCTCTTGACATTATCGCCTTTACAAAGATTCCCACAGGGCGTCTTAGCCATAATTGTATCAAGAGAAGTCAAAGCAATAAGCGACAGAGGAAAATGAAGATTCCAGAATTATAGCTCAAAAAGCTGGTAAGAAAATATGGAGGGAGATGTGATTGGAGTATCGAATCTTGATTTGCTGAACTTTGTACTGGTTTCTGCATTTTTGTTTCAAGCCTGGTTTCCAAAAGTCTCTCGTTAGCAACCAGATGGTCGTCAAATAATTGATATATGTTCATTTTAAGCCCATTTGGGCAACAGTGACCTGGATTTTCCAGTAGAAAGATTTAGTAATTCTGTTGGCCTTTGAATGCCAACAGGGTTTTTTTGGGAAGTTGACAATGTTCTTTAATGTCTTGGAAGTAACCCCTGGAAAATTGGAACCAATGAGTTGATTGCATGATGTACTTGGAATAGAAATTAAGAATATGGATACAGTTTATTTCAGTTTACAAATACCCAGCCTTAGAAGTGGTTAAATTTGTAAAATCAGAAGAGTTTTTTTTTTGAGAAAAAGAAAAAGGAGAGTTTTTTGTGTGTGTTTAAAGGTTCCCCCCCCCCATTTGTTTTCTGAGCCTTGAGTTAATGAATATGAATTTAAAATACCCTCCTGATTTTATTTCCCATTTTCGAAAGAGTTGTTCAAAACCCTAGGGTCTGCTATCCTATCATCCTACTAAATGCTTTTCAAAGAAGAACAATTTTTTTCATTTTTTTAATGTTTATTTATTCTTGAGAAGGAGAGACAGAGTGTGAGCAGGGGAGGGGCCGAGAGAGAGAGGGAGATACAGAATCCAAAGCAGGCTCCAGGCTCTGAGCTGTCAGCAGTGAGCCAGACTTGGGGCTTGAACCCATGACCCGTGAGATCATGACCTGAGGTGAAGTCGGATGCTTAACTGACTGAGCCACCCAGGTGCCCCAGGAAGAAAATTATTTAAAAGAAAAAAAAAAAAAAAAAGACAGGGCTTGAGGGCACCAGGCTGGCTTAGTCAGAATAGCATGCCACTCTTGATCTTGGGGTTGTGAATTTGAGCCCCACGCTGAAATTTAAGTAATGTAGAAATTACTTAAATACAAATAAAACCTTTTTTTAAAATTTTTTAATGTTTATTCATTTTTTGAGAGAGAGATACAGAGACAGAGCACGAGCAGAGGAGGGCAGAGAGAAAGGGAGACACAGAATCTGAAACAGGCTCCAGGCTCTGAGCTGTCAGCACAGAGCCCGACACGGGGCTCAAACTCACGAACCGTGAGATCATGACCTGAGCTGAAGTCAGACGCTCAAGGGACTAAGCCACCCTGGCGCCCAATAAAACCTTTTTTTAAGTGGGACTTGCAGTGAGAGAAAGGGCTGTGGGTTGCGTCCTTGATCGGGGAGCCTTAATAGTCTATTTTTGAACTGGAGAAATGTGTCGGTGATTGTGGGAAGGTTCTGGTTACCGGCACATTGTGTTGCCAAAAACAGGAAAAAGGCAGTCCAGCTTGTCTGAAGGGCCTATTACAGGGACGAGGATCCCTCAGCACCAGACCCTCATGCTGGAGACAAGTAAATGCAGAGGCAGCAGTGCTGGGAGGGAGATGCTCTTTTAATTAGTAGATACTGCTCACAGTATCGCTAGGTGCTTCCAGAAAGAGCCTGTCTTAAAAGACATGACGTGGGCTCTCCGTCTGGGTCTGTGTGTACACAAGGCCTTCCTTTCCTCTCCTCCCTCCTGCCACCGTGGTTGGCGTGTCTCCCACTGTTTTGGGTTGTGACCTGGGATCTGAATGGGCCTCACAGCCTGGCCCCCAGGGGCAGGGCTCTGAGCAGAACCAGCCCCAGATGCCTCATTGCTGGGAACGTTAGTTTTCTGTGGCTGCCACGACAAATTGTCATAACTCCGGTAGGTAAAAGCAACAGAAATTTATTCTTTCATGGTTCTCGACGACAGAAGTCCAAAATCAAGGTGTCAGCAGGGCCGTACTCCCTCCGATGGCTCTTGGGAAGAATCCCTTCTTTGCTTCTTCCAGATTTGGGGGCTCCTGGCCTTCCTTGGCTTCCTTGGCTTGCGGCCACATCACTTCAACCTCTGCCTCCGTTTCCACATCACCTTCTCCTCTGTCTGCTCCTCATTGTGTCTCTGAGGATCCTTGTCATTGGATTTAGGGCCCACTCAGGTCATCGGGAGTGCTTTCTTCATCTTGAGATCCTTAACTTAATTACGGCTGGAAAAAAGAGATCTTTTCTCCAAATGAAGTCCTGTCATGGGTTCTGGGAATGAGGACGTAGACCTGTCTTTCGTGGGGGGGGGGGGGGGGGGGGGGGGTTAGGGTTACCGTTCGACCTACCTACAGGGAGAATGCCGAGCCAGGACAGGGCCTCTGCAGAAACCACACTGAGAAGGAAGCTGAGACAATACTTTAAAGCAGCTCGTCTTTGTATTTGCTTATTTAATCACCACCATCATCACATAACATAAAAGTTACCATTTGAACCATTTTAAGCACACAGGTCTGTGGCAATAAGTGTTCTGCCACTGTTGTAAAGCCCTCCCCACCGTCCAGCTCCAGAACATTCTCATCTTCCCAAACAAAAACCATCAACACACACTGCCTCCCCTTGAATTATGATTTATAAAAAAATTTTTTAATCGTTATTCAGTACTGAGAGAGAGAGAAACAGAGCATGAGCGGGGGAAGGGCAGAGGGAGGGAGACACAGACTCTGAAGCAGGCTCCAGGCTCTGAGCTGTCAGCACAGAGCCCGACACGGGGCTCGAACCCACGAACCACGAGATCATGACCTGAGCCGAAGTCGGATGCTTAACCGACTGAGCCATCCAGACGCCCCTGTTTTTAAATCTTTTCAATTTTTATTTTATTTTTAGAAGCCCCCTGTGATCTTTTAAAAATCTGCCTGATCGTTTAAAAAACACTTAAAAATACCTTTATTAAGCCATGTTTTAGTTATATAATTCGCTCATCTCAGGTATAGATTTTCATGATTTTTAGTAAATATACACAGCTGTGCAACTGTCACCGTAAAATACTTGAGAATATTTTCACCACCCTGCTAAGATCCTTCATGCCTATTTATAGTTACTTCCCATTCCCAGCCCCCAGCCCTACTGCCTACTGTCTGTTTCTATAAATCTTCCTCTTCTTGATATTTCACATAAAGTTTTATTTAAAACTAAAAAATAATTTTTTTTTCCAGATTGTAAAATACAGAGAAATACAACTGAGTCCCCTGGAAGCTCACTAGAAATACAGACTCTGGGGCCCCTCCCTAGACCTATTGAATCAGAACCTGCATTTCGACAAGGTCCCAGGAGATTCGGATGCATATTAGCTTTGCGGAAGCACTGATATATTGTATTTACTTACTATATTGATCTTTTGTCCCCTTGTTATATTAGGAGCATTTCTGAAAAATCATTAAATCTCTTCTGAGAATGTTTAAAATCCTATCATAAGAATGCAGCACAATGTATTTAACCAGCCACTTCAGGGTAGACTTCAGGTTTCCCATCTTTTTTGCCACTGAAAATAAAACCGTGATGGCCATTTTCGTACGTAAATCTTTGTGCATAGTTTTCTCTCCACTGTGCCAGTAACTCCATTTCTAGGAATCTATCCCATGGCAGTAATTATAGATGAGTGGCTAAAATTTAGAAAGTGCATATAAATGCTGATCAGGGTAGTTGGTCATTTCATGCACTGGTTTCCTGGAAATTGGACCGAAAGCCTAGCAGATAGTGGGCCACCTGGCCCTCCCACATGCCACGTTAGAGCCCCTTGCCAAGTGTCCCCTCCACCTTCTTGAACATCAGGTTCACTGTGAATGAAATGAATGAAAAACCAAATGAACGAAAACAGCACCAAAAACTGAAATCCAGGTTGCTCCTCGGCAGCGGGGAGATAGGAAGGGGAAAGCGCCGGATTGGTGTGTAGTGACTTTCTCATGTGTCATCATCCTCACAGGCCCTCCAGCTGCCACTAGCCGCTACTGCCCTCACAAGCCACCCAGCATGTGCCCCAATCCCCCCCCCCCCCCCCGGCTGCACAAGTAACCTGGAGCTTATCCTTCTAGGTGGGAAGTCATGGTCATAGGAGTGATGGGCTCTGCCTCAGGACACACCGGGCTTCTGATTCCATTTCCCCACTGGTCGTAAGGATTGTGGTCTTAAATATTTACTGGGTTCCTTAGTACCTCGGTCCTTGGGAAGTATACGAGGAGATCAGGCGTTGAGAATCCACCTTTTATCTGCCTCGTCGCCCCGTTCGTTAGGGAGAGTCAGAATTGAATGCCTCTAAACAGAGGGGCCAGAGTTTTCCTGTTACCTTTTCTGCTCTGCCATGTTCTTTGAGATTTCCACCGCTCTAATAGTTCCTGAGGGGAATTATTTCTTCTTTTTTTTTTTTTTTCCTTGGGGGCCAGTGGGGAGAGAGGAGGAGGTGATGGAAGGAGGAGGGTTCACATCTAGCTCGCTGCTTCAGAGACCCTCACTGTAGGGGCAACCCTGGGGACGGTGCATGTCACAGCAGAGTGGGTAGCAGCACCTCTGGGAGGGTTTGGTAACACACGGCTCGCTCAGCCATCCTCCCAGCGCGTCTGGCTCATTGGGCTGGAGTGGGGCCTGAGAATCTGCATTTCTAACAAGTTCCTGTGTGAGGCTGCTGTTTTAGAACTCCACTTTGAGAACCACTACTCTGACCCGACCATCCTCCCCTGCGATCACTTGCAAGCAGGCGAAGCAAGGTGCTGGAGGACTGGTGTGTCTAAGGCTCTTGCAGCCGAAACCAAATCCAGACTTCTAGATGCAGCGCCTTACTGTGGTATGTGAGTGCTTGCTCGCTCGCCCCAGGGGATTTAGCTACTGAAGGCGGGCCCTTCCTAGTATAAGGACCAGCAGCGTATTCAAGTTACTTCAAGTGGTAGGGCTCGGGTTATTGAGTCATTTAGGGAAATAGAGTCCCCAGGGGATAAGAAGAGGAGCCCCAGGTCCCGGGAGCCTGTGGGAAACTGGATCCAGAAAGCCAGCAGGTGCAGGGCACCCGAGGGCCTGCCGCGTGTCCTGTACTTCATTGTTACCTTCTAACTTTTCACCCTGTTCTTCCTGTTGACTTGTTCTCCGCCCCGTAGGATTGTTCTCTCAGCTAGGGCAGGGCAACTCCTTCTGGAAGGATCCCAGTGGCAGCAGGCGCTTTCCCCACGCATCCCCCACCCATTAGTGGCAGAAGCTACAATCCTTACTGAAATGGGGGGTGGGCTGAGGGTCCTCAGATCATGTTGTCATCCAGAGGCACTGAGGGCTTAGCTTTTCTGTCCCCCCCCCCCCACCCCCGACACTAAAGGACAACTATTGGGAGCTGGAGAGGGTTAGGGGAGGTGGAGAGAATCTTGATTCCACTTGGGCTTCCATGCTGAGTCATCTCTTAATGGGTCTTTCCAGTCACATTTAATTCGGTTGTCTATCAGCCCAGGGACATCACTGCCTGGTGCACATCTCTTCCCTCAGCCCGTCTACCACCATCAATGGGAGTTGGCTCCAGAGAGTTGCATCCGTGAGGCAGCCTCTCCCTCCTGTTTTCACTCCTTTCCCAGCATCTTCTTTTAGGTTCTGCTAGACCGCCAGGGCAGGAATCTCCAGGCCTGGGTCCTAAATGTTTCTGTATCATATTCCCTTCGACAGCGCCGGGTGATTCTAGCTGCCCCGTGGAAGTGTGGTATTATCAGTGTGTGGCGTTTTAAGAGTTCTGACTTAAGATCATTTTGAAGAAAGTATCTTCTGAGGGCTTGATTTTCTATGAACTGACGGGAACAGCTACGTCTTTTTATTTTTTATGGAGGGAGGGCAAATTCGTGGCACTGTCATTCTTTGGGCTCGTCATGTTCCTGCTAAATTTCAGCCAAGCTTTGTGGACACTGCAGGTAAGGATGCCATGTTATTTCTGTCAATGTGCAGAGGCAATTAGGCTGCGGTGCTTGAGAGTGAAATTATTAAATATCAATGGGGGATCATAAATGTGAAGTAGCATGCAAATCTTTTGATATTATAGCTGTTTCAGTGAAAACACAGCTGCTAAGATACTTTCCTAGCTATAATTGAGAAGGTAATTTTCTTTAAGGCCATTTAAGCCAGATCTTTAGCGCCTTTAGGTCATTAAGAAGCACAAATGTGGGCGAGTCTCTGAAAAAGATGAATAAACATGGGGCATAAGGTGCTTGTAATGCAGAAGGGCAACATCAAGGGCCCAGGTATTCCGAAGAGACCAAGGACTTATTTGTTGTGTGGTTTATTAACAGACTGGAGTCAACACTTCACTAATATAGCCAGTTCTTCTATTTGGAGTTAACGTTTACATGAAAATTTCCCCAGTAACGAATGATTTAGAGTAAGCAGGCATGTCAGCTTAAGATAGAGTACTAGTAGTTCATGAGAAATGTTGTTGAAATCAATAATTGAAAATGGGAGTTAGAACTTTCCCCAAAAGGCTGATAGGCTAAATGAGAGCAGTTACTTGGAAGAAAATCAAGCCCACCCAATATTTAGACTGTTTACAAGCCAAGTGAATGTGAAAGGAAAGAAACCCTTCTTTAGTTCTGTGATGTCATCTTTCCACGCCTATTGCGGAGCTTTTGATGGTGATATGGTGCTTTCCCTCGGCCAGGCTGACAGGAATGGAGGGAGTGTTGCTGGTAGTGTACTTGTGAAGAGCTGGGGAGAGATGTGCCTCCGGTCAGGGTGGACCCCTTCTGCCCTTGAGCTTGATAAAATCCCCAAATGTCAGGCCACAGATGGAATTTCCATAGACTGTGCTCTGGGGCCTAGTGTCAAATTCTTTGCGAAAACCCTAAGTGACTTTACTGGAGGGAGAGGTTTTCTAGGAGGGGGTTGGGGAAAGGGCTCTTCAGCTGTAGCTTTACTTAGCACCCTCACCCTCGGAAGCCCGGATGGAGTGATGTTCAGATGGCCTCTTGGCAGGTCTGGCTGGGTTTTGAGGTCTAGCTTTGTAAAATAGGACAGCCTCTACAATTATGACTTTTTTTAGTCAAAACTGTTCTGGATTTCTTTATAATTTGAGAATGTAGTTTTAAAAATATAAATGTGAAGATTCATGTTTCTGTGTTTTAATAAATTCTTGAGATGCATTGGGGAGAACAGTACAAACTAGAACTTCCTCAGATTTTAATCTTTAAAATATTTTTTTAAATGTTTTATTTATTTCTGAGAGGAGAGAGAGAGAGAGATAGCATGAGCAGGGGAGGGTCAGAGAGAGAGGGAGACACAGAATCTGAAACAGGCTAGCTGTCAGCACAGAGCCTGACATGGGGCTCAAACCCACGAACCGTGAGATCAAGACCTGAGCTGAAGTGGGACGCTTAACCGACCGAGCCACCCAGGCGCCCCTTAATCTTATTTTAAAGTTTATTTATTTAGTTTTGAGAGACAGCGAGAGCAAGGGAGGGGCAGACAGAGGGGAGAGAGAGTCCCAAGCAGGCTCCACAGCAGCAGCATGGAGCTGGACACGGGGCTCCATCCCAGAAACCGTGAGGTCATGACCTGAGCCAAAATCAAGAGTTGAATGCTTAACTGACTGAGCCACCCAGGTGCCCTGAATTTCCCCAGGTTTAACAGTTAATCAGCTCAGCACATCTGAAGATTAGCAAAAGGATGTACGCTGAGATGTATTTTTACTTTGCTCAAATGGTTGTTTATAAAAGTTGAGATGTGAAAACCAAAGCACAAATTACAGAGTAGGAAGTCAAGTACTTTTATTTATACCAGAAAATAGGAGAAAGATAAAATCAGAGTCAGACCCTCAGAGAAGACAGGCAAGAAAGACTCTACAGTTAGGATGATGGGGAAATGCTTTTGAGCCATGGACCATTTGACTTTGGTGATAGTGAAGTCACCCACTTCCCAGGATCCCGCCTTTTCATGCCGTGTCATGTTTGCGAAAGCTGATGAACAGCTGGTAGCCCCATTTCCTAGCCCTGGGCGACAGGGTGTTCTCAGGATGTGACCCCAGAGCCGCCTGCCTTTCACACGGCGCTGCTGTCCTCTGGAATCTGGGGTGGAAATGCCAGACCAGACTGTCCCTGGCTGCTCCTGGAACTATCCTGAAAACAATGAGTCTTGTAGATGTGTGCATGGGTATGTGTGCAAGGCTGCACACTGCGTGGCAAAATCTGCCTTTGAGTCCAGCCATCGGAGCTGACGTCTGTGCAGGCAGCAGGTAAAAGAAGCCGGGGGGTGTGGATGACTCAGACAGGCACATGAACCTGTGGCTTTGCAGTTATAGAAAATAAAAACACATTTTCTGCTCAATTTGAATAATTGGAAATGAGGTAAAATTCCAAAGCATGAGTTGTGATCTGGGACAGAGGAGCTCCGTGAATGAGTGGTGGCTTGGTGAGTTAGCGCTGGGGAGGGGGATGAGACAGCCATTAAAGTGACCTTCATGAAGGATGGACTCTGGGGCCCAGGGTCTCTTCTTACAGGTGTCTGTGCTCTCCGTGTGTGTGTGTGTGTGTGTGTGTGTGCGCGCGCGCGTTTGTGTTTTTCTCGGTGTCTGTCTGCAGGCCTGTGGCTCTGTGTATCTGTGTTCATCTGTGTCCACCTGTATGTGTGAGTCTGTCCACACGTCTGTCTCTGGGTCTGCGACTTTGTGTGTGTCTGTGCCTCTGTAGGTGTGCCCATGTGTGTGTCTTCCTGTGTCCCTGTCCTGGAGTGGATAGGCTGCTCCAGGAATTCTCGCCAGGTAGAGTGGGCCGGGCTGGGTTGCTGCCGCCTGAGGTTTCTGACCTGTGCAGCAATGCTGCAGGCAGACAGAAACCGGTGTCCCGCAGGGCCCCGCACGTCTGCTCACGGTCCCGGGATACCTGTCACGGCGGAGGGGAGATGAGCAAGGGAGCACTGGAAGTTTGGAATTGTGTTTAATTTGGGGCTTCCATCCTCGCCGCACCCTCTCCCTGACCGACCACCCACGCGTTTCTCACTTGCCGTTACTTACATCCTCGCCCATCTCCTTGGGATATTCCCAGAATGCTGGATGCTTCCTTGTGATTTTCTCTGCGCAGAAACCATTCCTCCCGGGAGTCATTATTATAGCTCCCGTTAATTTTCATGCTCGCTGTTCACTGTTGCAAAGGAGAGGAAATGAGAGAGTGTGGGCGGTGACTCAGGAACCTGGGGAAATATCCCTTATTATGTCTAGCATTTTCCCCTTGAATATTTAAAAATTGGCCCCGAGCTACTCTGGCCTTAATTTCCAGTTGCTGCTTTTCCTTTGACCTCTCTCATTGCATTTCTTCTTCCTTGTTTTCTTCTTTTTTCCCCCTTGCTTCTGCCTGGAGGCTCCTGAAGCTTCCCAAAGCTGTTAGAGGTGACTGGTAACTCCCTTTATTGAAAGATTGCTCTTGGGCTGTTTGCACTTGCTGCCAGCAGTGGATTGCTGCTAATGTCACACCCAGAAGCCGAAGGGACTCTCTTACTGTTGGTAATAGCTTTGAGTTTTTAAAAAGGACACTATCATCTACAATTATTTAAATAACTTTCCTAAGCTATTTTCCGTCTTTTTCTCTTCTACTTGAATCAGTCTTCTGAATCTCTTTAATTTTTTTTTTTTTTTACCACCAATCCAGGTATTTTCTTTCTTAGATAATGTCCCTACTTACAATTTGTAAAATGAAGAAGTTCGTATGGTAAGAAAATGTCATTCCACCCTCTAGAGAAAAATATGGTTGAGAATTTACTTTCTAGCTTTCCAGTCATATGTCTGAAGCATGGATACGTATTTATTATTTTTCTACAAGAATGGGATCATACTAAAGGTGGTGTTTTGTAACCAATTGTTTTTTTTTTCTTAGTTTAAAGTGTGGCAAAATAGACCTAACAAAATTATAACGAATTTTTAAAGTATTCAAAGACTATTAATATTTTAATTTTTGGAATAAATAAAACTAAAACAAAACCAGTGTTTTTAGCAATGGAGAAAAATTAAAACCAGTGCACTAAAAATATCTCTTCTTTTTTATTTATTTATTTTGAGAGAGAGAGAGAGAGAGGTAGGGGCAGAGAGAGAGGGAGAGAGAATCCCAAGCAGGCTCCACACCATTAGCGGGGAGCCCGATGCAGGACTCTGTGTCATGAACCATGAGATCATGACCTGAGCTGAAACCAAGAGTCCTATGTTTGACGACTGAGCCACCCAGGTGCCTCGAAAAATATACATTAAATTTTTTTTCCATGTTTATTTATTTTGAGAGAGAGCACATGCGCATGGACACACACAAGCAGGGGAGAAGGAGGGAGAATCCCAAGCACACTACCTGCTCTCAGTGCACAGCCTCACACAGGGCTTGATCTGTGAACCATGAGACCATGACCTGAGCCAAAATCAAGAGTTGGACACTCAACCAATTGAGCCACCTAGGCTTCCCTAAAAAGATACATTCTTCTTTTTTTTAAATGTTTCTTTAGTTTTGAGAGAGATAGAGACAGAGACAGTGCAAGCAGGAGAGGAGCAGAGAGAGAGAAAGAGAGACACAGAATCTGAAGCAGGCTCCAGGCTCTGAGCTGTCAGCACAGAGCCCCATGTGGGGCTTGAACTCATGAACCACAAGATAATGACCTGAGCCAAAGTCGAATGCTTAACTGACTGAGCCACCGAGGCGCCCCTAAAAATATACATTCTTAAACCTCATTTTACATGGATACAGAGTCTTCACTATAAGAAATTCTTAAGTTTAACATAATGTCACTTAGTCTTCTATAACACTGGTACTGTTTTGCAAGCTTTATAAAGTTTCAGGACCCTCTCCTCAAAGGCAAGACAGAAGCAGAGCCCTACATTTGAGGCAAGACTGGGGAGCCCAGGCACATCCTCTCAAGGCCATAGTACATGGTTACCCTTCTCAAAGCCTTGAAGACCCTGAGACTCCCAGCTAGGCCCAGTAGTCCACTTTGAAAACACACAGCCCTACCTTGTAGTGACCCAATTGTTAATATCTTAGATTGTCTCTAATTTCCTCAGAAAGAACAATTGTGAACATTCTTTCTGTCTGCCTTGTGATTATCTCCCTTGGATGAGTGCCTATAAATTGAGTGAGGGTTTAGAGTATGAGTGTTTGGGTGTTTTTTTTTTTTTTTTTTTTTAATAAGATGTATGATCCCGATTGTCAGCTGGCCTTCCCCAAAGCATGCCAACTTGAACTGCCACCAGTCATATAGAAGGCTCCATTCTCCCTTCCCTGGGTAGACTCTCCCTTAAACATTCAGTGTGTCTGGTACCGTGTCTCATTGTTTGATTTTTATATCTACGGTTACTACTAAGTTGATATTTTCATGCATCTGTTGACCCATATGTGTAATTCTTCTTTGGTGAACTATCTATTCATAACCTTTGCCCATTTTAAAATTTAGCTGTTTGTTTATGAGTCCCAGGGTAGAAGCCCTTGGTCTGTGCTGTGTATATACATTTTAAATGGGAGAGGTTTGTGGGCCAAGATTCTCGTAGTCAGATTTCAACATAAGAACTTGGAAAGGATAAAATTCTGGATTTTGATCTCTGCTTAGATGATATGGGATGTCTTTTCTGCTGTTTAGAAATGCTCCCTAATGTTTGCTAGAGAGAAGTTTAAAGCCAGTGGCTGTGTTAAGTTTGGAGACATTTCTAGGGTTTTACTTATCTTTATTATTCTAGTACCCAAACTGGAATGTGTAAATATGATCTTTTGGCTTGTTACAAGCACACACTGAATTAAACATCTTCTACTTGAGAAAACACGAAGTGCCCCATGTGCATTTTGGCACTTACGTCATGAGTAACATCATCAGCTTTACAAATAGCACTGTAGCTTCGGATGTCTGTGCCTGGAAAGAGGTTGGCTTTTTTTTCTTCCTGTTTGTCTGCCAAGTGATGCTAAATCAATAATAATATTGATTGGAAAAGAAGAAAAACATGTAGTGACTATTTGCAATGGAAATAAATTAATGCATCCTTAAAATAATATCATTCAATATAATCTTATAAATAAACTTGAAAGCCTCTTTTGACTTAATAGGACATTTCTCTATCTCAAATCAGAAAGTTTACATGGATCTTACTAATTAAAAAAAAATTATGTGCTGAACTTACGCAGACAGGAAAATGAGATATAAAATGTCAAGTTCTCTCTCCTTCAAACTTGAATACCTCTAACAGTTGCTTGCAAGGCTTTGTGCATGTAGGAAATGTCTTCAGTAGTTAATGTACTCATATGTTGACTCATAAGTCAGACCATGGATTACTCATCCCAAAGTGCAGAATTGGGGATCAGTCTTGGAAAATTTTGACTTCATTTTAATCTTCCTATTGTGAACATCTCTTTCATTCTGAAAACTCAGCATATTCTATTTCTCCCAAACATAGATACCACAAATGAGTATTTTGTATCTCTTTCTTTTCCTTCAAGGAGAACTCAGTTCTTTGCCCGTACTCTCTAAGCTCCAAGACAAACACCAGCCAAAATTGCTTGGTGTGTCCAGGAATGCCCGTGGTACATGCTATTTGGTTACGTGGCCGAGTCAGTCACAGTAGATGGGTTTTAGCTTCATCCTGAGTGGTTACTAGGGCCGTGGTTCACATGTATTGAATTTACAGCTCTCATTTATAAGGCAGGGTGTGACTTATAAACTGATGCTGTTAATTTTGGTTGAACCCCAGGTATTACTGTGTGGCTTTTCTTCCCCTTCAGCGTATCATAGAGCCTTAAAACACAGTCACCAGCATACCCTTTCTGTATTTAACCTTTGAGGTGTGCCTCTCGCGGTTGAGCTGGGGTGGTTATAGCTGGCGAGCCCAAATGGGACGTAGATCAGCAAGATAGCTCAGGATGATAGTAAATCCTGCGATTCTTTTCATCTTTGTTTGTGGCTGGGTAAAAATCTCCTAAATTACAGCCAGTGTGTATGTTTTGTGTATCTTTGTGTTGTGTGTTTGACTGCAGTCGGTGGCAAAATTGATACCAGCACAGTGCATTGTTATCAGCACATCTCGTACACGTGACCTGAAGCCACACCGCTCGTTTGCAGTGCCCTCCAATGTGCTCTGACTTCCGAGCAAATTAACCTCCAAGTCAGAACTGCCGCATCTCTGCAGGAGCTGAGGCCGAGCTGCTCTGTTGGTGTGGGGGCAGGGAGTAGGCTTAGCAGGAGAGGACAAGGGCAAGTTGAGAAATTGTTCTAGATCTCGGCCAGTTAATTATTGCAGCTTCCCAGCATGTATGAAAGGAACAATGTGAATAACATCAATAGTGATTATTTTCCTTCATTATTCTGTCCACCTGCTATTTACTGTGAGCATTCCAGGGAGAAGAGATAAGCCAAGGCTGCATTTTAAAAATCCAGAGTCTCAAAGCGTGCTTTGTCTGTCTTTCTGGCGCTGATCGGTGAGGATGGGGCAGGGCTGTCATCAGATTTTTAGATCTATTTTTAAACTTTGAGGACAAATTTTAAAAATATGAGCTGCTGCTGCTGCATTTTTAAAAAAAATCCCTTTCTATTCTAAAAATAATTTGCTGGGAAAAAGTTTGCGAATTGTTTATTAAAGAGAGACGAAGAAATGCAACTGAGTGTGCTTCCTTATAAATAAAGGGAAACATCACCTCACAGCTACTGTCTGAAAGCAGATGTAGCTTCTTGGGAAAGATTTCTGACATGTTAATGCCACTGTAAGAATGTGGACGAAAATTCAGAATTTTCCCTGTGGCTTCCCTTTTCAGACCCTCCAAACCCTACTCGTTTCTTATCATGGAACTGGTATGTTATCCCTCTTGGGAAGGCATTTCATCCCCCAGGCAGTACAGATGCCCCCCAGCTTCTGTTCTTACCAGAACCCCTAGTCATCCTCGTTTCTCCTTCAACACTTTATATCGCGCGTAACAATCACTGACATTTACTATAGGCCACACACTCTTCTAAGCTCGGTTCAGATAGCAGTTTATTTAGTTGTCATAATAACCCTTGAGTTAGATGTGGCCATTATTCTATTTTAAAGACGAAGTAGGCTGGGGCACCTGGGTTGTTTAGTTGGTTAAGCATCTGACTCTTGATTTTGGCTTAGGTTGTGATCTCACCGTCATGAGATTGAGTCCTGCATGGGTCTCCATGCTGGGTCTGGAGTCTGCTTAAGATTCTCTCTCTCCTCTCCCTTTGCCCCTCCTCTGCTCGCTCTCTCTCTCTCTCTCTCTCAAAAAAAAAGTTGAAGTAGGCTGAATAATGGCTCCCCAATGATGTCCACATCATAATCCCCAGAACCTATGTATATGTTACAAATACGTTATTTGGCAAAAGGGACTTTGCATATTTGCTTAAGTTAAGGCTCTCAAGATAGGGAGATGAAAATTACCAAGGTCCTTATGAGAGGGAAGCATACAGGCAAGAAAAATAAAAATAGATGAATTGGAGTATGTCAAAATTAAAAACTTCTGTGAATCAAAAGACACCATCAACAGAGTGAAAAGACAATGGAATGGGAGAAAGAATTGGCAAGTCATGTATCAAAATAATAACTCCAATAACTCAGCAACAGCAACAACAGAAAACAGAAAACAGATCTCCTGATTAAAAATGGGCAGAGGACCCGAAGAGACATCGCACCAATGAAGATTTACTGTTGGTAAACAAGCCCATGGAAAGATGCTCGATACCATTCATCATTAAGGAAATGCAAATCAAAACCGCAGTGAGATGTCACCTCACTCCTGTTAGAATGGCTACTATAAAAGAAACACATGGAAAATAAGAAACGTTGGCAAGGATGTGAAGAAATTGGAACTTTCCTGCGCTGTTGGTGGGAATGCAAACTCATGCAGCCACTGTGGAAAACAGTATGGAGGTTCCTCAAAAAGTTAAAAATAGAACTACCTTATGATCCAGCAATTCTACATTCAGAAGAACTAAGAGCAGATTCTCAAAGAGATATTTGTACACCTTTGTTCATAGCAACATGTCCATAATAGCCAAAAAGTGGAAGCAACCCAAGTGTCCAGTAATGGATGAATGAATAAACAAAATGTGGTCTATACACACAATAGAATATCATTCAGCCTTTAAAAGGAGGGAAATTGTGACACATGCTATAAAATGGATGAGCCCTGAGAACCTAGTGCTAGGTGATATAAACCTGTCACAAAAAGGAAGATACTAGAGTAGTCAGACTCAGAGACAGAAAGTAGGATAGTGGTTACTAGGAGCTGGGAAGAGGTTGGAATGAGTAGCTATTGTTGAATGAGTGAGAGTTTGAGTTTTATAACCTGTTGATTAATATTATTTATCTTTAGTCTGTTAATGCTAGATAAAGGCACATATTTCCAGGCACAAATGAAGAGACTTTCCTGTCTCGGCTCTCATCAGTGGACAGTTTCTCACTACAAAATACTTCTTCAATCTCAAACCTAAGCTTTGGAAACCATGCACTTAAAATCAGGGCTTTGTACTTCCCAGAATGAGTTTTTTTTTTTTTTTTTTTAAAGATTTTTGTTTTTACTTAATCTCTACAACTAACATGGGGCTCAAACCCACAACCCCAAGATCAAGAGTCACATGTTCTACTGACTGAGTTGGCCAGGAGCCCCTGGAATGAGTTATTCTTAAATTTTTTTGATGTTTATTTCTTTTTGAGAGAGAGAGACAGAGAGACAGAACACGAGTAGAGGAGGGAGAGAGAGAGGGAGACACAGAATCTGAAGCAGGCTCCAGGCTCCGAGCTGTCAGCACAGAGCCCAATGCTGGGCTTGAACTCATGAACCACGAGATCATGACCCGAGCTGAAGTCAGACACCTAACCAACTGAGCTACCTAGGCGCCCCTGGAATGAGTTATTCTAAGCTGAGCTTTTGGATGGGTCTTTCTTCTTTAGGGGATGAGGGTGGGAAGTGAGAGACCTTCCAATAATATGCATTAACCTTTGTCATAAAATTATTAGAAAAAAATGAGTCTTTTTTCTTTTTAAAATTATCTTTCACTGGAGAAACCCTTTGCAATCCTGTCACACCTCTAAGAAGACCTCAGGGAAAAGAATGGATTTTGCCAAAAAAATTTTTAGAAACTTCTGTATGGAAAAAATTAGAATCGATAGAGTAAATAGATAGTCAACAAACAAGGGAAATTCTGCAACATGTGAAAGATGAAGGGACAATTCTTTAATATTCAGGGAGCTCTTAGAAATGAAAGGAAGGGGCACCTGGGTGGCTCAGTCGGTTGAGCGTCCGACTTTGGCCCAGGTCATGATCTCAAGGATTTGTGAGTTTGAGCCCCACATGAGGCTCAGTGCTGTCAGCACAGGGCCCGCTTCAGATCCTCTGTCCCTCTGTCTATCTCTGCCCCTCCCCTGCTCGTGCTCTTTTTATCTCAAAAATAAATAAAGAAAAGGACAGATACCATATGTTTGCACGTATAGGTGGATTAGGAGGAACTTAACGGAGAACCATGGGGGAGAAGAAGGGAAAAAATAGTTGGGGAGAGGGAGGGAGGCAAACCATGAGAGACTTTTGAATGCTGAGGACAGGGGCGCCTGGGTGGCTTAGTCGGTTAAGCGTCCAGCTTTCGCTTAGGTCATGATCTCGCGGTTCGTGGGTTCGAGCCCTGCGTCGGGCTCTGTGCTGACTGCCAGCTCAGAGCCTGGAGCCTATTTTGGAGTCTGTGTCTCCCTGTCTCTCTGGCCGTCCCCTGCTCATGCTGTCTCTCTCTCTCTCTTTCCTAGGAATAAATAAAAATATTAAAAAAATACATTGAATGCTGAGAACAAACTGAGGGCTGATGGGGGTGGGGGAGAGGGGAAGGGGGGTGATGGGCATGGAGGAGGGCACTTGTTGGGATGAACACTGGGTGTTATTTGGAAATCAACTTGACAATAAACTAAGAAAAAAATAAACATTAAAAAATTTTTAAAAAATGGTTAACAGTTTATCAGCACATACAGGTTAAGTTCCAAATCACTTTGCATTTGCAAAAAAATAAATAAATAAAACATTAAAAAAATAGAAATGAAAGAGAAAGAGGCACATTTCACAGTGGAACTGACGGACATGAGCAGACAGATCACCAGAAAGGAAAAACCAGATAGATGATAAGCATATGAAAAACTGATCAACTTTAATTTGTACTAATTAAAGAAATGTAAATTAGATTTTACTTTCTGTTATCAGATTGGCAAAAATTAAGAAGTTTCAGGATACGGAATACAGGGAAATTGGTACTCATTCATGTTATTAGTGGGAGTGTAATTGAGAAAAACTGGAGGCTAATCTTGTTTGTCTAAGTAAGGATGCACACAGAGTGCAAAGTGAAATAAAGAAATTTCACTTTTGCAATGTGTCCCCCGGTCACACACGTGTATTTGTGCAGAGTTATAGACACGGTGATTCCCAGTGTAGCATTGTCTTAAAGACTTAAGACCAACGGATAGTTTCACGTGGGCTGTAGTCTGGAGGGGAGAGGACTTCCTCTCCAGCCCCAGATTACAGTAAATTACCCGTATAACTAAGAGTACAGCAATATAGTGCAAGGAGGACAGCCTTGTGGCAGGAGCATATGAAGTCTCTATCAGGGTGTATTTCATGCACCGGTCTCTGCTCCTAGATCCCAATGGTCTACACAGCAGTGGAGATTCTGCCAGATCTCAGAAACAGCCAGTTTGCTGTGCCATGAGTTTTCACCATCAGCATTCCAGAAGGAGCCAGCAGTGACAGCTGGTGTACTTCCGTTTATGGTATGGTGAGAAACATGCAGCTCCCCTGGTTCTTGAACAAAACTCCACTCCAGTGAGGCCATGTGTTCATCTAGGGGAGTAGAAGGCAGAGACAGTAGCCACATGTCCCTGACGGGATCTCTGCTCTGATTTTCTATCCCCTCATTTTCCAAGGTTCCCCTCGCTGCCGCCNTTTGTTGTTGTTGTTGTTGTTGTTAGTTAGAAACAACCACAGGTCAGGGAGCTAGGTGTCAGCCCCAGCACTGAGCCCCAGCCCTGGCAGCAGCTCACAGCGGAGGAGCGCTCCTGAGTGTAACCCCCCCCCCCCCCCCCCGCTCTGACTTTGAGCTCTTTAATCTGGGTGGTTCTGATTGGTCAAACTGCCTAGTTCTGAAATCTCCTTTTCTGCACAACCAGATCATCCACTCTGATACTGGAAAATCCTACATTTGTATTCTGTGCAGCCATGGGGAAGAGGGGGCAGAGCTCTGATAGGAGAAGATGTCCAAGAGGCGTCGTCAAATGGAAGAAGGCAAGATGCAAAACACCATATATTGTATGAGTCCATTTGTGTTAAGAGCAAGTAGGGACACATGGCTCATTGATAGTTCCTAGGGGGACAGGACTGGGATTTCACTGGAAAGTGGGTACACCTTTACCTTTTGCATAAGATCCTCTCCTTGCATAAGCAAGCATGTATGCCTTTAAAATGAGTAAGTTTAAACATCAAAGTGATATATATGTATATAGATTAAAAACTGCATCATATAGACAGGGACATGAGTACCCAGCAGTGCCATGTTCCTTCTCATGTCCTTGTCTTCTGGGAGACAGTCACTTTGGAGTTCAAGCCGCTGCTGCTGTAGCACTTCTGAGTACTATGCAAGCAGTGCTGTCTCTTGGTTTGTCAATCCTAGGTGTTATGCTACTTAAGGGTTTCAGCTCAGTCACCCCCCTCACCCCACCTCCTGCTTACCCCATCCTCCCTATACGCTCACATCTCAGGTTCTGATCTAATCTATATTTAATGTTTTCATTACTATAGCAATGCTGATATTGAGTACTGAAGCAAGAATATATTATAATTCTTTTATAGAATGGTTTTTCCTATAGATAATAATTCTTTGTTTGTTGAATTATCCTAGGAGCTGCAAATCTTTTCATACCTTGAACTTAACAACTCTTTAAAATGCCTCTTAATCTCCCACCCCGCTTCCCCCATCCCCCCCGAAAATACCAGCACCTTCCAACTTGAACTGGTTGTTCTTTTTTTTTTTTTTATTTTTTATTTTTAAATGTTTTTATTTATTTTTGAGAGAGAGTGCAAGTGGGGGGGAAGCGGAGAGAGAGGGAGACAAAGGAGCTGAGGCGGGCTCTGTTCTGAGAGCGGAGAGCCCCACGTAGGGCTCTAACTCACAAACTGTGAGATCGTGACCCGAGCCGATGTCGGGCTCTCAACCAACTGAGCCACCCAGGCGCCCCTGAACTGGTTGTTCTTGAAACTGCTGCCCAGAAGTCAGCCAAGAAATTCCCAGCACCTCTCTGTCGTTAGTGACTGACCTGGGTCTGTGCTCCCTCACCCTCTTGTCTGACTCACTTGATTTGGCAGCCCGTGTGCTCCGGTAGCTCTCTTAGAAAGAGTGCATGGAAGGAAAGCTTTTGAGACTTCTAGAGCAGCCACGGTAAGGGTTGGATACTAGAAACTTTCTCCCTCTTAATACTCTCCCCACCCCTCAGTGCCTGGCCTGTGCCCACTGGCAGGTGGGGCTCCCCGTCCTGCTGACGGAGCCTGACACCCTTAGGACCCAGAGGCTGTGCCTTCATCCACACAATCTCATTCAGTCTTCAAAATATACTAATCACTCATTTTACAGCCCACAAAAGTGAGGCCCCCAACGTCACACCCTCTGCAATATCAGGGCCAGAACTTGAACTGAACGATCGGCTGTGTGAATGAGTGCTGCTACCCTCCCAAAGCCAGCTGTTCCCTACTGGAGAGAGAGTTAACAGTACTGGGCTCTAAGCCGTAAGTGCCAAATGCACAGTCATCGGTGCAGGGCGAGTCTGATTCTGAGCGGCCGTCTGTGCCTGCTTCCTGAGCACTTCAGCTCTAGTTCGCCATCCCTTGGCAGAAGTATCTTCCAGTCTTATTGATTGTGCATGTGTGTGAGCCATGTATGGGAGTGTGAGGGAGATTGATTTATAGTTCTGCTTCTAGCTCCTTGCGATAATTAAAATGCTTTGTCTATCATTCATATGAGCTCAGTATGATTATTTTTATTGCTGCAGTATCTGCTTCCAAGCAATGTAAGAATTTCACCCCCCCTCCCGTGCCTTTTGTGATATGAAATGCCTCATTACTTAGCAGTTTTCTGCTGATTGCACAGTTTAGCATTTGATCTTTTTGTTAACCACAGTCAGGTGACCATACATAGGGTAATTAGATTAACCTGCCCCTCCTCTTCTTTACTGAAACAATATAAAATCTGGTATTCTGTTGGCACATGCTTTCCTTAGATTAATGATCTTGGAGCTGCTGTGTGGAAATTTGCATAGCTCCCTACAGCTCTGAGAAATGAAAATGCCCAGCTGTCTAAAAGCTTTAATCAGGAAATGAGCATGAAATGGCATTGTTTTGTCACGGGCTTAGAATAATTTATTCTAGACAATCAAGTTATCCGAGATGGAAATGTATGTAAACATTCTTTCAGCACCCAGTAAACAGGTGCTTTTTTGTTAAAAATTCAAGAATTTCTTTACTTGGGAGTGGCTTTCAAATCATTGGTCCTCAGCACTGCTCACTTCTTACAGTTCATTCTATGATGATATTCCTTGTGTCTCCTCTTTTTTTTTTTTTAAACCATCAAGCATAAATTTCCCCAAAAAGGGAACTTTATTGAGGGCACTGGTTTATTTCACACTCAAAGGATCAGCTGTAACCAAATGAAGTGAATATAACCTCAAGATTTTATTGTCTTCATAATGTAACAAAATACGAAGCTTAGAACTGGATCACTTGGCCTTTTCTCTTCTTATCTCCTCCCAGTTCAAAATGCTTGCATCTCTTAATAGCCAGCATTCTCTTAGATCTGTAGTTGGGCTCAACACATTCAAGCCTCAGCACAATCTTCTTTGTAGTTTTAGGCTTTTTTCGGAAAATCGGCTTAGTTTGCCCACCATAGCCGCTCTGCTTCCTGTCATAACACCGCTTTCCCTGGGCATAAAGAGAATCTTTGCCTTTCTTGTACTGTGTCACTTTGTGGGGCTGGTGCTTGCCACACTTCTTGCAGAAAGTCCGGTGGGGTTTAGGAATGTTCATCATGGCTACGAGAAGGCTATCGGCATGGAAAGCTTGTGTCTCCTTTTTTAGGTGGCAATGGATGGAAGCTGGCCTTCCAGAGCAAGTGAAGAGAGCATATACGTGTAGGTGGGGCATGGCGTGACCACTAGGAGTGTGGGCTTGGCCCCAGGAGTGCCTGTCAGCCCTTGACTGTCTTGACCCCTCTTGGGACCCACTTCCCCCATCTGTCAAAGAGAGATAATGCTCCCTATTTCTTAGTGTGGCTGTGAGTGCTGGGTGAACTACTCCGTGCAAACCCTTAGAACAGTCCCTTGCTCCTAGTATTCATAATTGCAAGCTAATTCCATAGTTTTTAGATCTAGGAAAATGAAGAAGAGATTCAGTTTCTGTTTTATATGTAAGGGATCCCAGTGCATTTACAGTTTTTCATGAGTTTCTTAGTCTTAGAAGAAGTTGTGACTATAAAAATTCACATTGACCGAGACACATGTACTGCTGCCATTTATAGCTGCCACATAGTAGGCACTTAGATGTCTTTTAGAAGAATGATAGAGCTAATAATAATGGCCATCATTTATTGAGTGTCTGGGGGTGAAAGATGACTGAGACCTCTTCCTTACCCCTGAGGCCCTCACAGGGTGGCTGAGAGAGAGACTTAGAGGACAGGAGTCAGTGCTGGGACAGGGTTTTCCACAAAGGGCCCCAGGACACAGGCTCTTCATCGTCTTCAAAGCTGTTAAAAAGATGACAGAAATGGCTCTTAGTCTTCGGATGGCCCTTCTTTTTTCTCCAAGAGCAAGCTGTTTACCTAGCGTGTGATCCAACAATTCCTGTGTTTCCGAGAGTATTGCGTCATGGAGTAGGTACAATGTTACCAGAAACATTTAAAAAATTTTCCAGAAGAGGCTGTTGGAGAAAGTGCCCGCCCCTCAGGGAGCTTGGTTTGAGATCCTGTAATTAACCTTTTTGAGCATAATTAACCAATCTCACACTGTTTAAGTCTTGTTATACTTGTACTCTGGGCACTAAAGTGAACTGTATTCTACCTATGATAAAACTGCAAATAAGATTTAATATTGTCTTTTATAAGCATTTGATCTATTATTCTGGGTTGTTGTCATACCATTGATTACACTTATATTTCAAAATTTTTGAAAATTTTTTATCATATTAATTGAAAAGACACTTGATTAATGGGCCTGGTATGATTTTCCCATCTTAACTTTCTTATCTCCTCTTCTTGATGAAATAGATGGACTGAAGAGCTTTCTTTTAAGTTTTGTATCTGTTCATATGTACGACCATCACTGGGACTCAGTAACATTAGGATACTTAAAACTAGCAGCAGAAAGGATATAACTGAACTGTATTAGGGAGCAGTATCAATTTGCTTGTTTGCAGAAAAAGTAACAGTCGATAGTCTAATGATTGGGGAATAGTAAACACATTTCAGTCATTACTTTTTTAATGTTTATTTATTTTTGAGAGAGACAGAGCACGAACATGGGAGGGGCAGAGAGAGAGGGAGACACAGAATCTGAAGCAGGCTCCAGGCTCTGTGCTGTCAGCACATGGGGCCCGAACCCATGGACTGTGAGATCATGACCTGAACAGAAGTCAGATGCTTAACCGACTGAGCCACCCAGGAACCCCTCAATCATCACTTTTTAAATTAAAAAGCTGTATGGCTAACACAGGCACATGGTACCAATTAAAAGTGACCAAACGTATGCTTTCCCTGCCTCTCGGTCACCCTGTTCCCCTCCCTGGAGGCAGCCTCAGTTATCAGTTTGTTCTCTTACACAATGAGGCATGCACACACTTTCACACAAATGCTAGCGTCCGTCATCAGGCTTTCTTACTAGCAACACGTCTTAGCGATTATCCTTATTTGTACTTAGAGACCCGGCTCATTCTTGGAGAGAGTTGCATGGTATGGATTTACTGTAATTCATGTAACCAGTTCTCGACTGACACTCATTTACATTCTTTCAGTCTTGCTAATGTAAGCAGTGTTGTAACGATTAATCTTGTGCATACACCATTTGCACGTGTGCAAGCATACTTGCAGTTTAAATTCCTAGGAGTGGAAATACAGAGTCAAAAGGCACAGGCGTTTAAATTTTTAATAGATAATTGCCATGTTGCTTCCCACAGAGGTCATACCGATTTATATATCATTATTTTCTCATTGGTGAGTACGAGAGGGTATCTTTCTCTACACCAGAGCTAAAATGACATTGTTTTGGTTGTTGCCAAACAGATTTAAAAAACGATTTTTTGCATCAGTAGCACTAATAAATGCACTGGGTATCAGAGAGATCCATTGAGAGATGTAGTAGTATTTAGTATCTAGAAAACAAAATGACAACTCTTTGTAGTAAAAATTATATACATCCTGTCTATGTAGACTATTAACTTGTGGAGAGTTTAACTTGTGCTTACTATCCTCTATACTTATTTACCCTTTGCACGGATACCAGCTGCGGGCCAAACACTGTGCTACGTGCTCTGAGAACAGAGGCAGTATTCTGAGAGGGCCCAGACCCTAGAGAGGACTGGTGTGAACGTGATAATATGGTAGCTGTAAATGCTGCACTTTTAGTAAAAGGCCACAGCCAGAAGGATCCAGGTCTTCTGCCTAGTATGCGCCGCACAGATATTGTCAAATGAATGCCACTGTCATTTGCATTTTTCTTAGGAGTGTGGTTAAGTATCTTTTCATGGGTTTGAATCATTTTCTTCTACGAATTATCCTTTGCTATTTTTTGTTGGGTTATTGGTCTCTTTGCCGACGCTTTGTAGAAAGTGTTCTCGGTAACAGGCAACATTCCCCTACTTTGACTTTTGTTGATTAACTTTCTTCCTTTTCTTCTTTCTTTTTTTTTATTTTGTAGTTGTAGTTTTCTGTAATTCATCAGCCCTTTCTTTTGCGGTTTCTGGATTCTGTGTCAGAGTGTCAAATAGTCTTTCCCACTCTGAGATTGTAAAATATTTCTCGTGTATATTCTTCTAGTGTTTTTAAGGTTTCATTAATAATTTTTTAACTTTTATTTATTTATTTTGAGAGAGAGAGAGAGAGAGAGTGTGTGTGTGTGGGGGGGGCAGACAGAGAGGGAAAGAGAGAGAATCGCAAGCAGCATCTGCACTGTCAGTGCAGAGCCCGATGTGAGGCTTGAGCTCATGAACTGTGAGATCGTGACCTAAGCCAAAATCAAGAGTTGGACGCTCAACTGACTGAGCCACCCAGGCGCTCCTTTAAGATTTTATTTTTATTTTATTTTATTGTATTGTCTTGTATTTTATTTAATTTTATTTTAAAGTTTCTTGTGTATTTATTTTTGAGACAGAGTACCTGTGCATGTGCAAGCAAGGGAGGGACTGAGAGAAGGAGACAGAGGATCTGAAGCGAGCTCCCCGCTGACAGCAGAGAGGAGAGAGCCCAATGTGGGGCTTGAACTCACAAACTGTGAGATCGTGAACTGAGCCATAGTCAGATGCTTAACCGACTGAGCCACCCAGATGCCCCTAAGGATTTATTTTTAAATGAGTAAATTTATTTTGAATGTCTAATGTTCCTAGTCTAATAAAGAAATAGGTATTGCTTGTTCGAGGAAAATGAGGTACTGTGTGAATTTTCCTGCTGTAGCTTCTTCCTACTGCTCTTAAGCCAGATCTGCATCCTGTGAGGTGATAAGTTGCTTGTGATCCAGTGAACACCACTTGTGTGTCTGTAGGGATGATACGGATTTCCACGTTGTCAGAGCTTTCGTCTGAATTGAAAACACTGCCCATCATCTGTAAAAGGTGTCCTGCCCATAACGCCTTGCTAAATTGGCCGTTCACTTGACAGATATTTATTAAGGGCCCACTAAACCATATCCAAACAGCTGGTTGGTACTGACACCCTTTGATCCACTGGTAATAATCTAGATGTTTAGCAGGGCGCGGGCAGAGCACAGGCGCTGACTCCCACGCAGGTAACTGCGTTGCGCATGGACCAGGAAGCTGTGCTAGCTCTTTGGGACACGGACGCGGCTGGCCTTATCTTTGTCCAGCAGGTAGTACTTCCTGAGCTCCTTGCAGCGTTATTCCCATCCTGCTGGCTGGGAGCTTCTTGCCTGAGCTTGTGTTATCAGTGATTCTTGGGAGATAATACTGCAAATGTAGGACATTGCAAATACGTAGTTGAAGATTTACATAGAAACATGACAATAGGTATCCTGTTACTTAGAAAAAAACAACTTGTTTGAGGTGAAAATATCTTAGGTCTAATCTGTGATGAAATGTCAGAGCACTTTTCTGAGTGGCGACATATTTTGTTAAATACAAGAAAGCTCTTGTGTAGGAGATTGGCGTGGTTTCACTATATAATTTTTAGGGGGAGATTATGAAATATTTCAAGTATTTGAAAAAAATTAATAGCAAATACCAGTGTGTCTACCCCTTTGATTTATCAAATCCTCCTGTTTTGCCGTGTTGGCTTCAGATGGTGTGTGTGTGTGTGTGTGTGTGTGTATTCTTTGTAAGTCTCTCTAATGAAGTTGGTGCATTTCGTGGTTCAACAGCCTGGGTATTTTTTTAAAATTGTGATAATGAGATACATATTTTTTTTAGAGAAACAGAATCTTATCGCCAAAGCTCCCTTGGTGTTCTGCTGTTGCTTTCAAGGTACTTGCTGTGTCTTCCCAGGTGTCTTAAGATCGACTAGCCTTTTCTGAAGGGAACCAAGTGCTGGTAAACCCATCTCCATGAGCAGGTGATGTTCGTGGGGTGGCTGCTCCTCAAACTTGCCTTTAATGTGGGGGGCAGGCAGGAAGACATTATGCATGGAGAGGGTGGGCAATGTGCTATTTTAGGATTCTGTATTTATTCAAAACTCTCTTGCAGTAGATTTGCTGTAAGGGTTTGTTTTTATGATTTCCTTTTATCTCCTGCCAGGGGTAATTTTGCAAAAAGGTTTTCCATGAAATGGCGTAGGGGGCACAGCTGTGATCCCACAGGCGCACCGGGCCCGCGAGGGAGCCTTGCCTTCAGAAAGAAACCAGGTTTGAGGACAGGCTGATGAATGACTCCTCCTTTCCCCCTGCCCAGCTCCTACCCTGAGCTGAGGGGACCCAGTCCAGGCTCACTGTGAGGCTGGAGGAAGCCCAGGACCAGGGTTTTGTGCAGGTCAGGGCAGTCCTGAGCTCCCCCGGGGTCAGGGGCCGCAGCCCGCTCCAGGTGCCTGTGGTGTTGGGGGCAGGGGAGACGGAAATCCTGTGAGATGTGAGGAAAGCAGGTGAGGTGGAGAAGAGGGACCCCTTAGGGGGAGAAGTTCCACTCAGCTAATTGTGTCAATTAGATGAGTCACCTGTTGACTCACACCCACTTGGTAGGAAGCATCTGGCACATTCCAACCCCCAGTCCCCTTAATGTTGATCCCAGAAATCTTTCCAGTCCCTGAGATGAATATTAAGACACCCAAGGGGCGCCTGGGTGGCTCACTTGGTTAAGGGTCCGACTCATGATTTCCGCTCAGGTCATTATCCTGTGGTTCGTGAGTTTGAGCCCCGCATTGGGCTCTGTGCTGCTAGCACAGAGCCTGCTTGGGATTCTCTCTCCCTCCCCCTCTTTTTGCCCCCCCTTCAAGGTAAATAAATAAACTTGAAACAAACAAACAAACTTAAAAAAAAAAAAAGACGCCAAGCACTAGCTTTTCATGTTTTTGACCTTCTAGGATAAAATATTAGCACATCTCGATTTAAAAGAATCTGTTGTCTTCTGGCTTAAGCCTTCATGTTGTTATTTTAAGTGGAAACAGCATACAGTGAAGTGCAGAGATAATACACATAAATATAGTTCAAAGAAATTTTAGGTGTGCATACACCTGTGCAACCATCACCCAGACTAAGTCATAGAACCTTTTTTATCCTCCCAATTCTTACCTTCCCAGGGGCAACTGCTCTTTGGCGATCTCTCACCATTGATGAGCTCTGCCTATTGTTAACTTTGCGTAACAGAATCATAGAGTGTGTGATCTTGGTCTGGCTTCTTTCACTCGGCATTCTGACTATGATGTTCATCTGTCTTGTTAGGTGTCATTCTTTTTTTTATATCACTTTGCTATTTAATGATGACATTGATAATGACAATAAATAATCAATTTGTGTACTACTCTCCAATTTACTCTGTGACCCTGAAGACATGTCTGTGGTGGCATCAAAGCATTTAGCATTAGACTTATTTTAGAGGTGACAAAAGAGAGGCTTTCAGTATTTCCCTCAAGGTCACCTACCTAATAAATGATGATGCCAGTACTAGTTGTTGTTTGTTTTTGTTTTCACTTACCCATCATTCTCTCCATTTACTGTGAAGCCTGTATCTTGACTTGTGTCAAGGTTGGTAGTAGGATGAGAGGAGGGAGGGACTCCTAGACTGGACCTTCATTGATGTTTTACTGTGGAGTATTTTGGTTCATTGAAAGAAGTTAAGTTTCAACCAGGCCACTTCCCAGCACCTGTACAGTACGTAATGGATGAGGAGGCTGAGGAGAAAAGAGGGAAAGCCAACTTCGCAGCCTGCCGGGCAACTCCACTTATCAGAAAGCAGACTATGCTACTCTAGTTCCCAGTCGTGTACAAATTATGCATTTGCTCAGTGAGGCTGTTGTTTGCAGGCTGCTAAATGTGTCATGGCAGATTTTTGCTAGAGTGGCATTATTGGGGCTTTTTGGCCTCCAGATGTGGGTGAGCCATCTTGGGCTCTGATCAGCATAGTGCTTTGGAAAGCAGGAATGGTATGAGTTCTCTCTCTTCACTCTGGTTGTCCTTGTGACATAGTTTGAGTGTTACTGCAGGATTGCTATCTTATTCATGGCCTCAGTCCTACTGTGCATGCTGACTTTCACTGTTGGGGTGTCAGATTTGAGATAAAGAGAAGCTAGGTTTCCTTTACCTCCTAAAAGAGGTTGATGATTTTGTAGTATTTTAAAGCAAGTACAGTCATGGCTGATTTATATATGTGGGGATGTGTGAATTTCTATAAGTCCCCAGGGCCCACAATTCTGGCCCAGTGCGTGGCCTCTACCACTGGGATAGCAGAATCCAGATTCTTAACAATGGTTAAAAATATAGGCCTAGTGTTAGAAAGTGGAGATTGAGGGTCGGGCCAGGGACACTCAGTCCCAGGAAATCCGGAATCACATGACCTGGATCAGAACCTCGGATAGCTCCAGCTAACCGGATGCTGGCAGCTGCAGGCAGGAAGGAGTCACTCCAGTGCCAAGTCCACCCTCCTCTGCAGCAAAGAGCTTTTATGTGTGGATGAGAAAGGACTTCAAGGATCTGGGCCTCAGTGCTGGTGGGTTTATGGATGAAACAGTACCTTATATTCTTGAGCTGTGGAGGGAAGTGAAAATTCCCACTGGAGCCAGGGGTGGGGTGATTTTGAGTCTCCCTTCTATAGCCACGACACTAGTTTTTCCTCAGAGGTGAGCTGTAGCAGGAGAGCCCTTCCCAAAAGGCCCAGAGTTGGGTCCCATGGCTCACTCTGCGTGTTAACAGCTTTGTGGCCTTGGGCTGTTCTTGTATCTTCTCTGACTGGGTCTCACAATTCTTCTTCTTCTTTTTTTTTTTTTTTTAAGTTTGTTTGTTTAGAGAATGGGGGAGGGGCAGAGAGAGAAGGAGAGAATACCAGGCAGGCTCCACACTGTCAGTACTAAACCCACTGTGAGGCTCTAACTCACAAACTGTGAGATCATAACCTGAGCCAAAATCAAGAGTCGGATGCTTAACCAACTGAGCCACCCAGGCACCCCTGGTCTCTCGATTCCTATAGGCAAAAATATATCAGTTTGGAAGAATCAAGGTTTTATTTTTTTTTCAATAACACAATAACAGTGTTACTGTGAGGAACAAGTGAAAAAATATCAGCTAAAACACTTTAATTTCTATAAGTCTCTGCCAGTGTAAGGTTGTGTCATTGCTAGCATCGCTGCCTACTTTTAGAACCTACCACTAGGCGTCCATGACATCAGATGTCTGTGAAAGTCGATGTGTTGTTAAAGAAGTGCATTTCCCGTCTTACAGTTGCACGGTAACTGGGTCCATGGGGCCAGCGCTTGTGTCAGATAGGTTCAGCCAGGACCCAGGACCCAGGCATTTGTGGTTTACTATTCAAATTTAAGAAGTTTTTAAATGAAAGGGTATGTCCTGTGGTCTTTTGGAAGTAATTGGAGAATTTCATTAGGGGAGTGACAAGAGCATACGTTTGTTGTGGGAGAGCATCTCTGGTGGCAGGGTGGAGGCTGACCTGAGAGAGGCCAGAGGCAGGGAGGTATTATTGCCACTCTCGCAGGACTCAGGAAGAGTGGTCAAGGGATGAGCTTTGGGGGTGCCGGGTGGCTCAGTTGGTTAAGCGTCTGGCTCTTGACTTCAACTCAGGTCACGATCTCACGGTTTGTGATCGAGCCTCACGTTGAGCTCTGTGATGGCAGTGTGCAGAGTCTGCTTGGATTCTCCCTTTCTCCATCTCTCTGAGCCCCTCCCCTGCTTGTGTGCTCTGTCTCTCTCTCTCTCTCTCTCAACATAAATAAATAAATTTTAAAAAAAGAGATTGGCTCTGGATTGGGGCAGGTTGGGTTTCAGTTCTGGCTCCTATTTATTTGGCAAGCCTCCTTAAGGCTCTTGGCATGTGCATCTTTGGTGAATAGGGTTGTTGTCAGTCTAGAAGTCGCCATCGAGGTGAAGCTCTCAGAGCACCTCCGTTTGGCATGTGGCATGCACTCACATGTTAGCTAGTGTTTGTGTGTATGTTTTCTTATGGTAAAATATATATAGCATACAAGTTGCCACTTTAAAAACATTTATTTTTTGGGAAAGCACAGGTGGGGGAGGGGCAGAGAGGGACAGAGGATCTCTGGCGGGCTCTGCACTGAGAGGCTGACAGCAGCGAAACTGACGTGGGGCTCAAACTCATGAACCGCGAGATCATGACTTGAGTCGAAGTCGCATGCTCGCCCGACTGAGCCACCCAGGTGCCCTGCCATTTTAACCACTTAAAATACATAGTTCAGTGGCACTAGCTACATTAAATGTGCAATAGTTGTCATTATCTCTATCCAAAACTTTTTGGTCACCCCAAACAGAAATTTGGTAACCATTAAACATTGACTCCCTCCCCCTCCCACTCCCTGGTAACCTCCAGTCATTTTGTCTCTATGAATTTGCCTAGTCTAGCTGCATTATATAAGTGGAATCATATACTATTTGTCCTTTTGTGTCTGGCTTATTTCACGTAGCACAGTGGTCTCTAGGCTCATTCATGTTGTAGCATGTATCAAAACTTGATTCCTCTTTGAGGATGAATGATATTCTGTTGGATGTACAGACTACATCTTTATCCAACCTTATCCTCTGTTGATGGACACTTTGGTTGTTTCCACCTTTTGGCTACTGTGAATAATGCTGCAGTAAATGTTGGTATACAAGTATCTCTTTGAGTCCCTGATCGCAGTACTTTAGTGTGTGTAGCTAGGGGTCGAATTGCTTGGTCACGGGTGGGTCTTTGTTTAACTTTGAGGAACTAGTATACTGTTTTCCATGGTGGTTGCACCATTTTATATTCCCATCGGCAAAGTACAGTGGTTCCCGTTCCTCTACATCCTCATCAATACTTATTTTCCTTTTTAAAAAATTCTAGCCATTTGTATATCTTTTTGAATAAATGTCTCTTCAAGTTCTTTGCCATATAGCCATGGTTTTAGGGCAGTATAGGAGGAATACAGAGAAACAGACATTGAGGAAGTAGATAGAGCCCAACTCGGTGACTGGTTAGGTAGGGGGTTAACACTGAATTTTTCAACCTGGGTAAGTGGGTAGATGTGAACTCTCAAGCAAGATAGCTCCCTTCTGTTCCAGAAAAGGGGCAGGTCAGAGGGAAGATGTTGAGTTTGGTGTGTGTGTGTTTGGGGGGGTGGGGGGGGGCTGCATTGAGCCTGATGTGCCTGGATGTTGTAGGCAGAGTCTGTAGGATGCAATGCCATACCCATGTGTCAGGTTTCTCTGGAAAAATACAGGGCATATTTTAAGTTTTGTCTTCTCCTTGCTTCCATCTAAGAGGGAACTTAAGAAATGTGGTCATTGTTAGGCTTCTCTGTGTGGCGAATTTAAACGGTCATTAGCAGGGGACAGGGAGGGTGGTGGAATCTGGGATTTATGAACCAGCCTCTCTCCTGGTGCCATGGTCTTAGCCCGTAAGCACCGGCTCGATCAGGTCAGTCCTTCCATCCTCATGGGGTGCTGCTCTGAAGCCTTGGGTTTGAGTATTCTTAGAATCACAGCTTCTAGGGGTGCCTGGCTGGCTCAGACACTGTACAAGGGGACTCTGGATCTTGGGGGCGTGAGTTTGAGCCCCATGATGGGTGTAGAGATTACTTAAAAACAAACAGAACAGTCATAGCTTCTAACTCTTTCTCTAGTGACTCCTCCAGTCTCTCAAACATTTGCGCCTCCCTCACCCATCCCCACCTGCATGTCTTTAGAAGTTAGTGCCAAGCAAATGCTTGACATGTTGCCCATAACGCACTGCATTTCTCTTAATGAGTCCTTGGTATCACCATGTCCTGTGGTGTCCAGGTGTGAAATTTGTGTGTGCACAGTCGTATCCACACTGCAGTGGATGGTGAGGTCTGAGTGACTGTTCTACCCCAAAGAAGCAACCTCAGGGGAGTGAGCCCCATGGTGGCTTATTTTCTTTACTTCTCATGCCAGAGCAGCCTGGCAGCCATCACCCAGAAAGCGACCCCTCATGTGGCTCAGGTGGGCAGTGTTTGTAGATTGTCCCCTGATGCCACCTGCCTGTGAGGCTGTAGAAACCCCCCTGCAGCTGCTGGTACAGCAGGTGCCACGGCTGCTGAGGCGGGAGTCTGTGTACGTACACACGCAAGCACACAGCTCTGTGCCGGCTTGGCCTGAAACACCGGCTGAAACTCTCAACCCACCAAAGCGCCAGCCGCAGTTACTGGTTTCCGGTGGGGCCCTCGTGAGGGAGGGAGGGTGAGGCTGCTGTGAACTGAGCTAGCAACTGGGGAATTGGATATGGTAACTAACACTCAGGTGTGTAGGAAGCTGCCGGGCAGTGGCTGTGCTTTGACAAGCTTCTTTTCTTTCTTTGTGCCTCTGCCCTCTACCCAGGCTGAATCTCAGCCCCCCACCTAATGTACCGTCTTCGTGTTCATCCCACAGAAGGAGCCCGTCCACATTTCTTGCCCCATGTTCCTCCTAAAGAACGCTTGCCTCATCCTTGAGCCCTTCCTGCCACTCAGCCATGCTCTCGCCCCTTAGCTTTCACTTTTTCTCAAGTCAGTGTCCTCCTGGGCTGCTCCAGAAACCCTCGGCTCCAGACCTGCGGTTTGTGAGTTACTATCATTTCGGGGTGTTGATGCTTTCAAAACTAATTATGTAAATTATTAGAGTAATTGGAAGTAATTCTATCAGCCATCAGGTTTCTGAATTCTGTATCTTTTTATTTAAAAAAATTTTTTTAAACATCTTTATTACTTTTTTGAGGTACGGGGAGAGATTGTGAGAGGGGGAGGGGCAGAGAGAGAGGGAGACACAGAATCCAAGGCAGGCTCCAGGCTCCGAGCTGTCGTTACAGAGTTCGACGCGGGGCTCGAACCCCCAAACCATGCCATCATGCCGCTTAACCGACTGAGCCACCCAGGCGCCCCTAAATTCTGTATCTTAATGGATCTTTGATAAGAGACCACCTAGAGCCAACTTTTTCTGTAAAGGGCCAGGTGTCTTGGGCTTTGATGTCCATTCCAAATACTCTGCGCTGCCTCATTTTCTAGCAGCCCTAGAAAAGACGTCAGTGGATGTAGGTGGTTGTGCTGTAACAAAAGTTTACTTACAATAATATGTGGTGCGCTGTAGTTTGCTGATCCCTGGCCTGGTATGATAATCTTCATTTCTGTTTGTCATCCTTACATTTTTCTTTGTCAAGAGTTAAAGAATCCCAGAGGAACTTGACGACTGTAAATGAACTTAAATCATCTTCTTTTGGGTTTAGCCTAACTGTCAGACAATGGTGATTTGGAATATATTTCTCTAAACCCCTGTTGGGAAGGACAGAAACCAGAAGGCTTTTAGGGGTTGACTCCGCTTGAGTAAGGCTTGTCATTGTTCAAAAACTAGGACAGGCCATCACTTAGAGCTGAGTGCCGGCCTTTAGTATCACTCACTCTCTTTATGACCACTTGGAATAGCCATAGTCACATAAGGTCACGTCTCCATACTGGACATTGTTTTACTTTGTAGGAGTAGGTGCTGCGGTCATAAATGTAAGGAAAACAAGCTACAGCTATAAAGGAAACGGTATTCTTCAAGGATCATGTTATATTGAGTTGAGGTCATCATAGTTCATTTCCAGAAAGCTGAAGCTTAAAATAACCAAAGAGCCATTTTAAAATTTCAAACAACAAGCTTGTTTTCCTTTTATCCTCACAGGAAATAAAGAAAGAGATGAAGAAAGACCCTCTCTCCAGCAAAGCTCCAGAAAAGCCCATGCACGAAGTGCCCAGTGGAAATGCTTTGCTGTCTTCTGAAACAATTCTCAGAACCAATAAGAGAGGTATGGAAACTTCTGGGTAAACTGTGTCAAGTTTTGAATTGCTGAAAAATTGACTGGCATTTGCCCTTTGGTTTTTTGGTGTGTGTAAATTTGGACACACACACACATGCAACGAGTAATGATGTAATAACTATAATAAAGAGAACTGATAGGGTATTTTTTTACAATGAGAAAGTGGACTAAATTTGTAAATGATGATTTTTCTAGGACTTTAGCTTTCGCTCTCATATCTATTTTTATGGATGAAAGGTGACTTTAGAGAGTGCTATGGTGCAGGCTGAGCTGTGCGTGTCTGGCCATGTTCTCTTTTTAATTTAAGGGCAGGCTTTATCAAGGTCTTTCTCTCTACCTGCTGAGCTCCCAAACACAGACCCTGTCTCTCTTGGTTCGGAGGCAGTACTTGCAAAGACATAGCTCACGTATCCATCTAACCGGGGGAACTTTAACCATTTTGTTTCCCTGTTTTGAGACCTTAAGGCAGATTTTCAGGTATTAGCTCATTGGGGTTGTGCTTTCATCCCTATCCCTCCTTTGTGACATTGTTGTTTGAAATGATAGGAGAGAGAATGTGAGATTGCAGAGAGGACCCGACTCACTTCTGCGCGGTTGCACGAGATTTCCTTGGTTCTGCCTGCGCCCCCTCGCCCCCCCCCCGACGCATCACGCAGGGCTCACCCTGAGCATGCCCGTGGTAGGGGAGCATTCAGCTGCACGCTTTTCACGGGCTTATGACTTCCTTAAAGAGAAATATAGAGCTGTTCAGGGGCAGGAGCAAGAAATGTATTAGCAAAGTGTTCCATTAAAAAGAAAAAAGATGGCAAGTTTACATAACCACAGGGACGAACAGCTCATCTTTCATAAAATTTAGACAGCATAAGAATTTGTCCAATAAACTGTCCATTGATCATAGTGCTTGAGACATTAGCTTTGTGTCTCTCTTCCTTCCTGCTTCTTCCCCTACCCCCTGCCAGCTGCCCTGGGTTACATTTGCTTTTTTGAATTATTCAGATTAAGCATTGGCTGCAGGCCCATGCTGATTAGCAGCTATAGGATTTTCTTTCTTTTTTTGTTTTCTTTTTTTTTTTTAAGCCCATCCTACCAGTGCAGGGGATTTCCCCTTTGAAGAATTAAGCGCTCTTTGCCATAAAACTGCCCTCATCCCCCAGAGCCCCTCGTGCATTCTTGCAAATAAGTTCCAGAACCCTTGAGGCCTGCCCTCATCGGTTTCAGAGAGCCGGAAGTCCGTGTGTCCCGTTCGCCCCCACGCTCCCTGGGTCAGTGGGCCCAGGAAGGGCAGGCTCGCTGGCCAGCGGCAAGCTTTCTCCTGCTGGCCCTGCTTTTGTAAAGTGAATGAGAGAAGTAAGGTAATTAATTAACTTAACAAGATAAGGAATTAATTAAGTTAAAGAATTAAGGTAATTATCCAGATGAGTTTGGTAAAAATTGCCTGAGAATTTTAAATCAAAGAAGGAATACAACTTTTCAGATAATTGCCTTTTTAGATCTCAAAATCCGGCCCCAGAGGTCCTCTGCGGAATTCTTCACGATCCAGCAAAAGGCATTAAAAGGGGCGGCCTTCAGACGGATGTTCTTTTTTCAGGTGCCCACCTTAGGCCTGCAGCCCGATTGTGACCAACCTTTTACTCTGGGGTGTTTTGTACAATGAATCTGCTGGTAGATCTGAGACTTCAGCACATGGAGGCGTTCTGTAAATACAAAACACATGAAATACCATCTTCATCCTGTCCCAGGCTTCACCCTGACCCCCGGGTCACCTGGGCCAAACGTAAATTCGCAGTTGAAGGGACACATTGTGTGCCCAGGGCCTGTGCCATGTTTGGCCCTGCCCCCACCCATCACAGCTAACAGTATCCCGCTCCTCCTTATAATAAACAGCGGGGTGGATTGATTGGCCTTGTCAGGCCAGATAAATAGTTCATTGTGCTGAGCTCAAAAGCTACATTTTTTTCCCACCCCAAATCAATGAAAAACCACTTTTTTTCCCTTAAAACAAGGATCAGAGGCTAAATCTGTGGGATGATTTTAGTTACGTGTAAACACCTCTGTCCAACTAATTTTTCAAGTTTTTCTGAGTTAACTGCAATTGACATAAGCCGCCTCCCTCTCTTTGTTTCCCCCAAGCTTTGTCCCTAGAAATCTCTTGATGTTTTTGTCTGTTGCTGTTAGGGAGGGAAGTTGCTTTCAAAGTTTGGTAACAGGCTACTTTGTTTCATGAACGTGGGATCCTTCTTAGAGTATATGAGTCCTCCTTGTGATTCAGCCGTGGACTCTGTGAGAATTTAATAGAATTAACACAAGTTCTCTTTCTTTTAATAAAGAAAGATCAGAATCTATTTCTGTTACAAGTTTGAAATTGAGCTACTTCATTGGGTCCTGAACGTGAGATAGCTGTCGCTGGAGAAGTTTGCCCATTTGTGGCCTGAGGTTTCGGACATGCCTCACTTTGTGGCGGTTGTAGAACCTCACGTTGTGGGATGGGCTCACCCTCCCCAGGCCCCTGCATAAGGTCAAGAGATGCCCTAGGTTTGAACGAAGCTACTAATAGTCTTGAGAAAGAGCCAGACCATGGAAACAGTTTGGGGACCAATTAGTTTCAGTTTTTGACTTTAACCTTTGCAAATTTCTATAGAGGTGATTTAGGGAGGTACTGGAATGACTCCATGTGCTTTCCATCTGAGAAAAAGATGTGACTGAAATTGAGAAAGACACAGAGAGAGAGAGAGAGAACATTTCCTGCAGATGGCTTGGCAGCCATCAGCTATACATTCCAGGAATCAGGGCTGTAAGGACATTTGTGTCTGCTCCCACTTCCTGGCCACTTCTCTGGGCTTTACCCGAGTCATAGTGGAGGAGCTTTCCATCTAAAACAAGCTTTTCCCAAGGAGCAAGAAGTCATTTTTCATCTATGCTTGCAGCATGGATGTTGTATGTCCTGAAGTTATCCCAAACTCCAGAATGTTGACAAATTGTAGCCTGAGAATCTGAAAAACTTTTTGGAGCCAAATGACAGTCTCATGAGCCAGACACAAACAGGTTGTCTGTTTCCTCCAGAGAATGATTTATTCTTTTGTTTCTTCTATCATTAAGCCCATACAGAAGAATGATGGGCCCTCCGAAATTGGAATATTAATATATGGAGAAATGTTTAAAAAGCATTCAATCCTTGAGTTTAAAAGTAAGACTGAACAAAATGGACATTTTAATGCTTAACAGCAAATACATTCAATACATACTTGAACCTGAGCACGGAGGACTTTGTCCATTTTTACTTGAAATAAAATGAAATAAAAAATCATTTGGTTTCATCCTTAGAAGGGTTTCCCAACCAACTTTATTTATGTGATAGGTTAAATATCCAGGCAGTGATCAGTACTGACTGCCCTGGCCTTTGTAAAATGACCAGCTTCTATTTCAGGGACCCAATGTCTCACTTTTGCATCATTAGCAGACCTCACGGGGAAGCTGTCTCTCTCAGACTCCTCCTGCTGCCCGTGATTCTGCGTGTTGTTCCTTCCTCGCTTGGACATGGATGCTGACGAACGTTCAGCAGCACAGCTTTTCTGTGTGCCTGTGCAGGCCTGGCCGTGTGCTCGGTGTTGGGGCAGATCAAAAGACTAGAAAATGCGCAGCCAGCCCTGCCTGCAAGCACTTTCAGTCTGTTCTATCACTTGGGAAATGTTAAGAAAAGTGGTGGACATTTCTTAAATCTTTTTTATGGCAAGATGGGGGATATGTCTCTTATTTACTTCTGTCATTCTGAATGTGAAGCCACTCTGCGGGTTTCTGGTTGGCTTTATGTGTCCTTGTTTCTATTTCCAGTTTATCATGAATTCAGTGTTTGGTAAGTCTTTACTGTATTTTGCACACTTATTATTCTTTGCTATGATTATTATTATATTACTAATTATTGTTATGCTGTCCTGATATAAAATGTCTTTTATAATCATCTTTTTAAGTCGCTCCGCTACTTTGGCATCTGCCTTCTGAAAGATAAACTGCTTTTACCATCTTTATTTAAGGTTTGTTGTGCATTTGCATTTTACCGCCCCTTCCAAGGATTAATGCCGAAAGATCCGATGGTCTAAAAGATGTCATTTGTAACAGGTCTAGCACTGATGCTTCAACAGGAGATTCAAGTTGAGCTGCGGGGCGGGGGGTGGGGTGGGGGTGGGGGTTGCTCTTGGAATTGCTTTGTGGATATGACTTGGATTGTAGAACATGACTCTGCGGGCTCATTTGTCGTGTATTTAGTCTTTCGGATAGGTTTAATTCAAAAGTTTTCCTTAACAGAGGGACCAGTAGCTGCTCTGCCTCTGGTGACACACTGTTGCTTTAAAAGTTAGTGCGGAAATTCTTCAGAATTCATTCTGTGTGTGGATGGGCGATACATACATGCCCCTGAGCATAACACGGGCCCCGCCCCGCCCCGCCCCTCAGCATGACACGGCCCCGTGTCTGCCACACGGAAGGGCCCTCTGCTGTGGTCTGCTGGCTGCAGCCAGAAGAAGTGTGCCTAATGTTTACCTTTCTTTTCCCCTCCCAGTTTCAGCCCCGGTCATTCAAGTCCCTGAACAGATCTGGCCGTAGTGACCTCCTTCCCTTGTCTCTGCAAAAGGGGAAACGTTTTTCTGAGCTCTCACTTCTTTGGCATTTCTTTGGCTACTCGGAATAACGCTCTCGGGGTGTCTGTTGGCCTGTCTGTGAGTGCGCGTGTGCCCGAACGTGCTTGTGCTGCCGTGGATCTCTGTGTTGGCTCGGAGGTGGTGGCCTGCTTCTCTTGATAGGCTGTGGGCTTCTTGTTTGAAATGAAACTGTAAACAAAGGATGGAGAAAGCATGTCTTTAATAAAGGAAATGTCAACTCCTTTGATTTTCCAGGGCTTTGTTGTTTAAGGTAGATGCGAGATCTGGGAATTTGTTTATAGAAATAAGACTTTTTTCCTTTTGGAGCAACAAATGTGAATCTTCCTGGTTAGCTAGGGATCTGAAAATGTGGCATGTTGGGTCAGATTTTCTTCAACTCTCCAAACCACCTGCTGACTTTACCTAAATCGTTGGCTTTCGTGGACAGATGGAAGAGTAAGGAGTAAGAGAAGGCATTATTGTTGTATAGAAGCTCTTGGCTATCACCTGAGCTGGACTTTCCCATGGGGAGATGAAAATAAAGCTGGCCATCTGGCGGTGAACCTGGATGCATAGAGTTCATACATCAATAATAACATACATACATCTGTGTAAATGTATCTGTATGTGCATTTATCATCTTTTTTTCCCACGGGGCCTTCATTCTTGAAAGTTTGATAGTAAAAGGGCCATAAAGAGATCTTGTAAAGTAATTGATCCCTGGCTGCATCACTGACAGGTTCTTTTGGGAGCCTGTGTTATTGGCTCTGTGGGACCAGTAGTTGATGTTAGAGTATGTTGCCCCAGTTTCCTCTCTTAGAGGAGTATTACTGCCTCTTGGACCTAGAGATGGTGGTGAAATGGGTGGAAAATGCCATTCTGAGTGGGTGTTGCCATTGTATATTTTCCATACATTTTTATGTGTGGGTCACTGACAAACTTGGTTTTCAGAAATTTTCTTGTATTATATTTATCTCCTTTTAATCTCTGTGTCCTGGTTCCAAGGTGTTAACACTAGAGGAATTGGTGTCCCGTGGAATAATTATTTAGACTTCTGGGACACAGGATCCTGCTGGGTTTCCACCCAAGTCCATCCAGAGGATGAGCCACGAAGTGGTTTTGTGGTGGTGGCTCCACCTGGTGGCTCTCCTAGGAAACTCCTCCTGCCCCTCTCTTTCTCCTGGTAGGAGATGCCTTTGGTTCCTCTGACTCCGTGTTCTCAATTCATGCCATTCCATCCACAGCTTCTCTTTGTTCCCTTCTAATTTCTTTGTTAATTTCTTTCTCTTCCAATTTTTGTTCATCGAGCTCATAGAATCCGTTTCCCTGTCCCTGCGCCATCTGTTACACCCCCACTGACCACGATCATTGTTGATAAGCATTAAAAAAGGGGGGGGGGGGCTCCTGTAGTCATGACTCTAGGTGTAGATAATAATTTGAACACAGTAAAGAAGTACACACTAAAATCCCTGTAGGTTAAGCCGAAGTCTCCTCCTTAGTAGCTCTAAGTACCCTAACTACTTCTTTACTTCTTTTTGAGCCCAGTTTTCCTCAAAGGAACAATATTTTATGACTGATGTTGTTTTCAGTTGTCAGCAGGCGGCTAAACAAAAAGCCACCTGACTTTGTTGGCTTCATTATCATTTGTCAGCTCTCTACAGGAAGTCCCTGTCACCTGGGCGCGGGCCACCTTCCCTCACCCCCACCCCGTCCTGCTGCCCTCTGGGTATATGACGGAGCATAAATAAATAAAAATCTTTCTTCTTTCATTTCATTGTTTTTTTGGGGTTTTGTTAGTTGATGACATTGCAGATGTGTTTTAGCTACATTATGGGTTAGTCTGAGGACTTAATCCCCACTTATGACTTTGTTTCTCTGAGAAAAAGCGTTTGGAATTTCAAACACTGCATAGTGTACAACCCACTTGCGAATCTGACTTCTTACTTTGATTTTTATATTATTGGCCTGAAGCCCTGGATACTGGTTAAAAGCAGAGAGTCCATATAATTGGGGATTACTGTACTTTTCTCAGGCAGAGGAGAGTGCTGACCAACCCCACAGCACCATTACACACTGTGCTCATTTTCACCACTTCTGGGTTGGACCTTGGTGTGTCCAAGTGTGTCTGTATGAGGCAAGTTCTTTTTTTTTTTTTTAATGTTTTATTTATTTCTAGGAGAGAGAGAGAGAGACAGCATGAGCAGGGGAGGGTCAGAGAGAGAGGGAGTCACAGACTGAAACAGGCTCCAGGCTCTGAGCTGGCTGTCAGCACAGAGCCCGACACGGGGCTCGAACCCACGAACCGCGAGATCATGACCTAAGCGAAAGTCGGACGCTTAACCGACTAAGCCACCTGGGTGCCCCTGTATGAGGCAAGTTCTAAAAGGGGCACTGCTGTATATTTTCACCTACTAGAGAGGAGACCGTGTAACACGTGTGGCGTGCCCAGAATGACACCAGGCCAGCATTTCCTGATGTGCGTTGAGTCAAATTATGGTCCTGCAAAATATTCCACAAAAGAGGAATGGAGAGCGAGAGAGCGCGCGCGCGCACAGGAGAGCAATAAGGAGACCAAAAGGGAGAGAAAATTGGCTCTCCAGACAAGTAAATTTCGGCCACATTGGTATGCACTAACAACCTCGTAGAGAGTGACAAACCTGTTAGCATCCTGCGGGCTCTCAGATGTCCTGTGGTAAGGAAGCCTGCTTATCTTCCATCACCGAGCCACCTTTTACTGAATACTAGCTAGGACTCTGCATTGCGATGTGCAGGACTTGAAAATGTAGGACAGGGACTTCTCTCAGCATCTCTGAGATCACCTTCAGATTCGCCCCTGCACAGGGAGTGTTCAAGTGAGTGGCCTCTAAAACCCCCAGCTGTGAGAACACAAGTTGGGGGATGCTAGGAGAACATTCCTTGAATCTAAAGCTTGAAAGCCAGTCTTTTTGGTACATTTTCAGGTGACCAGCTGAAAGGGATTTTTTTCTCTTGATCATTTCTTGGGTCCTTGTGTCAAAGAATGCCTGGGCTGGGCTTTGGCAGGAAACGTGGACTGAGGGGGCTGACCCAGGGGCCGCGAGGCCAGCTCTACCTGGAACTTGGGTCAGGACGGAACTGGGATTCCAGGAGCAGATTTTATAATGATGCCGAAACAATGGTGCCGCACGGTCCGAAGAGTCGCGTTGCCTTCTCTACCTGCTTCAATTGAAAGACCGGGAATCTTATCCCTCCTTGACACCATTAAAACCCTGACGGGGCATAAAGAAGAGCTTTGTTCACTCTCTCCTCCTATTAGTGAAAGAGGCTGCCATTTTGAGTTCACATAATGAGCCCACTTGTGGGGCTGTGGGGAAAACCCACTTAGCCTGCCATTTAGCGTTCGGGAATCTAGAATTTCTGAGGCAGCTGAGGTCCCTGATAGTGTCCCAGCCTTCAGCCTGATGCAGGGACCTGCTTACTGACATGCCAGGAAGGAGGACATGGGGCCTCTGCCCAGGGGACCTGAAAGGACACCCCTCTGATCTGGGGACTGAACTTTGCTAAGGCCCACATGGGATTCTCCCTTCCAAAGTGAGGTTGTTTTGGGTAGAGAGTTGGTAGATTAATTAAAGGTAACTAATTAGAGGTATTGTATTGGGACAGCAAGTGTCTTCACTTGTAGAAAGCTCTGGAAAAGGAGCCTTTTCTCCTGTAGTTTCCTTAGTTTCCTCTAATTATACCTGTTGGTCTATAGTCACAGCCTGGTTCCCCTGATGCCACCTGCAGCTTCAGTTTTGTCTTTGGATTCATGGGGTTTTGTGCTTGTGAGGCCCCGGGACTGTTGTGCCCTGAACAATGAGGACATTTCCTAGCCCGCCTCCCTAACCCATGGTCAGGCGGACAGTGAGCCCAGCTGCAGTGCCAGGTGGACCACCGTCATTGTCCCCAACCAGGAAAGGAAAGAGAGAACTTCCTCTATATGTGTGTGTGTGTGTGTGTGTGTGTGTGTGTGTGTGCCCGCGCGCGCACGCGCGTGTATGTGCATGTGTGCGCCTGCACTCAAGGAAGCACATTTGAGGAGGACTGAACTGCTCGTCCCATTTGTAGTTTTCTGGAGACCTGAATAAGCCCAGTGGTAGTAGGGTCTTGTTGCAGGAAGAATGGCTATCGGCAGACTCCAGCCCCCCACTTCTGCTGCACCCCCAAAGTTTCTGTGGGACTTTAGGCAAGTCTCATGCTCTGTTTTCCCATCTGTAAAATAAGGAGACTACCCTTGTTAATTCCCTCAGGGAAATCGTCCCGATAAAAATGAGGAAGGAGAATAAAGCTTGGGGCAGAGGGTGTGAGAGAGTGAAGTAGGAGTCACCGAATATGGTAGTAGTTGTTATTAAAAGTGGTAAACTGCTGGTAAGACCCCAGGATGGTGGGCACAAACTACGGATTTATGGACAATAATAGTGAAGTGTTGTTTCCATGAAGCAACCGGTGATCAGATGCACATGGATCATTCTCTAGGGTAGACCGTATGTTAGGCCATAAAAGAAGGCTCAGTAAATTTCAAAGGATTAAAATCATACAGAGTATGTTCTCCAACCACAGTGGAATTAAACAAGAAATCAACAACAGGAGGAAATTTGGGAAATTCACAAATATATGGAAATTAGACAATATACTCCTAAATAATGAGCGGGTCAAAGAAGAATCCCCAATGGAAATTTTGAAATATTTCAAATATAGAAACGAACGAAAATGAATACACAATCACCAAAACTTGACTGCGTGCAGCTAAAGCAACACTTAGAATAAAATTACAGCTGCAAATGCCTGTGTTCAAAAAGAAAACAGATTTCAAATCAATACCCCAAACTCCTTTTCTTCCCCCAGCTTCACTGAGATATAATTGATATTATAACATTGTGTAGATTTAAGGTGTAGAGTGTGATGATTTGATACATGTATATATTGCAAAATGATTACCGCAGTAAGGTTAGTTAACATGTCCCTCACCTCCCATAATTACCCCCTTTTTTTTCAGTTGTTGCCATGAGAACATATAAATTTGTCTCTCTCTGTCTAATATATTTTACTTAGCATAACACCCTCAAGGGTTCATTCATGTCGCAAATGGCAGGATTTCCTTATTTTTATGGCTAAAACATATTCCAGTGTGTGTGTGTGTGTGTGTGTGTGTGTGTGTGTGTGTGTGTACCACATTTCCTTTATCCATTCATCCGCTGATGGACACTTAGGTTGTTTCCATATATTGGATGTTGTGAAGAGCGCTGCAATGAACAGGGAGGTGCGGATCTCTCTATGAGATAGTGGTTGCATTAAGTTTTTATATCTGCCCAGAAGTGAGATTGTCAGTAATTTAACTTTCTACCTTAAGAAACTAGAAAAAGAGGGGCACCAGGCTGGCCTAGTTGGTGGAGCATGTGACTCTTGATCTTGGGGTTATGAATTCGAGCACCACATTGGGCATCGAGTTTACTCACTTAAAAAAATATTTAGAAAAAGAAACTAGGAAAAGAACAGCAAACTAAACTTGAAGCAAGCGGGAAGAAGGAAAACATAATGATTAGAAAGGAAATAAGTGAAATCGAGAATAGAAAAATAATACAGAACAGTACTAAAGTCAAAAATTGGTTCTTTGAAGTAGTCAACAAATTGATAAACGCAGAAAGGAGAGCATGTTTAAAATACTAACATGAGGAATTAAAAAGGGGACATCACTGCCAGTCTTAGAGAAATTAAAAAGCTTGTGAGGGAATACTATGAACAACGTAGGCATTCCTAGTGGGAATGTAAAATGGTGCAGCTGATTTGGAAAACAGTCCGGCATTTCCTCCAACTGCTAAGTGCAGAGTTTCCACAAGACCCAGCATTCTACACCCAAGAGAAATGAAAACCTGTGTCTACATACAAATGTGTACACTATGTTTATCACAGCGTTGACTCATAATGGCCAAAAAATGGAAGCAGCCCAAGGGTCCATCAGCTGAAAAGATGAGCAAATGTGGTTTACCCACACAGCAGAATATTATTTGGCAATAAAAAGGAATGAAGTATCTACACGTGCCAAAACATGGATGGACCTTGAAGACACAATGGTAAATTGAGGAAGCCAGACACAAAAGATCACATATTGTGTGATTCCATTTATATGAAGTGTCCAGAAGAGGCAAATTCCTGGACGTGGAAAATAGGTTAGTGTTTGCCCAGAGCTGGGTGTGAGAATGAAAAGTGACTGCTGATGGGCAAGAAGTTTCTTTTTGGGGTGACAGAAACGTTCTAAAATTAGTCTGCTGTGATGGTCGCACAACTCTGGAACTATAGAAAACCATTTAATCAGCTAAAATGGGTGGATTTTTATGGCATGTAAATTATACCTCAGTAAAGCTGTTTTTTTTTCTTTAATGATTACCACACAAAGTGGTGTTAAAATGTAGTGTCTGGCTGTGCCTGTCTGTCTGTCTTTCTCTTTCCCTTTTACATTCCCTACCAGTACCCCCTCCCAGCTGAGGGATAAGATGTGTCATTCCGTTTATTCAAGTCTTTAAAAATTATATGTTTCTCAGTGAAGCTTTATATTTTTCTTCATTCAATCAGTTGCCTAGGAGATAGTGAGTGTGAGCGATCAAAAAGGCACTGTTTTGCTGGGATGACCTAAATATTAGATAATCGATTTGAGAAGGGTAGAGAACTGACTGTGGCGTTCTATTGTGCATTTCTGGAGAAAAAATGAGATTTCCTGTAAATCAAAAGGCGAACCTCTTATATTCTAAATTCTGTGCTTCATAGAGAGAGCCTTTGCTGGAAAGGAAGGCATCCATTTAGGGTTCCAATTTTTCTCGCCATTGTAAGTCTGTGTTGGCTATTTTTGCTCATAAATCTTTTCTGCAGCCCTGATGATCTCTTTAGGAAAGATTCTTAGATGTGGAATTACTGGACAAAAGCATGTATGTATTCTATGGAACTTTAAGCCATTATTATGAAATTGATTTCGTGAAGGGTCGCACCAATTTGCATCACCACTCGGAGTGGGAAGAATGCTTGTTAGGGTTTCAAGTTTGAATTTCTTTGATTAAACAGAGTTCTTGCACAGTTTTTCCCTTCTGTCATTTGTTTGTATTCCTTGCTCTCATATTGAGGTCTTTCTATTTTTCTTACTGATTAACATATTATTCCTTTGTCATTTCTGGCAAATTGCGCCTCCCAGTTTGTTCGCTTTTCACCTTGTTTGCAACTGATTTTGATGTACAGAAACGGTACTTTTTAACGCAGATGAGTGTGTTGGTTTTTTTCATGATTTCCCTGAATAAATCCTCACCTAATCTTTCTTCTTCATTATGCTGGCTTCATCTTTTACTTCTAATTTTTAATCTCTGTGGTATTTTGATATATGGTATGCAGTTAGTATGCCAATGGATTTTTATTTTGAAATAGCCACTTTTCCAGGACCATTTATTGAATAATCCAGCCCTTCCCCCATGAACTGTGATATTTCATTTATCATACGTTATTATATACAGGGCATTTTTCCTAGACTTTTGCTTCTGCCCCATTAATTTGTCTCACCATCCTAGTACCAATATGGTTACTATCATGGCTTTATCATACATTTTAGTATATGCTGTGGCTCTTGTCCTTCCTGTTATCACATGTCATTTTCGAAAGTATTTTCGCTATTTTCACTTGTTTGTTTTAAGATTATGTTACCCAGGTTTTAAAAACTCCGTTAGGATTTGAATTACATTAACACTGCACGTTGATTTAGAAAGAACGGACATTCTTGCAACCTTTTTTTGTTTAAGAGTCTTGTATTGTATCAAATGTCTTTATGTACGATAATATATAAATGAAGCGCTCTCCCCCCCCGTGCCCCTCCCTCTTCCGCAGACATCTGGTGGGCCACCTCTTGGAACTCTATCACCAAATTAAAATGTATGTCCTTTCTGAATTCTGAACAGCTAATGCTCGTGCTCCCGTGACAATAGGACATCACTCTGTTTAGTCAAGTGTCAGTTAATGTTTTATTTGTGCAGTCTTGCCTACTCTTTATGTCATTCCTACAGGGATTAGGGTTATTGTTGGCTTCTGCAAACAGAATCTTTTCTCCCCTGTTTTTTTTTTTCTTATCGCTGATCCACAGAAGAAGTTAACTTGTGAATATTCATGCCAGAATAGCTCTTGGTGGAACACTCTTGTTAATTGAAAAATGTTCCCTGTTAATATTGAGGAACCTGATAGTATTTATCAGTCCCTTGCTTTCAGGAGGTGGAGGAGTGGAAATTACAAAATGCTGTATTTTAACAAATGACATTTTATATCAACAAAAATTCCTTATGTTGGATAGAGCTTCGCAGTTTGTATACGTAGAGAGGGACTGAAAGACTCATTCCTGTCTTAGACTAACCCCATGAAGGCGGTGGGGGGGGCGGGGGTGGGGGGGCAGTCATCATTATAGGTGCACTGTAACTATATTGCACTGAAGGGGGCAGAGGTGAAAATGACTTACAGGATGCTGCAGGAAGGCAGACCTGGAAGGTCTCTTATTGCCTTCATCTCACAAAAATATAACAGTGATATGAGTGATGGTGTCCAGAAAGCCTTAGTGAACGGCTCACCTTAAATGACGATTTTAATACACTTAGGTTCTTGTGTGCGTGTGTGTGTGTGCGCGCGCGTGTGTATCCGTGTTTCAACTTAGGTTTTTTTTTTTGTTTGTTTTGTTTTTTTACTAGATTATAAACTCCTTGAAGAAAGAGGCCTTATTGCATTCATCTCGGAGCCAGCTTTGTCGGCTGGAAGTATATGCTTGTACTCAAACACCCTAACCCTTGTGAGGAGTGACTTATTGAAAAGAAAACTACCCGAGGGAGAATAAGCTTTATATTTAGTTATATATTTAAGGAAAAGCTGTTGAAATTCGGTGATTCAGAGAAATTGTCTTGGTTACTGAGTGCTGAGGGAGAGGGAAGACTTATTAAGGGTCTGTTTTGGAAAGTGGATCATGAAGCTAAGTACTGAATCTAGCTCTCAGCCTGATAATGGGCCATTAGTGGAGAGTAAGAAAGCAAAAGAGGTTTCCACAGGAGGAGATCTGAACCAGACTGAAAGTAGAATTAAGTTATGAGGGTAACTGTTTGAGAAAAAGCTCCTGCATTTTTCCCATTTCCTAGTGTAACATGAGCTGAAAGTGAGGGAATATTTCCAGGGTAAGGGAAGCTCTCGTTTTTGTCATCATTTTAATCTGTCTTTGGTTTGTCACTTTTCCGCAAGCTTTTCTAAATAAAGTGTGGGGTTTAGTTTATTTTACATATAACAGTATGTCTGCTATTCCCTCTTGTGTTGGAATACACGGGCCAGACTTCGCTTTCCCTTCCTTTCTGTGTTTCATCCTCTCTTGAGATTTCATTGCTCATCATCACTCTCGTCAGAGCGAGGGAGGGAAAATGAAGATATTAATCAAGGGAGATGGTTAGATTATGTGATTATATGTTAATTTTGTTCATCAGGAACCTATTATTATGAATTATCACTGATTAGTATTGTGTTTTCATATTTCTGTGTAACCACCTCCCGTTGGGTTGCTGGAGATGTTAGAAGTCTGGAGCAGGGACTCCCCCCCCACCCCCACCCCCACCCCCCCCCCCCCCCCCGCCCCCAGCCCCAGCCTTCACATACATACTCTCTCTTGCTTCTTTCCCTTCTTCCCACAGCCAGCTTGGATGGTTTCTTGAGTATTGTCATCCCTTCCAAAGCAAAGTCAGATTTCCAGAATGTTTTGTTACTGAGTTTCCCCGTATTCTTTTGACCCCTTTCTAAGCCATGTTCTTTGACAGATTAAAGCAAACAAATGAACACAAGCATGCAGTTAATTGTTATCTTTAAAAAAACCCACATTGTTTAGGGGGAAAATGACATCAGTTTTATGTTTGACTTTTAAAAAGCTTTAAAGCAACTCTTTGATAGCATCATTGGGAGTAGCTTGTTTCTTTTGAAGAAATTAGCTTGCTTTGTAATTTACAATGATTTTCAATGATGAAATCATGAAATCATTGAGATGAAAGATAAGAGATATCTATACAAAGAAAAAAAGTTATATACAAAAGAAAAAAGTAACTGAGTTGCTGATGTATCTGACAATACTGTGGACAGGGACAGGCAAACCAAAATGAACCAGAAATGCAGATTCTGTATCCATGTTGTGCATAGATGTATGCTTAACAAATACATCACCTTTTCCCCTTAAACTTTGCCCCTATGGCTCTGACCTTTTTTTACGGAATTCGTGTGCAATTCAGTCATGTTTTGTTTATTTTTTATTTTATTTTATTTAATGTTTATTTATTTTTGAGAGACAGAGAGACAGAGCATGACCAGGAGAGGGGCAGAGAGAGAGAGGAAGACACAGAACCTGAAGCAGGTTCCAGGCTTTGAGCTGTCAGCCCAGAGCCCGACGTGGGGCTCGAACCCACAGACTGCGAGATCATGACCTGAGCCAAAGTTGGACGCTTAACCGATTGAGCCACTCAGGCCCGCCTTCCTTTAGTTTCTTTTTTAATGTTTGTTTATTTATGGAGTGCCTGGGTGCCTCAGTTGGTTAAGCATCTGACTTCGGCTCAGGTCATGATCTTGCACTTGATGGGTTCAAGCCCCACGTTGGGCTCTGTGCTGACAGCTCAGGGCCTAGAGCCTGCTTCAGATTCTGTGTCTCCCTCTCTCTCCTGCTCCCCCTCCCCCACTTGCTCTGTCTGTCTCTCAAAATAATAAATCAACATTAAAAAAGAAATTAAAAAAATTTTTTTTAAATAAATGTTTATTCGTTTATTTTTAGAGAAAGAGAGAGAACAAGCAGGAGAGGGGGGCAGGGTGGCGGGGGCAGAGAGAGAATCCCAAGCAGGCTCTACGCTCAGCACAGAGCCTGTTGTGCGGCTCACTCCCATGAACCAGTGAGTCAGACACTTGACTGACTGAGCCACCAAGGTACCCCCACAATCATGTTTAAGAGCTTTCTTCCTTCCTTCTGTCCCTGGCTCCTTTCCCAGCCCTCTCTGTGATGTCTTATTCCAAGCCACATCCTACCCTGGATCGGGTCTCTCGGCTACGTACGTTTGCACAGGCTTGACAGGAATAACCTGGATCATTGCAACCCAGGGATGACCCATAGAAATCATTTTGCAGCTTAACCGTAAATCTTTTATTAGAAAAGCTTACACAGGATGCGATTTAATTTTACTCTCCACTGATCCTCTCGTGTGGGTGTGTTAATACATTTAAAATGACCAAAACTAGGTGGCCAGGAGGAAGAGGGGAAGGGGTGTGGGCATCAGTTCGGTGGTTCTGCAGGATAAATCTCTCCCTCCCTCCACATCTTCATAAATTATGAACTGTATCGATCTATGCATATTGATGTATGAACTCATTCTATCAAAAGCCCAAGTTGAAGTGGAAAATGGAAAGTGATCATTTATTAGAGCTGCGTGTCAGCTTTATGCTGAAGCAAAACAAAACAAACAAAACCACACAAGCCTGAATGGCCTCTCTTTCAACCCTCAGCTTGTGAACGGCTGCAGGCAGACCAGGCCTGTGCAACCAGCAAGACTTGATAGTAGTTGACAAATATCTTGTCTGTTTTCAGTGGCTTAGAACTTGACTGTCCGCTCATAGTGGGTGGAAAACCATTGGGTTTCTTTTTCTCCCTCATACTTCTGCCCGGGATGATTGAGAGGTCCTGGTTGGAGAAGGCCTGAGACACCATGCATTTCTCAGCTTTCCTGGCCTGTAGCCATTTCTGGAAGGTCGTTTCACCTTTCATTTCTTGTTAAAAATATTTTATTTTTAAGTATTCTCTACACCCAATGTGGGCTCTGAACTCACAACCCTGAGATCAAGAGTCTCACGTTTCACCGACTGAGCCAGCCAGGTGCCCCTCATTTCACCTTTTGAAGTGTCTATTTATAAGTTGAAAGGTTGAAAAGTTTCCAGAATTTTTTTAAGTTTATTTATTGTGAGACCGAGAGTGAGAGTGAGAGAACCAGTGAGTGCAAGCGGGGGAGGGGCAGAGAGAGAGAGGGAGAGAGAGAGAATCTCAAGCAGGCTCTGCACTATCAGCACAGAGCCCGATGTGGGGCTCTAACTCATGAACAAAGAGATCATGACCTGAGCTGAAACCAAGAGTCAAACCACTTAACCGACTGAGCCACCAGGTGCCCCATCCAGTATTTTTTAACCTGAGGACCCTTTCTAAAAGCTTTTGACCCTTTTGATGGCAAATGTCTGTGTCTTCATTAGCATGGAGCCAGTTCTTCAATTTTGGCTCAAGGTGCTGTTTATAGATAGTCCTGTGAAGCTTCTTAGCCTGTGAACGCTCCTTTTGGCTAGTAAGCCTTTTGGGATATTAAAAAATTTAAAGATCCCACTCTTTTCTTTCAAACCTTTCCCAGGGTCAGTAGGAAAGAATATTGTGGTCTGTGCTGCACACTGTCTGCAGCTCATTTCAGCTCCTGCAGCCAACAAACATTTATTGGATGAATCAGCTTTCCACATGACCTGTCAGAAGCTTTGGGAGAACTTCAGAGGATTCTGGCTCTTTGCTGAGAAAGCCCTATAGTGATTTGATCGAGTGGGGAAGTTAAAGCAGTGTTTTGCCTTTGGCAAACCACCCATTCTTGCCCACCGCATGGCAGTACAGTCTCTTTACTCTGCTTGATTGGGCGGAGTTGAATGGGTGGTGAGATGTGTACTCATTTGGCATTCAGCTCAGCATGTTTGAGACTCCTGTCTCCTCCAAAGGCTGTTCATACCCTCGCCATGTTTATTTCAGTGGGTGTGGGATTACATCATTCATGGTAAATTGGGTTGAATTGCAAACTCTAGGTACCAATCCCATCCTCTCAACTTGGTTAGATGATGCCTAAAGACTGCTAGCCAAGTGGTGAGTTTCTTTTAGCATGTTTCAAGTTTCAAAATAAGATTTTAAGAAAGATACATGAAATGGGGGTGCCTGGGTGGCTCAGTCGGTTAATTGTCCGACTTCGGCTCAGGTCATGATCTCACGGTTCATGAGTTAAAGCCCCGCGTTGAGCTCTGTGCTGACTGCTCAGAGCCCGGAGCCTGCTTCAGACTCTGTGTCTCCTCCCTCTCTCTCTCTGCCCCTTCCCTGCTCATACTCTGTCTCTCTCTCTCTCTCTCTCAAAATAAATAAAAATTTAAAATTAAAAAAGTGTATATATAATGCATCAAGAAGGGGTATGAACAGGTATTTGTATACACATGCTCACTGCAGCATTATTTACAACAGGCAAAAGGTGGAGGCTACCCAAGCATCCATCAACAGAAGAATAGATAAAATGTGGTCTCCATACAAAGAAATTTTTTTTTAAATTTTTTTTTATGTTTTATTTATTTCTAGGAGAGAGAGAGAGAGAGAGAGACAGTGTGAGCAGGGGAGGGTCAGAGAGAGAGGGAGTCACAGACTGAAACAGGCTCCAGGCTCTGAGCTGGCAGTCAGCACAGAGCCCGACGCGGGGCTCGAACCCACGAACCGCGAGATCATGACCTGAGCCAAAGTCGGATGCTTAACCGACTAAGCCACCCACGCGCCCCTCCATACAAAGAAATATTATTCAGCCTTAAAAAGGAAGAGATTCTTTTTTTAAAAGTTTATTTATTTATTGAGAAAGAGAGCCCATGCGCATGCACGCACATGGGTGAGCAAGCAATCAGGGGAGGAGCAGAGAGAAGGAGAGAGAGAATCCCCAACAGGCTCCATGCTATCAGCACAGAGCCCGACTTGGGGCTCAATCCCATGAACTGTGAGATCATGACCTGACCCCAAACCAAGAGCCGGACACTCAAGCAACGTAGCCACCCAGGTGTCCCAAAAGAAAGAAATTCTTATACGTGCTTCAACTTGAGAACATTATGCTAAGTGAAATAAGCCAGTCATAAAAGGACAAATATTATATGATTCCATTTTTAGGGGGCATCTAGAATAGCCATACTCATAGAGACAGAAAGCAGAGGTGGTGTTACCAGGGGAAGGTGTGCGAGGTTGGGGGGGAAATGAGGACTTAGTGTTTAATGGCTATGGAGTTTCAGCCTGAGAAGATGGAAGGGAGATGGAGGCTGGTGATGGATGTACAGTAATGTGAATGTGCTTAATGCCACTGAACTGTACATTTTAAAGTGGTTAAAATGGTAAATATGAGGCCACCTGGGTGGCTCAGTCGGTTGGTTCAGCATCCGACTCTTAATTTCAGCTTAGGTCATGATCTCGTGGTTCGTGAGTTTGAGCCACACATTGGGTTCTGTGCTGACAGTGCAGAACTTGCTTGGGATTCTCTCTCTCTCTCTCTCTCTCTCTCTTTCTCTCTCCCCCTCTTTCTGCCCCTCCCCTACTCATTCTCTCTCCCTCTCTCTCTCAAAAATAAATAAATCTCTAAAAATGGTAAATTTGATATTATGTATGTTTTACCACAATAAAAAAAAAAGACCAAGAATAATATGACAAATACCCAATACCTTTCTTGCCACTGTCAGCTGAGAAATTTAAGCAGTACTGCAGCTGGCATGTCACCTGTGTTACCCTATCTCAGTTTCATTGTGTGTGTTTTGAGGAGCGAATGACGACGAGTGAGAGACTTCTTCGTCAGAAGAGCTTTCTTTCTGCTTCATTTTCTGTCTAAAGATAAACATCCTACAATAGGTAGGAAATGAATAAACTTATTGTCCTTTAAATTTGGTGTTTCTAGAAACTTCTGAAAAGAATTTTTTTTTTTACACACTTCTTTTACCCTCTGGGCCTTCATGTATATGGAACACCAGTCCAGAGAAACAACACTCAACTTACCAGGACAGAAGACTAGGACAGTATCTTTTCTGGCCTTTTCCTCCCTGCGTGTGTGTTCTAAGCATTTTTTGAGGATCTGCTCTGTGTCGGGCATCGTCAGATCAGTTATCTGTTGCCACAGTAATGCTGCCTAACAAACACCCACAAAACCTCAGTGGCCCGACCGAGAGTGCTTGTTGCTTCTGAGTCTGGGCCAGCTGGGAGCTAGCTGGTGGCTTTTCTGACTGTGACTGGGGTTCCAGTGTGTCTGGAGGTCAGCTAGCCACTTGCCTGGACCGAGCTGCATGCCTAGCGTGGCCACACGCCTTGTGTGTCTCGCATGCTCCAGCAGGCCAGCTTAAGCACGTTCGTGTAGCCGCAGTAGGGGCATGACAGAGACTGGAAACTTCCAAGTTCTCTTGAGTCCTGGGCTCCCAGCTGACACACTGCTCCTTCTTTTTTTACTTTGTTTTCCAAAGCAAGTCACTTGGCTTGGGGAAGCCAGCTCTATCTTTAAGGGAAGCACTCCAAAGTCATGTGACAAAGGGCACGGATCCACCAAGGGTAAAGAATTAGGGCTAGATGTGCTCAGCACAACCCACTCTGTGCAGTGTCATGGGAGAGACGTCCAGGCCATCCTCTTAACAACCCCGAGCGGAAGGTGGCATCATCCTCGCCTTACAGTCGGAACAGCGGAGGGTCAGAGAGCTTCTGTGACCTCTCCAAAGCCACACTGCCACTGAGAGGTGTAGCTTGGGTTTGTACCTGGGTTTGCCCAACCTCTTACTCTATGCCGCCTCTGAGTCCACACAGCACCTTGGATTACTGCCTCTTTCTGGAAGCATCTGCCTTGCCTGTTGGGTCTCTGTATTTGCCCCCCTTACCCTCACTCTACCTCTTTATCTTGCTGGCTCCTCTTCTCCAGCCTCTTAAACATCAGCTGCTTCTTGGTTCTGTCTTCGGCATCTTCTGTTGTCCTCGCTCCCGGGCGCAGCCAGTGCCGCCAAGCTACAGGTCCCAAGGCTAACCTGTCTGGGCCAGACCTCCCTCCCTGCTTCCCTCACCCTTACCTCCACTCTCAGACACTGTGCCGGTGAACGGTCTCTCAGCTGCAAGTGACAGTCCCGCTGGCTTAACCTGGCTCCAGTCGTAAAGAAATGTCTGTCTTGTGTAGCAGAGGTCCTGAGGCAAGGCAGGGACTGTCACTGGGCTGGCTTCATGTTGGGGTCGGCAAGCTGGGCAGTGGGCTTCCCTGCTTACGTCTAGTGGGGGAAAGGGCAAGGGCTTGTCTTCTTTGAGGTGCCCTGGGCAGATCATCTTCACCTCTCACTGCCACCCTGCCTGTCCCTGAACTCATCCCCGGCTGGCCCTAGCCCAGGTTTCGTAGTCTGCAGTAGAGTGGCTGATGGTGGGGGTTGGGGGGTGAGGAGAGGGGAGAGGGGCAACTGCCGTGTCCCCAGCTGTGCCTGCAAGATCAGGCGGCACAATCTCCTGCCTGCCGGGCTCTTGCTGCTGCTTCCTTCTGCATTTTAGCTGGTGGTGTCCCAACCCTCAGTTCTTCCCGTCAACACGGGAGAGTCCATTTGTAACTTGTCCCTCCCCTTCATCCACTTCACCATTTGTTGTTCTTCCCTTTGTTTTTGAGGTCATTACTAAGGAACTACTCAGGATCAGGCTCCGGGAGAGCCTCTGGTAATCCCCAAGGAAGCTAACTCGGGTGCTGCTCCTAGCAGCCTAGGCTTTGAGAATCGGACAGTCCTGGGCAGCATGGGCAGGGTGAGGAGCGCGTTATGTGTTGGGTCCTGTGCCATCCCGTTGTGGTGGCCGAACCGGCACCTGACCTTCCTCAAAGGCAGTCAGAGATGGTTTCCAGGAGGGCGTCACTTCTAAGCTGATGATTCCACATTAGCAATGTCTCTCGTTCTTCCCTAAAACAAAAAAAATCATCCCTGGTCTCTGATTTAGACCCTTATCACTTCTTGTAGACCAGACACTGGCAAACCACAGCCTATGGGCCAGATCTGGTACTGCTTATTTTTGTAAATAAAGTTTTATTGGCACACGGCCACACCCTTTTGTTTATGCGTTATCTGTGGCTGCTTTTACTTTACAACAGCAGAGTTACATAGTTACCACAGGGACTTCATGGCTTGCAAAGCCTAAAGTATTTATTTTCTGGTCCTTTACAGAACAGCTTTGCCAACCCCTGATGTAAATGGGCAGAAAAACCCAATTCCTGCCCTCCAGGAGGTTTCATCTTGCAAGAGGAGACTTGATGTAGAAAGCTTTATAATGAAGACCGTTGGGGAAAAGATATTTAAGTGCCGGAGCAAGTAGTACACACACAAATCAGTGTTGTTGGAAAGATTCATGAACATTTATTTCTCTCTTCTCCCTTCTGCTCTTGCTTTCTCTAGTCCACGAACAAATCCACATTCGTTTTCTTGCTTCAAGATTTCTAGATTGGCATTTTCTAGATTTGCAATTACTAAATTTATACTTTTCATGACACTTAGTTCCTTCCCTCTGAGGGGGAGAGTAAAGGTGCACAGCAGTTTGGAAAATGAAAAGTCAGAGTATGAGATACCATTTTTTAATTGTACCTCTGCTATTCTCCCATAGTTAAAAGGAATGTAGGATTTGTGTAAATAAACGAGAAAAACCTTCATTTGCTTTGAACAGAGAGCTAATATACGCATTACTGACATAATTGCTTGAAAAAAGTCTGCTCAGAAACCTTTCACAGGTAGCCCGGTCCCTTTCTCTGCGCCTCTCATGTGCCCCGAGAAACCTGTCCTTTTCTAGACGACGCCCCTCTGGAGGGGCCTTGGCATCAAAACCATTTGGAGCCCCTAGAGGAGGCCCCTCATGGTGGGATTTGTTGTTCTGATGACCACAGAATTGCCCCCTCAGAAGGCAGCTTTTGTGCTATTCTGTTGTTGAGACCTCACTGCTCTTTTTTTTTTTTTTTTTTTTTGGAAGATTTGAGTTGTGCCTTTTCTTTTAGACTCACCCTAAGTTTTCTTAGTTAGATTTCGTATTGAAATCGTACATGGTTAGTATAAAAACTTAATAAAGGAAAGTCGGCATAAAGAGTCACATGGAGCGCCTTCGTGGCTCAGGAGTTTAAGCATCTGACTCTTGATTTTGGCTCAGGTCATGATCTCGCGGTTCCTAAGATCGAGCCCCTGTGGTGCCTGCTTTGGGATTCTCTCTCCCTCTCACCCTGCCCCTCCCATGCTCACGCGCGTGTCTGTGTGCACACACTTTCTCTCTCTCAAATAAATAGTCACATAAACCCCTGCTCCCTGCCCCCATGCACACTCTCTGGAGGAGACCTGGCTCGGGGTTATCTCTTCAGATCTCCACACACATACATTTGGACAAACCATAAGAAATTGCAGATATTCAACCATAAAATGTCAATTTCAGATAGTATGACCTAATCCAAACACACAGTGATACAGGCATGTTGACATTTAGAAAAAATACCGATGGGATCATACTGTTTATGTTGTATCATAATTAGTTATTGTTAGGTTGAAGAGAATCTTGGAAATCTTGCTGTACCAATTCATTTAGAGCTACACCACTCTTTTTTTCGGTTTTTAAAAGTTTATTTTTATTTATTTTTGAGAGAAAGGGAGCAAGTGGGAGAAGGTAGAGAGAAAGGAAGGCAATCCCAAGCAGACCCCTTGCTGTTGGTGCAGAGCCTGATGTGGGGCTCGAACCCATGAACTGTGAGATCACAACTTGAGCCGAGATCAAGAGCTGGATGCATGGGGTGCCTGGGTGGCTCAGTCGTTTAAGTGTCTGACTTTGGCTCAAGTCATGATCTTGTGATTCTTGGGTTTGAGTCCCGCGTCAGGCTCTGTGCTGACAGCTCAGAGCCTGGAGCCTGCTTCAGATTCTGCCTCTTCCTCTCTCTCTGCCCCTCCTCTGCTCTCTCTCTCTCTCTCTCTCTCTCTGTCTCAAAAATAAATAAACATTTTAAAAAAGTCAGACGCTTAAACTAGTGAGCCACCCAGGAGCCCCTACACCACTCTTTAATAATCCATGTGTAGATACACCACGAGTAGACGAACAAGTCCCCTAACTAAGGGACATTTAGGATGATCCTGGTTTTTCACTATTCTGAATAACATAGCAATGAACATTTTGCATTTATCTTTGTACATTTCACATAAGTTATCTGAAGTATAACTTATTAAGTGTGGAATTGCTATTTTTTTATTAAAAAAAAATTTTTTTTGAAGAATTGGTTGGATGCCTCCAATCTCAGTCCTTTATCCTCGAGGGATAGCACAAAGATGGGACCGCAGTAGGAGTCAGGCAGCCCCTCCAGGCAGATCCTGTGCAGTTACAAGTATTGGCGCAAACCTCCTTCCCTTTGTAGAACATTTGTTCACCGGCTGCCCAGCAGGCACTAGGGACTCGCAGGCGAAGAATGACAGCAGAGCTGACCAGAGCCGGAAGGAAGGTGTGGGTGAGGCTATGTGGGTACGTGGAAGCCCAAGTGACCACCTTAGCCCTGGCGGGGGGACCTTGTAGAACCTCTTGTAACTCCACTAGCTAGCAAAAGGAGAGAAATGCAGGGCTCAGTTGGAGTGGGGACATTGAGGCGGTGGCAGGTGTCAGCCTGCAAATGAGCTGCCCTGGCCCTCGTGGAAGGGAGTGTGGCCGTTGAGCTGAGCTGAGCCAAGGCTCCAGATGACAGAGCGGGGCTCTAGCCAGCCACTGACCTGGGTAATAAGAGGGCACTTGGCAAGCAGCCTCCTGAAGGCTGTGCCACACGGCTGCTCATGGCTCAGGACCTGGGATGCAGCCCGGTGGGCTTTGGTCATGATGTGCTGCTCCAAAGCCCGTGAAACATTCGAACAGAGTCCAAGTGGTATGTCGACTGCTTTCTTTTATATACATAATCTCCCCTGCACCTTTGGGTTTCTGTGCAAGCCATAATCTTGAAAATGGGAGTTCTTGGCTTCTTTTTTAATTGCTGTGAAATCTACTTGTCAGTCTGGTGAAGCCTATGACCTCTTCTCAGAATAATGTTTGTAAATGAATAAAACAAAATCCACAGTTGCAAAGGAAACCAATTATGCTGAAATACAGTCATCAAGATACCACAGACATAAATAATACATACTCTGTATGGATGCGTTAAGTAGCAAGATCCAGCAGTGGGTCTGGAAGCCGTCGTAATTTTAAAGCAGGGACGAGTGTAAATGATATTTCATGATAACTGCAGTGACCAGGATGTGAAATGAAAATATCTCTCCGTGTAGTAGGAAGTCAAAATCCCTGGGTACTGCCAACACCAGTGTGGTTGGTTGCCTGTATGCATCGTGAAAAGAAAGGCCAGATTTCAACCAGAGGATAGTAAAATTAAAGATGTAATTTTCTTCCCATCCACGTTTAGACCCCTGAACTAACCTTCCACGAACCCCGGTTACGAACTCTGCTTTTAGATCCAGAAGAAGGAATTGTGGGGATCCAAACCCCCTTTGCACTGAGAATACTCATAAATACCTAGGCTTCCCCCGTCTTGATTCTGATGGAGATGAGAAGGGGAAAAAGTCAAAATTAGAAAAAAAATCATTTTGACTAGCTGCAATAAAGAACTTTCCCCTTCTGCCTCAAGAGAGAAATGTGGAATTTTCTGTCATTTTCTAAATTTCCCAGGACAATGGCTGTTTTGAGGACTGATTTTAAAGACTGGGAAGCTCTAGATTGGTTTGTGGTAGGTTTTTTCCCTGGAGAATTCTCCAAGCATAGGCAAGAGAGATGGTCCCCAGATGAGGGTCTCTCAGATTTTCTAGACCGTTATCACGGTTCCTGGGTAGATGTATGCTCGTGCGCACTCCTCCTCCCTGTACTTGTTCTCTCCCTCACTCCCCCCTTCACTGTAAAAGTTAGGGGTCTGATCTCTTTCTCAGCGGCAAAGTTTGAGAATGTGTTTAAAAATAGATGCGTTAGAGGGAGTGTGTTGGATAGAAGGGAGAAATCTTGTTTATGCTCAACAAATAACTTATATTTAGAATCTTCCTTCACTTTTTCCTTTGAAAATCTGTATTCTCATTTCACTTGAATGACTCTGCATGGAGCATTTAAAAGTGGATCAAACAAAACTCTATAAATATGTTGAGTTCTTTTGGGCATTTTGCCAAAAGCAGCCTTGTTAAAGTGGAGAAAAGCAGTGTGCTTTATGTATTGGATCTTTTCCTCCGAACGTCCAGACTCCCTTCCCCCCCACAGGAGGCATCCTGGACTGGGGAAGTCAGGCCAGGGGCACTTGGGGAAGTGTCTCCCTGCTGTGGTCTGCTGTGGGTTGGTTCCTTTAGATTAAAGAGAGCATCCAGAAAGGCCAAAACCACCCCCCGGGGACTGGCCTAGGGCAAGGGGAAGACCCGAAGGATGCTTAGACACATCACTGACTGTGTTTTTCAGTAGGATTACTTTATCTTGCTCTGACCGGGAGAGAAGGCTGGCCAAAAGAAAATTAGTTGAACTGGCATAAATCATTAGCAAAGACGCCTTTTAACAAATTAATGAATGATAAGATGAGTGGGAAAAAGGGAGGGCATCAGGTGGCAGGGAGCCCTTCTGTGAAGTAGGTCTGTCCCCATCGTCCCAATTTGAGACACGAGAAAGCTGAGGTGAAGGGCCACTAAGTAGCAAAGAGCATGAGGTGGTCGTAGCGCTGGTTGTCTGCTAGGTTATCCATCTCTCCCGTGTCGTGAGGCCCAGGGCACTCTACCTGTGCCTTAGTGCAGACGGTGTGGACCCCGGGTGCGTGGGCTGTAACATCTGAGCTCATGCGTCATTTTGGTGGGCTAGTTCACATGCGTTTTATATAAGACGGTCAAGGGGAGGACATTACGGCAGGAGAAGTTCTTCATGCCCTTGGCACCCAAATGATAAACGTGGTTTCTAAGGGAATATCAGGTATTAACATTGAAAATATCCGTAGGCAGCATCTCTTTGCAGAAACTCAGCTTATTAAATGGGTGGCCCCTTCTATATTACACTTGGAGTAGAAAGTTGATTTTTTAGTCATATGTTAAATGACTGACTTTAAGACTGTCTTCAGTGGCTCCTTTAAGGCAGGGCATTAGACTCTGAAGCTTGTAGGATTGAAGGACTAGACCAGGGATTATGTGTCCCTCCCTCCATTTCTACATAAGTGACAGAGTGGGCATTTGTGATGAAATGGCCTCCTCCTAACTGTTATGAGGAGCGTGTGGGTGTGGGTAAATGAGTTGCGTTTGTTGAAGAAGGTGCATGAACAAGCGGAGGGGTGTCAGAGCTGAAGGGGTGGAGGCAAACAGACTTTGCTGCTCAGAGGTAATTCACATAAGGTGGGATGAGGGCAGTGCTGGAGACGAGCAGCGGTTGGTCGGGAGCCAGACAGTGGGCCTCCGTGGCTGTGTGTGCGCGTGTGTTCCTGTGAGGGAGTGAGCGCGAGCAAACTCAGAAGATGGATACAGCACCTCCCACCCCGCCCCGGCTCCCCCTGCTTCCCCCACTCCCGGCCCCTGCCTCTAGGAGGGAGATGGCAGTCTGCGCTGTATCGTCTGTGCAGTCAGGCCAGGGAAAACGACCTTGGATCCGTAACTGACAGGATATGGCGGGGGCTCTGATCAGGCTAGTATCTAGTCTGGGCTACAGGTGTGGAGCGGTTTCTCTGGGCTCACACTTCCCACTGTCTTCATGGACCAGCCACAACCAGTTCAGAACCCCCTTGACAGTCAGCCTGTTGCAACCACCTTTCTGCCTGATTCAGAGGCTATTTATTTATTTACTTGGAGATTAGGAACTAACTTTACTATTAATGTCATCAAAGCATAATCAGAAGAATTAAATTTTATAAAGCATGATAATTATTTTAATAGGTGACTGTGATGATTTTTAAAAATGATCACGGCGTATTTATTACATGCTCTGTAAAAACAAATTGATGTGCAGAAACATTTATGCGAGTCTCCCTTTATATTCTCCTAATCCCCCTTTCCAGAAATACTACTGTTAATTTGGGGGAAAAGCCCTCCATACCCTCTTCTGTCCTTGCACAAGCATGTTCTTACACATACACACCCTTTATTTCACTCATTAAATTGTATTAGGCCTGCACATATTAATTGAATGTTGAATGAATCCATTTATACATTAATAAACATTTCTTGAGTGCATACGCTGCGACTAGGTTCTGGGTGATAGGTGTAAATTTTAGAGTCTAGGGTGGAGGTTATGGAGGGAAGAATGGAGTGTGTATGTGTTTACAATATCGGGAGTATATTTCACATATTATGCGATTTGCTCTTTTAATGTAATGTATTATGGACACCTTTTACATGGCAGTACGCATAGAACCGCTTGCTTGATTTAAAAGGCTGCTCACAGGGCGCCTGGGTGGTTCAGTCACTTAAGCATCCAACTTTGGCTCAGGTCATGATCTCACAGTTCGTGGGTTTGAGCCCCGCGTTGGGCTCTGTGCTGACAGCTAGCTCAGAGCCTGGAGCCTGCTTCAGATTCTGTGTCTCCTTCTCTCTCTGACCCTTCCCTGCTCATTCTGTCTCTCTTTCTCTGTCTCAGAAATAAATTAAAAAATAAACAAACAAATAAACAAATAAATAAAATTTTTTTAAAAAAATAAAAGGCTGCTCACATTCCCATGGCCCTGATATACCACGTGGCCATTCCCTCGCAGTAGACGCTCAGGGTGTTTCCTGTGCAGATCTTTATGCACATATGCATTTACTGTTAGATACGGTGCCGCCCTCAACCTTCTTATACGTACATCCCTCCATACTTAAGTATTTTCTGTCTTTTAACGGGACCACGTTTAAAATCAAACATACATAACTTCTTGCGCTGGTAAATCCCTGCTCTGCTCTCTTGTAGGGATAACTGGCAGGGAACCATAAATACGAGTCTGTCAGGCATTGTTTAATATCACAGATGCTTCAGACTACAGTGTTAGTGGAGAATGAGGCCCTTTTGACCCCGCGGCAAGATGATGGGCCACCATCTTTCTATCCCTATAGCAGCAACAATTCAAGGTGGCTTTGGCTTTTTGAAAAACTGTGGTGAAATACACATAAAGTAAAATTTACCCTCTTAGCCATTTTGGCATTGACTTTGAAGCACATGATGGTGGGTGCCCAGTTTAACACCAGGCTGAGGCTTGAACTGTTTCCCTCCACCCTTTCTGTCCTTCTCCAGCACTCCCCTGACTGTCTACAAAATTGTTGTTCACAAAAGAGTGACTCACAGACAGAATGTGGAATAGGTACTCATTAGCTCATTAACCCATCGATCCATCAAGAATGGATTGAATGTCTGCTCTAACAGGCACTGAGCTAGGTGCTGGGATCAAAGACAGATAGGTGAAAGAGGGTTATTGGCCCCCAAAGGGGGCAGCAGAAACGTATCAACTGATGATGATACTATGTATATGCCTCTTCTTCCCTGTGTATTTGATTCCCTCCATCATGTTTTTGAGACTTTCTCTGTCTTTCATTGTCTTCTGTCGGGCTGTTTGCCTGCTTCTAGGCTCCCTCCCCCAAGCCATCCTGCGCACCCCCGACACCAACCACTTCTCCCTACATCACTGTCCTCACCACAGCTTGTTGTTATTTCTCTGTCCAGACACCTCCTCTGGCCAAGTCCTCATACTTAACTCATCATACAGAGTCCCCCAGAAACGCACACCTAATCTGCCTTCCTGATATTATCTTGGGTTGGTGGAAGAAGAAAGCTGAAGACCACAACTTATTTAACTCATGTGCCTTCTACAAGTTGTCCAGCCTTTCTGTGCCCATTCAGAATGATGGGACACAGCATCCCTAGGCTTCCCTAGGTGCAAGAACCTAAGGGAAGGCATGTGACCTGCGTAGCATGGTTCTTGGCACAGAGTGGACACCTAATCAGTGTTTGTCTCCTTCATCTCCAACAAGACTCCGTTGATTTTCCTTATGTGACTTTTGACTTTACTTGCCTCCCTTCCCATCCCTCATGGCTTGGAGGCCATAATAAATGGTTCCCTACTGAATCTACATTTTTCTCCTGTATTCTGGTGGGATTTGGGAGCACATGATCACTGGCATACCTATAACCTCTTTTCAGATGAACCTTCCCTTTCAAGTAGCAGGCCGGTGGGTTTACTGTTCTCTACCATGCAAAGATGTTGATTATACGCAGCCCTAAGAGCATCAAGGAGGCTCATCTCCAGGGACCAAATAGCGCTGGTTAATTAAATACCATACATTTCTGCTGTCACCGGCTAGCCACAGCCGGAGGGTTTGGTAAGAAAGACCCACTGGTTCCTCGTTTTTCTGGCCTGCCATCAACCTCTGACGTGTCCTCCTCTTCCTCTGAGTTACGTTACATTGAAACAGGATGAGGGGTGGGAATGTTCCCAGCAAAGGGTGTGATGCCGGGTCCAGCAAGATGAGTCATTTAACTGTCTCTCATTTCTCGCGCCCCAAATCCACTGGATGTTTCAAGGAAAAGGGATGATTCTCCACATGTATTTTGTTTACTTTGTATTGTCTTTCTGTCTTGAAATAGGAAACCTGGCCCATTGCATACATTGAGGTTTCTGACTCAAGAACAGCCTCTTCCAGAATCTGGAATCTGCTCACTAAGTTGGGGAGTTGCTGCACCCCCAGCACTGGTGGCTAATGAATCATAGCAGAGGGTGCCATCTTTTCCTTCCTCCATTCTCCCAGGAGCACACTTCCAGAGCTAGAGGCTGTTCTCTGCAACTTTTCCAAAGTTCTGTGAAATAAAAATCACAGCATGGCAGCATTCACCTGGGTTATGCATTAGGCTAATATTGCCAGATGAGATTGATTTTTCTCCCTTTTGGGAAAAGAAGCCGAACATAGAACCTGTATGGCATGGTCCTAGAAAATCCCATTTCTTTTTGTACAACCGATCCGTCTGGATGTCTCTTGATCCTGTTTGTTAGACTCACCTGAGGAGCTCTTAAAATACAGATGGCCAGGCTGCATCCCAGACCATTGACAAGGGGTGGGGCCTGGGCATCTGTGTCTTTTCTTTTCCCCCCTAAAATTTTTACTTAGAAAAATTTCAAATGTACAGAAAAGTTGCAACAGTATTACAGTGAACACCCATGTTAACAATTTGCTACATTTGTTTCTCTCTGTATATGTATATGTGTAGGTATACACACATACAGATACACTTCTTTTCTCCTTAAACAAGTTGAAAGGAAGTTACAGATATCAGGGCACTTCATCCCTGAATACTGTGGCATAAGGCCATTCTCCTGTGTAGCAACAAGAGAATGAACGAACACGCTCCGGAAATCTAACATTAATATAATGCTATTATCTAGTAGTGGTCCATATTCAGATTTCCCCAATTCTCCTAATAACGTCCTTTATAATCTTTTTAAAAAACCCGAATGCAGTTAAGGATTGCGTTATATTTAATTGTTGTATCTCTTTACTGTTTCTAAATCTAAAACAGTTCCCTAGCCTTTTTTTAAAACTATATGTGATAGTGACTTAAAAATATTTTTATTAAAAAAATTTGTTAAAGTTTATTTATTTTGAGAGAGAGAGAGAGAGAGAGAGAGAAGGAGAATGAGTTGGGAGGGGGAGGGAGGAAGAGAGAATCCCAAGCAGGTTCCACCCTGTCAGCACAAGGCCCGATGTGGGGCTCAAACTCACAAAACTTGAGATCATGACCTGACCAGAAATCAGGAGTCAGACACTCCATCAACTGAGCCCCCCCAGGTGTCCCTTAAAAAAGACTTTTAAAAAATCAGGTCAGTTTCTGTAGGCCGTGCATCAGTTTGGATTTGCATGACTGTTTTCTCATGGTCAGATTTAGGTTAAATGTTTGGGGTGGAAGCATTCTGTAGGTGATGTTAAGTCCTTCTCTGCATGCCACAGAAGGAGTCCCATTATTGGCGATGTGAACTTTAAGACCCTGTCTGTCCAGTTTCTCCATTCGAAGAAGACCATTTTCCGTCTGTAATTAATAAATAATCTGTGGGGAGATACTCTGAGACTCTTTCTGTATTCTAACCCCCCCGCAAGCTTTCTTTCACCCAGCAGTTTTAGTAACCATTGATGCCAGGGGCGCCTGGGTGGCTTAGTCGGTTGAGCGTCCGACTTTCGCTTAGGTCATGATCTCGCGGTTCGTGGGTTCGAGCCCCGCGTCGGGCTCTGTGCTGACTGCCAGCTCAGAGCCTGGAGCCTGTTTCAGTCTGTGACTCCCTCTCTCTCTGACCCTCCCCTGCTCATGCTCTCTCTCTCTCTCTTAGAAATAAATTAAAAAAAAAAAAAAAAAAAAGTAACCATTGATGCCGGCCAGAGTCAGTGGTTGTTATCGTGGTTATAAGATGGTGATTGTCTGTTTCTATCCTTTCTGTATTTATCAGCTGACATTCTTTTTCTAAAGGAGAACTTTACCTTCTTGCCACGTACCTTTCTATCAAATCTTATCCATTCACCTAGCTAGGTAGCTATCAACCTAGCTACCTATTGAATTTACTAGTCTGGGCTCATGAATGATTTTGGAAATGAATGAATCATTTACAGCCCTCATTATCTGCTGTAACTGTCCCACATTTGGCCATTGGAAGTCCCATCAGGCTGATCTCTGTGTCCTTTTGAAATTACCCCTCAAGTGTTTGAGCACTTCACTGATGTTAGCGTTAGTAGATATTCCATTCTTTGAATTTGCTGTGCCCCAGCCCTGGGAAAAGCCATTATTCTATGGAGACCTAGCTCCTCAAGGACTGCTATTTAGACTGCGAAAGCTCCCCAGGTGGTTTCAATATGCAGTCGAGATTGAGACTCAATGGTTAGAGTCCTCTAAAGGGAGATCACCTGTTCCCACGAGGTGTTTTCTTCTTGTCACCTGCTGTCACCCGCTGTCACCCGTAGTTAGATTTGTTGTTGAGGTTTAGATTTTGGTGGGTAGTGTCACATGGTGAGTCAGGTTTCAATGCAGGTCCCTGACCCCAACCCCCCCAGAGGGTACAGTTCCACAGATCTGACCTGCATTTCAACCTTCTGACCTAGGTAGGTGGGCCCCAGGCCACATCTGGAGAAAATGCCAGAAGTAACCAACCCTGGAAACAAAATCAGGGGCTTCTTCTAATTTTCTCTTTGACTTTTATGAACGTTTTCTCTCTTGCAGTATGATCTCAGGATAGTGCCACGTTCCCTAAGCACGCGGTGAGGACCCATCTGGTTCATTTAGTGGGTTCCTTGAAAATCTCCAATGATTTAGACCCTTGTAGTTGTACTGGTGTTCTGTCAAAGGGGATATGAGATGTAGAAAAGTAGGCTGTGTGGGTGTTGAAAGTTTTTAGTTGCTCCAAAGAAGTTTTTCAACCATGACATTATTTGTTGTTAGATTTTTGTGGTCATTGAATGAATCGGCCTAGTAAAGTTTTCACATGTCGTAAGACCCTGGAAGGCTCTAAAATATAGATGAGTGTGCTGTTTCTAAGGATGGGTCATGGCACCCTTTTTAGTTTCTGCCACGTCATGTTTAGAGAGTGTGAGTGTACTTCATTTCCTCCCCTTCTAACCAGTTTTATGTCATTAAATCCTGTGTCCTCAGAATCCACAGCTGTAAGGAAGTGCTCCTGATTTGTGGGTTTTCACTTCCTGGTTTCACATTTTAACCATGTCCCATGTTGGCCCAGCTAGTCCATTCTGCAGTCTCATGACCCGTAAATGAGAATCCTTAAGAACAGTCAGACGTGGGAGGTAGTATGTCTAGAGTTGCATCCACTTGCAAGGTGTAAGACCTCTGGTAAAACAATCTCTGTGTTCCTCCTTGTATGTAAAAAGGGGGTTCATTGTGAGGATTAAGTGGGGTGGTACATAAACAGTACCTAGCAGTGTGCGGCACACAGTAAGTGCTCAATGGGTGCTAGCTGTTATCATTTTGTTAAACAAAGCTGGCCATGAATGTAAGGTCACGAACGAATGGGGCCGAGTGAGGGAGACTGAGTGTGCCTGCCTTGCCGTCCATGTGCCTGTAGAATGCATGTGTACTTTGTGGCCATCGTGCAGAATGACAATAAAGAAGAGACCTATCAAGTATGCCCTGTGAAGTCTGCCTTATCTATACATTTGTTGGTAAGCCTTGTGCACATATACATTTGCATGTATGTCTGTAAAACTTGTGTTCGTTCCTTCCCGCAATTATGTGTAAGGAGTTAAGTGGTCCTGCCTAGAAAATGTACCCAGTGACAAAGGATGGTGGCGGCGGCCCTGACATGAAGGAGGAAAAACCTATGTTCTCTCCTCCTTCTAGTTGTTCTAATACAGATTTGTCTTGTTGCCCATGATCAGCAAATACATGTAAATTTCCCTCAAGACCCGGTGTATTCCATAGAAAAAAAAGCCCACTGTGATGTGTTAAAACTTGAGTTCACGTGAATGGGACCCTGGGTGTGAACAGCTCAAACTAAGGAATCCTAAACCACAGCCTCGGGCCTAGTCGTACTTGTTTTTCTCCAGTTTATACCCGCTATTGAAAGGAGATGACATTGTTGTCTACGTACCTCCTCAAGGAAGGTCAAGACTGACAGTAAACATCAGTGAAATACCAGGAGAGGAAGAGATGGCAAATGACATCCTTAAACTCCCTTAAATTTTGGATGGACAGAGGCAACTGAAAGGCAACAACTGGGTGTCTCCTAACGCCAGACACCCACCAGCTGGGCTTCAGGTTGGGTAGAACAGGCTAACAGTGATGTGCAGAAGTTGAGACCTGGAAAAGCAGCAGTCTTGGTATTTGGGTGCAAACCTAAGGCTGTGTTATAGAGCGCTGCGGGGAGAAGTTAAGTACAGAATCGCAGAGAATCTGGGACAAGATGTGAACAGAATTGGTTCATCCAGGCATTGGAGGCGAGCTGTGAACTCAGGCCAAGGAAATATTACCACTCACTAGCTTGGTGTCTGTGGGTAAGTCACTGAGCCCCAGTTTTCTGATTTGCAAAGCAGTTGCTCATTCTGGCTTCTTTCTTTCTTTCTTTTTTTAATTTATTTTTGAGAGACAGAGCATGAGCGAGGGAGGGGCAGAGAGAGGGAAACACAGAATCTGAAGCAGGCTCCAGGCTCTGAGCTGTCAGCACAGAACCCGATGCGGGGCTCAAACCCACAAACCACGAGATCATGACCTGAGCCAAAGTCAGATGCTTAACCAACTGAGCCTCCCAAGCACCCCTCTTTTTCTTTCTAAGTCCTACGGTTGGCAGGATGGGCTATGGTACTGGATACCAGAAGTGCTTTAGAAAACATTGCTGGGTACCCCAGCGTCAGAGGGAATGACCGTTGTTGCTTGGGGTAAGGTCAGGTGGCCTTTACCATCAGCACCCTCTGGATACCTCGCTGTGGCTCATTTTTCTTGGGCCTGTATGTTGGCAATGTGTTTTATAGGACTTTATGTCACCAATTAAATAAACTTCGTAGAGGCTTTTAAGAAATATTGATTAGCCTGGCAGACAGAAACTACGAAATGTGTCATTCTTCCTGACACCAGACAGGGCTTTATAGAAGTCTGATGCATAGATATGGTTCAAGAGAAATCTGATTATTCTGTTCTAGGTCCGTCCTGAGTCTGCAGTGTTAGTCTGTTGTCAAAGAATACATCACTGTCTCTTTCAGCATTTGCATAGTACTGGGTTAGATGCTACTTCTTACAGAGGGTTTTGTGACTATAGGAACTTACATATAACTGTGTTTTAGGATTTCAGCTAACACTGGGTCTTCAGATGTAATTTTCAAGTCACTTTGGTGAGGGCTGATGACTTCTGTGCTTATAAAGGTTAGGTTGTAGACATCTGTCATGTTTACTTGTTCTGTGTTCAGACTTGTATCTGAAGAGTTTGCTTTTGATATAACATTTAGCGAGTAAAGGTCTTAAAGATTTATAGTAGAACTTTATCTTCAGAGGTGTATATGGGGGTAAGAGAGTCCAGGGAGTAGGAGATGGGTACCAAGACCGCCTCGTCATCAAGACCTTCTCAGCTAGGATGAGGAATCTGGACCCCTCACAACACTGAGTGTTGGAGTTGCCTTCCGTTGCTTTGGACGCCATGGAATTGCGGTAGAGTTCCTTGCACTGGAGACCCACTTTTCCTGACTCCCCACGGGGAGAAGCCATGCCACGTGGGAGAGCCAGGCCCTCCATGTATGACCCTATGCCACCTGCTGATGGTGCTGCCAGCGCCTGGCAGTTGGCCGGGGAGCTCTGTGTTTGTTCTTGTCAGGACCAGGGGGCTGGGGGTTTTGCGTGAAGGGGTGGACTGTATGTGTATAGTCGCCAGAGATGTGATTAGACAAGGTATTGATTCTGAACTCCTGCCCCCCCTCCTTCGTTCGACTCTGTTCTTCCTTAGGGAGGTTCGGGCAGAGAAAAATGGAACAGAGAGAACTAGGCCACTGGCTTTTGGAAGATGTTGACCAGTGAGCACATGAGATGTGGCAAAGACCTTCCCCTTTGTATGATGTCATGCTGCGAGGGGGCCTTCATGTGGCCTGTGATCACTCCTGCAGGGATTTGCTTTCTTAGGGAAAAGACTGGAAAAGGAAAGGAATCACTGTAGGCAGTATCCAAAAATATTGTCAGCATTTCTAAATGTGTTTGCTTGAAGTCATTGATCCCTTTGGTTTTCTAGGCCGTGTGGTAGCAGGAGGGAACGCTGTGAGGTGGTCAGCCTTGAGCAACAAACTTCTGAGCAGTGCTGGTCCCGGTCCTTCTCTTCTGTCCACCTCTCCCTGGCTTGGGCCTCCACTGCTGTCTGTCTGTCTGTCTCCCCACCCCACTCCCATCACACATACCACATGCATGTTCTTTCTACCCACAGTGCATGTCTGTGGTGTAGACACTTGCATTTGTACTTGACCCAGCTCTGAGCCAGGGCCTCCCCGTTGGGCCACTCTGGGTGAGTGAGATGCTGTAACCTTGAGTGTCCTCCAGTCAAGTGAAGTGTGGTCCTGGCTTTTATCTTGATTTGGCTCTGTGTAAGCAGCCAGGCCTCCTGCTAATGGGTCCCCTGGGACAGAGGGAAGAGGACAGAAGTCGATTTGTTGAACCCCTGTGGGGCATTTGAAATGGCACCAAGAGCAGGCTGAAATCTAATCAGCCTTTGCTTATCAGGCCTGAGTTCCACCACATTGAAAGGGTGATGATGAGTAAGAAAAAGGCCAGGATACTTTATCTTTTCCTTTGCACATTTGGGAAAAATGCCCTCTGCCTTGCTAGCATTAGAAGCAGACCATTCTTTTTACTATGCCACGTCACATCAGTTTTCATTAAAAATCAACGGCAGCAAATACTAAGCCCCATCCATGGAAAAGCGTTTAAGGCAACACTGTGCGCCAGCGCTTCGGGGCTGGGGGTGTCGCCTTCTGCACCAGCAGATTGGTTTCTCATCTCCATGCCTTTTGACCCAGCAGCTTTTAAAAGACCAAGAAGCATTGCTCTGCTTTCTATTGCCTCTCTCTGAGACCGGGGCTGCCGGGCCTCTAGCCATGTCCCAGAGAGCATATTTGAGACAAGTCAGCTTAATTGCCTGCATGCCTAGGAAGCCTCTCTGTAAAATCTAATTTTGAGACAAGAGCTGGATCTAAATATTTTGCTTTTCCCGTTCAGGCGAGCGACGGCGGCGCCGCTGCCAGGTGGCATTCAGCTACCTGCCCCAGAACGACGATGAGCTTGAGCTGAAAGTGGGCGACATCATAGAGGTAGTAGGAGAGGTGAGTGTGCCGGGCGGGTGGGTGGGTGACCCCAGGTGGGCTGTCAGAACCCACCCCTGGTTGGCCTTGCTGTGGCGGGTATTAGAGCTTAAAGAGACCTTAGACGTTATCGAGCTGAGTCTCTTCTCGGAGGAGATGGGCTCCCAGAAAGGAATGCCACTGAGCCCCTCAGGAGCAGGTATGGGCCACTTGAACTCACTGTCCTTCTCACACAGCCTACTAAGTCCTTCGGAAGTCCTAGCCCACTGCACGGCTTTCCTCCCCCCCTTCAACGGCTAGGAGACTGGCCATTCAGAGCGAGCCTGAGCCGTCTCTAGAGGGTGAATGCAGTATTCATTGTGGGGCACACTGTGGATTCAAAGGGCAGGAAAAGAAGTGGCATTTATAGAAGACCTAGTATATGACAGAGGTGACAAGGTTCTTTGCATTTTGGCCCATGGGTGGCCCATCCGAAGGGCCTCACTTTGTCGATGAAAAGAGAGGCTCAAAAGACCCTAGAACAGTCGAGGCTGAGTGTTCAAGCCAGGTCCACCTGGCTGGAGACCCTTGTTCTTTCCCCTGCACCACCTTCCCCTACTCCTGCTCGGTCCTGGCTGCTCGGAGCCAGCCCTGCTGGCAAAGTGCCCCAGTGCACACTGGCACAGGCTTCGCAGACTACCCTCCTCTGTCCCAGGTGGCAGTGGGCTTCACACTTACAACCTCACCATTCATTTGGATTCAACACAGGTACCTGTATATAGAAATACACTTCTATGATAGCTTTGGGTACCTGGGTACCATTCGACGTTACAGAAACCCATGATTTACAAAAAATAAAAATAAAAAATAAAGGACGCTAGAAATCAAGGAGGAGATCAGGTGAATGGTGGCATGGGGCCACGTAGCAGGGATTGCCCGGTATTCATTCATATATCAAGTGAGCATGCGTCAGAGCTTTATTTAACTCATTAACGAGGGGCTCTGCAAGATGGTATGGTTGGCTCAAAGAGAATTGTGGAAGAGGAAAGTATTTACAATGACTTGAAAGAGAAAATGGTTAAAAAAATGAAATTGAAAATGCTTGAGTAAGATTGCCCAGTTGGATGCAAAACGATGTAGTATCCCACGGGGCGATAACCTGTAACTTCTGCAGTTATCTTTCCTAGGGGATGAGGCACTTACATTTCTGGTGGTCAAGAGTTATTTTCATTGCTGTCTGAACAGAATCATTCTCATTCCTTTTGGTTTTCTGCCAGTTAACACCTGCACTAAGAGGATCATAAATAGTAAATAAGGCGTCAAACAAAGGTACTTGTCTCCCTGGAGGGCACAAAGTAAGCCCGTTTGCCCATTTCCCAGATTTGGGGAATTTGTAGTAATGTGTCATTCGCTCACCATTTTGCATCCCTGTTGCCAGGTCGGGCACCTAGGAGTCGTTTGTTGAAAGATGAATGAGCAAAACAAGAACGGACAACAGAGAAGAAAGTTTATGCCAACAGTGCAAGGGACACATTCCTTTTTTTCTTTTTTTAAAAAATGATTATTTTTGAGAGAGAGAGAGAGAGAGCGCGCGTGCGCGCGCGCGAGAGCGGGGGAGGGGCAGAGAGAAAAGGAGACCGAGGATTTGAAGCCAGCTTCATGCTGACAGCACAGAGCCCAATGCAGGGCTCAAACTTACCAACTGTGAGATCATGTCCTGAGCCAAAGTCAGCCGCTTAACTGACTGAGCCACCCAGGCGCCCCAAGGGACACATTTCTTAAGACCGAACCCGTGGAAGAAATTCTAAAAGAAATAATGAACAGTGTGACTAATTTTTAAAAACAGAATTAAAATTTTGGTATAATTTGCAGCGAGTTTAGCTAAAAAAAAAAGAGAGAGAACGACAAATATTTTGCAAGAAATGATCATAAAAAGTTATTCTATGTCACATATGAAAATATATCAGGAAAGTACTGTAACCATGATAGATGGTAGATAATTTTGCCATACACACAAAGCCCACTAGGGAAAAGAAAACTCTTTACCATGAGAAACTGTTCCATGCTGCTATTAATGAAATAAATGCAAATTAAGACAATAATGCGTTCCTGCTTTTGAGAATCTCAAGAAAACATTTTAGCGGTGAGACTGTCGGTAATACGGAGAAGTGGCGACTTTGTGCATATTTATGATCCTAATATGAAGCTATTTTGCAAGGAATGGCAAGAGCTGTAAAAATCTGAATTAACAACCTTTGAGCCAGTAATCTCACTCCTGGGAATGTATCCAAAGAAAGTGGTTAACAGAAAAAAAATATGTGAAATGCATTAATTGCTTGTGATAATGAAAAATAATCAAGAGAGGGAATAGTTATGTGAATTAAGTGATATTATCCTTCTAGAAGATTGTGAAGATATTGACTGAGATGGTGGACCCAGAGTCCTTTAAATCTTTCTTTATTACAATACTGTGTGTTGTGATTTTCCATTAAATTCGGCTAACCTGAGAGCTTTTTGACAGCAGGGATCTGGGTTTGATCTATCTTTCTATACATGGTGCCTGGAATAGTGCCTGAAGCCTGATACATACTTTAGTAAATGCTTGCTGGATAAGTAAATGCAAGTATGAAGAGATTCTTTTGAAAAATAAATGAATAGACCAGGACACAACATTGCATACACTAGGACACAGCTGTGGAAAAATATATCCCCGTGCATGTGATCAAAGACTGAAAGGGAACAAGAATTGAAATGGCTTGTGTCACAGAAGATGGCTTGTCCTCTAGCGTTGCAATAATGTTTTAAGAATTCAAATCAAGATAAGGAGAATTATTAACAACTTTCTGGGAAATAGTGGCCACCCTCACCTGCCAGTTGGCTGTAGGGAAAGCGGATGTGGATTGCTGAAGGAGAGGAGGGACTGCAGGGTGTTACTCTCCTCGCCTAGATGACATAGGATGTCCTCGCCACCTGTGGTACTGGGATCCTGTTCACTCACGGCCATTTCAGTGCTCGGCTCCATGATGGCCTTGCTGCAGATGGGCAAAAGGAAAAATATGGAGCCTATGATATTTATGTAAGACAAAATGTAAAGGTTGGCCTTTTAAACCATATTTTATTTTATTTTATTTTTTTATATTTTTATTTATTTCTAGGAGAGAGAGACAGCGTGAGCAGGGGAGGGTCAGAGAGAGAGGGAGATACAGACTCTGAAATAGGCTCCAGGCTCTGAGCTGGCAGTCAGCACAGAGCCCGACGCGGGGCTCGAACCCACGAACCGCGAGATCATGACCTAAGCGAAAGTCGGACGCTTAACCAACTAAGCCACCCAGGCGCCCTAAACCATATTTTATTTTATACTAAAAAATTTTTTAATGTTTAATTTTGAGAGACAGAATGGGAGCAGGGGAGGGGCAGAGAGAAGAGTAAGACACAGAATCTGAAGCAGGCTCCAGGCAGTGAGCTGTCAGCACAGAGCCCGATATGGGGCTTGAACCCACAAACTGTGAGATCATGACCTGAGCCAAAGTTGGATGCTCAACCTACTGAGCCACCCAGGCGCCCCTATTTTTTACTTTTTAAAATTAATTTTTTTTTTAATTTTAGAGAGAGAGGGCACAAGCACAAGCTGAGGGGAGGGGCAGAGGCGGGGTGGGGGGGCAGAGAGAGAGAGAGAGAGACAGAGAGAGACAGAGAGAATGAATCCCAAGCAGGCTCCACAGTCAGCATAGAGCCTGACACGGGACTCAGTCCTCCAACTGAGGGAGGGATCACGAACTGAGCCAAAATCAAGAGTTAGACACACTCAACCGACTGAGCCACCCAGACATCCCTAAACCATATATTAAAAATGATGTGATCAAAAATTAATTTCCCCATTATTCCATTGTACTTGTAATATTGCAGATATTGGGCCATTGTCACTACAAAATATAAAATATGCCTTTTTATAATGGATGTGTAAATACCAATGGATAGTTACTCTCTCATTCCACTGAAAACTAAAGATAAACATCCCAAATAAATAAAAGCTCTTCATTCACAGGGACAGATTGAGGTAGGGCCATAGTATTAGTTTTGCAATACTATAGAATTAATCAATCCAGTCGTCAATAAAAATATAACAAATGATATTGTGTATGTGCATATAAATGTTATATTCTTATTGATTGATTAATAGACTCTACAGTATTGCAAAGCTATACACACACACAAATGCACACATACCCCCTTACCCCAAAGAAAAAAAAACCCAGACAACTCAGGAAGATTTTGTTTTTGGAAGTGTGGACTGGTGGGTTTGTTTTTTTTTTTTTTAATGTTTTATTTATTTGTGAGAAATAGAGCGCGCAAGCAGGGGAGAGAGAAAAGGGACAGAGGATCCAAAGCAGGCTCTGTGCTGACAGCAGTGAGCCCAATGCAGGGCTCCAACTCACAAACTGTGAGATCATGACCTGAGCTGAAGTCAGGCACTCAACCGACTGAGCCACCCAGGAGCCCTGGACTGGTTTTTTGAAAAAAGTTGAATCAGGTAGAGAATCTTAAAACATGGTATTTTGTATATGGAAATTAAATTAAATGTATCTCTTATTAACACAATTAATTTGATTAATATAAGTGATATATATCTTATCTTATTTTGCCTTAAAATTAAAAAAATGTGCATTCATGTGCTCATAGGGCCAAGGTGTTTTCCTTAAATATGGGTTCGCTGGTTTGAGTTCCATCCTCTCTGCATCCATCCTTCATGATTGCTTCATTTTTTTTTTAAATTTTTTTTTAATGTTTTTTATTTATTTCTAGGAGAGAGAGACACAGCGTGAGCAGGGGAGGGTCAGAGAGAGAGGGAGTCACAGACTGAAACAGGCTCCAGGCTGTGAGCTGGCTGTCAGCACAGAGCCCGACGCGGGGCTCGAACCCACGAACCGTGAGATCATGACCTGAGCGAAAGTCGGACGCTTAACCGACTAAGCCACCCGGGCGCCCCCATTTTTTTTTTTTTTTTTTAATGGATTCACAACAACACTCAAGACATTCTATAGCCCACTGCCCCCACTCTCTTGTGGTCATCTCGTCCATACCTAATTTGGCAGGAGTTTTGTTTTGTTTTGTTGTTTTACTTTCAGATTGTTCGCCATTATCCCTTCTCACCACTAACTTTCTCTTCACACCAATGTCACCACATGGTGGGCTAGCAGTCAGAGCAGAGGGCTGTGCTCCGTGGCTTAAAGAAGGGGCGAGGAGAGCAGGGTTGTCGGAGGTGAGTGCCCTTGGCAGAGACACGTTGCTCAAGAGAGCACTTTGCATGCCTCTGCCTCCTGGCCCGACACTGATTCTGCTCTCATTACTAGATCCATCTTCGCGAACCGAAAGGAACTGGGCTACCAGTTCGAAAGAGAAGAGAGCAGACTGAGTTCTTGGGTATAGATATTTTTGAGGAAATAACTGTAAGTGCACACTTGTGTCATTTTTGTCCAGAATGGAGAGGACTGATAAGTGCATGGAAACTTCTAATTACAAGACCAGACAAGGCATATAGACAAGCATGTCAGGAGAAATGGCATCTGAGGGCTCTGGGGTTGGAAACCTGGCTTGTTGACCGTTTTTTTTTTTTTTTGAAAAGTGCATTGAAGCCTCTTTGTTTTCATCTAGAGCGTGGGAAAGGAGTCACTTTTCCTACTGAGTTCGATGAACTTGGTCAACCAGTCTCTCTCTCAGAGATACTTGGTTTTGTTTATTCCTTGTGGTTTGTTTTTGAGGTATTTTTCACTGGTCCCTAGTTAAGCTCCCTGGAGACCAATGGCTCCAATTTCAGACTAAAAATCCCAAACCTGGCCTTATAGTTTGCAAAGATGGTAACTTGGACTTTCAAGAAACTTAGGCTTTTTTTTTTTAATTAGAGAGAGAGAGAGAGAGAGAGAGAGAGCGCGCACGCACGCGCACAAGTAGGGGATGGGGGGCAGAGGGAGGAGAAAGGAAGGGAGAGGAGAGGAGAGGAGAGAGAGAGAAAGAGCGAGAGTGAGCACCTTTCAGGCAGGCTCTATGTTCAGCCCCAGCTGGACGCTCAATGCCACAACCCTGGGATCATGACCTGAGCTGAAATTAAGAGTCAGATGCCTAACAGACTGCGCGACCCAGGTGCCCCAGATTTAGGCATCTTCTTGTTCCCACAGGTGAGGTTTTGTTCTTTCAGCTAGAGTTAAATAGGCTGTTCAAATTCTTCAGAACTTGAAGTCAATCAGACAACCTTTGTGGGTACAGATGGGCAGTTATGATATTGTGAATTATAATAAGAAATATATATATCTGGTCTTCCCATTTCTGGCAAAGAGCCCCTAACACTCACGACTTTTCCTAAAAGAGTGCTAAAGGCGTTTTTGTTATGTTAATGAGTAACTTTTGAAACACCTAGGCACTGAGGCTGACTGCAGTTGGAAATTAGAAGGTTGGAAAGTTCAGTCCCACCCACTGACCTTGGCGAAGGGAGAGGGGCTGGAGGTTAAATCGGTTGCCTGCAGCCGGTGAATTAATCAACCTCGCCTGTGTAAGGAAGCCTCCAAAAACTGGCAAAGGACAGGCTTCAGCGAGCTTCTAGGCTGGTGAACACATGAAGGAGCGTGGAGTGTGGGGCCTGGCGGGGGTACGGAAGCTCTTTCCCATGCTTGCCCTGTGCGGGTCTTCCATCGGGCTGTTCCTGAGTTAGATCCTTTTATCATAAACTTGTGGTATGGTAAGTAAAATGTTTCTCTGAGTTCTGGGATCCGCTCTAGGAAGTGAATTGACCCTGAGGTGGGGGACATGGGAACTTCTGATTTATAGCCAGTGGGTCAGAAGTACAGGTGACAAGCTGGCCTTGCGAACGGTGTCTGAAGTTGGGGGCAGGGAAGGGCGCAGTCTCGTAGGACTGAGCTCTTCACCTGTGGGATATAAAGCTGTCTCTGGGTAGATAGGGTCAGAATAACTTGAGTTAAATGGCAGAACTCTGGGCTGATGTTTGGAGAATTGCTTGTTGGTGTTAGGAGACCTCCCTCACCACCCGCCTCCCAACACACACATTGGAAGTGGGTCCAGGAACCCGAAATAGGAGGTAATCCCCATTTCATTTTTGGTGTAAGAACTTTGAGGACTTGCATATGAAGAAAGATGCCTTTTGTTTTATGCTTGCCCATGAGAAAGCAAGTTCCTTTCAAAGTGGATTAATTAATAAGTGATCAAAGCATACCTAAATTCTGACCCATTAAGGCAACCCTTGCTTTAGAAGGGTTTGTTATTTTTTCAAAAAAGGAGATAACATTAGTATAAAAATTTGCTGATTAAAATTCGAGAATCCAAACAGCTTAGGCTGTTCTTTAGTCATTTCTCCCAGTAATGTTGGGTGGGCATGACTGATAATGTAATGCACAAAGGTGATGGGGCACATTAAGGTGAGGGAAGCCGTGATTGGAAGAAAATGTGATTAGATTAGAATCAACAGCATACAAAAAAGGCTACAACTGTCGCTTTTATAAGCGACATATTTGCCAGTTTAAGTGTATTTATAAGGGATTTGCGTAGCTGTGGGATTTATCACATATTTGAGTGCTTACTCTGTGACAGAAATGGTGTTCATAGGGATTCAGAGATTTACTGAGCACAATCTCAGCCAAGACACATGCTCAATATAGTCAGAGAGGGTAAGATACACACAGCTAAGAAGCTAACTGGTAACCCAAGATGGTACTACAGTGGCAGACAGTGGCATTGACAAATGAGAAAGAAATTGAACAACAAAGGCACTCACTGAGGGTGAAGAAGATGCTTCCTAGAACAGGAAGAATTTCAACAGCGGGGCACGTGGAAGGTGAGAAGTATTTGGATGAATTCAGCAAGCACGGGGTGTGCTGTGTAAGGTGTGGGGCTGGTCTGGAGTGAGGAGGACGGGTTGTTAGTACAGCCTTGCTCTGGAGTCCGGAATGACCTGTGAACCTCCCAGGGCATGAGTGGAGTCTAGGAATCAGAAGCTGGTGGAAGCGATCAAATGCGGATGACATAAAAGTGACAGTGCCTCCCACAATGAGCTTTTAAAAGAATACCCCCATTTAAAGGTTTCTTACAGGGGCGCCTGGGTGGCTCAGTCGGTTAAGCGTCCGACTTCGGCTCAGGTCATGGTCTCGCGGTTCGTGGGTTCGAGCCCCGCGTCGGGCTCTGTGCTGACAGCTCGAAGCCCGGAGCCTGCTTCAGATTTCATGTCTCCCTCTCTCTGCCCCCCGCCCCTGCTCATGTTTTCTTTCTCTCTCTCTCTCAAAAATAAATAAACATTAAAAATAAATAAATAAAGGTTTCTTACATACAGATTTTCTAAGATTAACACACCCCCATAGACCATTTTCTTACCTGGGAATAGTGAGTGACAGGACAAAACTTCAAGATCTTGATTCATCAGAAAGGTTATCTTACTGGCTTAATTTACTCTGCCCATATTTTCACGTTGGAGTGATAGTAAGGCCCTAGCATAGAGTCACTGAGGAATTTGGAGACCTGTAGTCTAGCCTGGGGCTGTTTTGAAGGATAGCACTGTCACGTGTTGCTGAAGGATGTCTGCCAAAGCCCCTTCCCCTGTGAGGAACATCACGGACGTTGCTCTGTCTCATTGGGCAGAGTTTGCCGAAGTCTCAAATAGAAATTATCTGGTTTCTTAAGTCATTCCCTTTGAATTACCCTGCAGATTTCTCTTTTGAGGGGCCCCTTTCGTGTGGAATAGGCTTATCCTCAGACGAACGAGGGAATAAAAACTCACCTTCCTATGTATATGGAATCCTGGGGCCTTGCCAGAAAGACAGTGAACTATGCAGGAGTCGGGGGAAACACGGGCCCAGGCATTTAGGACCTAGATAACACGCGTTTATATTTGGCACAACCAGCTTTCTGTGTCCCCAAATCAACAGGGGGTGGTTATTTAAAACCACTACAAAGGAAAATAGTGTAGGTATTTATGCCTTCAGAGAGTGCTTCCCTTAAAAATATTTTTTTTTCACTAATTCCACTAATAGAAAAAGGTGTTTTCTAGAAACAGTTTGTGTTTTTTTTCAGCAATATTCACAAGGCAAAACTATGTGTTAGAACATTCACATGAAGTTCTAGAGAAGGTAAAGTCCATCATAGGTAATAGAAATCAGATGAGTGATTGCTTGAGGAGGTAGATTGACCAGGAAGGAGCACAAGGGAATTTTCTGGAGTGATGGAAATTTTCTGTATGCTGATAGAGGTGAGAGTTACATGGTGTATGCACTTGTGAAGGCTGATTGACTTGTACTGTTAAGATGGATGCATTACATGAATTATACTTAAATTATAATTAAATAACTCAATTAAAAAACTAAAAAACTAAATATTTTTCTAGTGCTTTAAACATTTCCAAAATATATTCCCTTACCTCTCAAAGATAGGAGAAAGGGCCAGTGTGGAAATTCTCACTTAATTATTTCTGAATAAATGTTTTGTTGAGATATAATTGACATAGAGCATTATATTAGTTTTAGGCATACAACGTAATGATTTGATATGTGAATAGTGTCTATTTTGACATGATTACAGCAATGGAGTTAGTTAACATCCATCACCACACATAGTTACAATTTTTTTTCCTGTGATGAGAACTTTTAAGATGTATTCGCTTACCAACTTTCAAATATCTCCTGTGCAACTGTTAACTATAGTCACGATGCTATACATTACATCCCCGGGATTTAGTTGTCTTATAACTAGGGTTTTGTACACTTTGACCACCTTCACCTATTTCACGTCCTCACAGCCCCTGCCTCTGGCAACCACCAGTCTGTTCTTTGTATCCATGAGTTTGCGGTTTTTTGGTGTTTGTTTAAAATTCCACATATAAGTGAGATTATATAGTATTTGTCTTTCTCTGACTTATTTCACTCAGCATAATGCCCTCAAAGAACTAGGAAAAGAACAAATGAAGTGCAAGATTGGTAGAAAGAAGGAGGCATCAAAGATCAGAGCATAAATAAATGAAATGGAGTCTGTAAAGATAATAGGAAAGATCAATGAAACTAAGAGTTGACCTTTTGAAAAGATAAACAAAGGGGTGCCTTGGGTGGCTCAGTTGGTTAGGCGTCTGGCTTCAGCTCAGGTCATGATCTCACGGTTCATGGGTTCGAGCCCCGTGTCGGGCTCTGTGCTGACAGCTAGCTCAGGGCCTGGAGCCTGTTTCAGATTCTGTGTCTCCCTCTCTCTCAGAAATAAATTAAAAAAAAAAAAAGCATTAAAAAAACAAAAAAAAAAAAAAAAAAAAAGAAAAGCTAAACAAAATAGACATCTTTAGCTAGACTGCCCAAGAAACAAAGAGGACTCAAAATCAGAAATGAAAGAGGAGAGGTTACGCCTGATAAACACAGAAATACAAGGGATGGATAGAGACTATTGTGAGCAATTATTGACCCACAAATTGGAAAGCCTAGAGGAAATAGATTCATATAACCTATAAAATCGGAATACATTTTGAGGAAAGTTTTAGTAATGGTAAGGTGTGGGCCTTCCCTTAAAGCTGGATTCTTCCATTTTCCTTTCTGGAAAGAATGCTAATGATACAGCTCGCGCGGAACAATGAAGCTGACCTCATTTGCCTGCGTGCCTTTTCCTGCCCTGCGATTCCCTGACACCTACCCCTCCAGTGTGCCTCTCAGCGAGGTGTGGGCTCCAAAGGGTTACTTGCATGTAAAAAGCTATCGCAGCCCCTAAATGGTCCCCTGAAGGTAGACTTCAGACCTGGGAAGGACAGATAAAACTTGAACGGTGGTTAAGTGGAAACTGTTCTGAACAGCTACATGTACCCCAGACAGCATGGTCATCTTTGTATTCACAGGCATCCTCTTTAGTGCCTTACAAATGTAGATAATGTGTACAAAATTGGCTGGAAGTGCTGAAATTCACCCGGCTGCTCCCCCAGCTTCCAACAGGGCTAAAAGCTCGAAGTGCTCTCCTTGGGCGGTGAACCCACTTAGCGGCTGGTGATTGTGAAGACGTGGGAGTTGCAAGGCCCCCAGTGCAAACCGTTGAAGTGATTTTACTCTGTTTTTCTTTCTCAGACACAGCGAGGGGTAAGCCACCCTGTTCCCAGCTCTGGGCCGAATTGGGGTTGTCTCTCTCGGGACAGAGCCGTGGGCTCCAGAGCTGCCTGGGTTGGTCACAGGGACACAGGGTGTGGGTGCTGTTCTCAACCTAGAGCCAAGGGCTGCAGAAGGCTGTTGCTGTGTGTGTTGGTGGGGGAGAAAGTAGGTCTCGGTTCTCTTTTGTTATTCTCCTTGGGGCAGATATTGTAAGGCCTTGGTAACATCCATAATCCACACTTGATTCCAAAGGGACACATTGCTTTCTTTTAAATATAGAAACAAACATAAGCCAGCTTGAGTTCTAAGCGGGGGGTGCACGGGCTCTGTAAGTTCTTTCCTCGGTGCAGAGCTTCTCAACACGGTGTGTTTATTTCATTCTCCAATGAGTCTGCCCCAGGGTCCTAGGGCAGTGCCGGACAGGGTGCTTAGCAAATAGTGGTCGGATAGAGAGGAGCACACGGACCTGGGCCTGGCGGTACTTAACTAAGAACAGTGGCTACTGTAGTCATGTCCGTTTGTCCTTTTTGCTCCTCACAGTAGGGCAGATCCTTTGGTGGGGGAATCAGGGCTTCATAGACCCACATGGAGGGTGTCCTCTAATGATGTCCCTGCTTTTCATTCACTGATTCATTCAAAGTGCCAGGTTCTATGCTTTCCTCTTTGAATGACTGAATGAATGTAATCCCTCTGGGCTTCCACGTCTTCGTCTTAATACAGGAATTTGAACTCTAGAATACTGCTGAGGAGTAGCAGTTGGAGGGTGAGGATCATTTTTGCCCCCTAGCTCTAGCCTGAATCTTGCCACTAAAGCAGCAGGGTATAGGAAGAAACACTACTGAAGCTGTCTCACCGGTATGGGGGCCAGGCAACGCACCCCACCCCCACTGCCATGGCGCCAGTGACGGCGAGTGTACCCCCCAGGCAGTGAGCAGGGGTCATATTGCCTGCCCCTCCACTCACTGCGTGGCTAATAATAGACCTCTGCTCTTTCCCTCTGGGCCACCCCTCTCAGACTGTGCTGGGACGCTGATACAGGCGTCTGGGGGTGTGGTGAAGTAAAGACACCCCTGTTTTCCCAGCAGGCGGCTAACCGGTCCCACACAGCAAGAGCACTTCCTTCAGGGATCTCAGGCCGGAGCTGCTGGTTACTGTTTTAGACACCGTCAAACGGAATCAAATGGAATTGGCCCAGCCACCCTGCGCTGTCGGGGGTTGCGCTAGGGACTGCTCATTTGTGGTCTGTGCCCTTGGTTTTGCCTCCTGCCCTGTGGTTCCGGGAGGAAGAAGGTCATTTTATGGGCCCTTATTAAGGACAAGTACAAAGGACCCCTGCTATAAATCCGGTGACTATTTATATTCAGGCTCATGGCGAATTTTCCCAACTATCCTAATCCTATAAAAAGCTCCTTGAAAGAATAACACATATCAGTGGAGTTGGCATAGAAACATGGAACGGTTTCAACCGAAATGCTGTTAAATGCCACGATTTGGTATTGAGTAGTCACTGGGACAGTTGTGCGTCGATGTCTGGATTCTTTCCCGAAGATTCTGTGATCACACAGATATAATCGCCACTCTGCAAGTCTGTATTCCATGAGTTCCCTACCAGATGCTCCACACAGCATTCTGATGGTCTCTACTGCACAGGTTCCGTCAGCTCCCCACTTTCTGGAGTGTCTCACACACCCCCTTCTGCTTATATCTACCACTCATCCTCTTCAAGGCCAACCTTAATTTCATTTCTTCTCAAAGGCTTCCTGTAGCTTCCCAAATCTCCATGAGCTCGACTTTGTGTCACAAGTCTGCTCTGTGCTGAGTCATGGCATTTTTCCCATCTGTTCACCTCCCGTTACTAGTTTCGTTTTTTTTTGTTTTGTTTTTTTGGTCACACTGGTCCTCTCCCCGCTTTCTGCCACATGCCTCTGGTACGTGGTTAACTGCTTGAGGGAAAAAACAGCAATGTCCTGTACAGTTCTGGGTCCCTAGCCCCTAGTGTAGAGTCGTAGTACATTTATCTCTAAGACTGATATTCATTATCCCCACTGTAAAGATAGGAACCCAGGGTTTGGTTTGGTAGGAGATTTGAGGTCATACAATGGCCAAGCTTCAGTAGGATTTGAACTGGACTTTTGACTCTAATATCCTTTATCTTTTTTGTTTTAATTGCTTTAGCTGTTAAATTGTATTTATCCATTTGAATTGGTGGTATATGCATGTGGTAAAAAAAAAAAAAAAATTCCAAAGGTTCAGGGTCTCTTTCTGTTATATATCACACCACACAAGTACCTTCATGCTTGCTTGTGCTCAGAATGTCCTGTTACTTTCCTCCAAGAAGCTATCTCGCTGTTCTCTTAGTGGCTCCATCACAAAATGTCGGAATGACTTTTTACCTTCCTCTTGCTCGTCCCAGTGAATTGGTTGTTTAAGACCAGCTCATAGCTCGCGGGGCCTTCCAACCCATACCTGCCTTCTCCATTGTCTCTGCTCCCCCAGTTCCGGCCTCACTCCCCGACCCAGAGGACTGCAGTCTGGCCGCCCTCCCTGCCTCCCTTCACCAGTCACAGCTCTTCTCAGGGTTATCTAGAACGCTTCAGAAACCTGCAGGGAGTTCTACCTTCCAACTGAGTTTGTAGCTCGGGGCTTCTTAGTTGATTTTGTTAGGCCACCTAGTTAGTTTGGGTAGTCTGGGGAAGCCATGGTCAGGTGTTAAATAATGGTTTTAGATGCATAAAATACAACGTACGGTGATAAAGGGAACCGTCGCAGTAGCTATCAAGCTATTTTAAAAGCAAATTTTGATATGATAATCTAAGTGTAACTTCTTCTTATAATTAGCATATAATTCCCCTGTGAACACATTAAACAACGAGGTCCCCAGCAGGTTGGTAACTGTCACCACTTCATAGTAGTGATGGGTGCACATGATCTCCTGAGGTACCCACAGCCTCTGTGATGTGACGTGAAAATGTCCAAGAGTTGCTTGGTGACCAGTCACAGGCCCTTTTCCTATTACTGTGTTGCCTACATTTTGTAAGCAAAGGAAATGCCAAATGGTAGTTTGAGATTAGTGAAATCAAAGTGTTCATTCTTTGCTATGTGCGTTTGTGGCCCCCAGCTCCGAGTCTGGGTCTCAAGACTCTGGGAGGTTGGCGATCTCATTCCTTGCTAATTTGTAAACTCTGGGTCCTTCCGCTCCCCCTGTGTGGGCTTTGCACTGTGCACTGTGCACCGTACGGGTGGGAGAGAAAGCTGGGAACCACAGTGTCTAACCCGAACCCCGCATCTCTGTTCTTCTGTTGGCCTCTTTGCAGGTGGAAGAAGGATGGTGGGAAGGCGTTCTCAATGGAAAGACCGGAATGTTTCCTTCCAACTTCATCAAGGAGCTGTCAGGGGAGTCGGATGACCTGGGCATTTCCCAGGATGAGCAGCTCTCCAAGTCAAGTAAGGAAGCTCCCCCCCCCCTCCCCCCATGCAGGAAGGGAGTGCAAGTACCCATGGGCGCTGCTCTAGCCGCCCCTCTGTTCTGTAGCCTCTGCCGAGTGACAGTGACCGAAGCTCACGCGTACCCTCTTGGCTATGCTGCCTTAACCCCTGTGGTTTAGCAGGTTATCATGGTAAAGGTGTGAACCGCCCCCCTTTATGTGTGTGCGGATGCACACCGTGTGGCCCCGGATAGGTGACCGTCAGCCTTCATACCCTGTCATACTGCCCTGTGGTTCACATTACTCTGCTTCCGTACACTTCTAAAGTGTCACCCCCTGCAAGTTGATAGTTCTTTTTTAAATGAACCAAATGAGCCTGTATTTCTCAGCATTCCTTGAGGAGCGTGGAGAAAAACGGCACGCCCACACACACACAACCCGCTGTGGTGAGCAGTGTTGTGTTCGGGACGACTGCATGCCAGTTTCCTTACAAGTATGACAAGACAGCTGAGAGCCCAGCCCCACCTTGGGTGAGCGTGTGTGTCTTTCTGCGACGGTGAGAACGAACTCCAGGTCTTTCTTTCTCCAGGGCCTGAAGCTCTCCTCCCTCCAGCTTCTCTGCTGCCCTTTCCAGCTCACGGAGCAAAAGGTCAGGACCGGGAAGCTTTGTTCTCCCAGTCGCTAACCCAGCTTCCCACGCGGGCGTCTGTGTATCTCATGTGCCGTCTTGAGCCAAGGTCATGGTGTGAATGTCGTCAGAGGCTCGACTGTGTCATAGCAGCATGGCACTACCTGGGGTTGTAGACTTCCCTCTTAAGCTCAGTCTTGTCAGAATAATCCTAACACATCTTTTCTTTTCCACTTGGGAAAGTCTGACTTGAGTGGTGGCCCCAAGTTAGTTGTGTCTCTCTTATTTAACCAGTAGTACGATGGACAGATTCCCAGTTTGGAGGTAAAGCCACTTCTGGAGAAGTGCTCAAGGGGCCTTCTTTGCTTGGTCTCTCAGTAGCATGGGCTCCTATGGCCTGACATACACAGAAACGGCAGCTCTGGCTGGTTGGCTCATAGGCTTCGCCTATACCCTTTCCCTCTGCTACCAAAGCCGGGGACCCCGCCCCACCCCTGAACTCTGTTCCATCCTAGGGTCTATGGTAAGAAAGACGGGAGGTGATTTTGGAGCAAATAAAGCATCTTGGAGCTCCTGCTGCTTTCTCTGGCTTGGGGTGAGGGGATTCTCTGCCTCCCAGTGGTACCTGGTAATGGAGTCCTATAATGACAATGCTGTACCTCAAGGATGTTGTGGATCAAATGGGATTTCTTGAAGGGAGGGCCAAATCGGGTCATCATACCATTATCTCCCGGGGGAAGTGTATTATGAGTTCTAATGGCAGTGATGTATATAAATCACGTCGCCCCTATATGGCTGTCCGTAAACGGTCACTTTCATCGTTCATCTTGACAAAGCTTGGGATGTAGCCATTTTGTACATTGTGGCTGCCATACACCACTTGGCCCATGCTCACCGAAGCGCTGTCTCTGCGTGTGGAAGTTACTTTGGGATTCCTTGGCTGAGGCAGAAGAAGAGCTCTGGGGAGGCATTGGACAGCCTCTTTGGGAGAACCTTGACCTCTTGGTATCATGCCATGTTACCTGTGCTTTCAGAGCTGAAGGGTCAGAGAAGTAACGCCTTTTGTATTTTGGGAACTATTGAAATAAACTGGCCCCTCCCGCTCTAAGTTAATAGTAGGGACTTTTGATCCTGTCTGACTCCCTCAGCCCAAAGCACTTGGTGCTAGAATTCCTGGGGCAGCAGGTTAGGAGACTGAGTGGAATGGTCTCCACCGGTCACTTAGCCTTCTTTCACATACTTGGAAAGGGCTGTTTCTCCTGGAGAAGCTGTTCTCCCCAACACTCCTTGAGTCAGAAGCCCTCCGTTTCAGGACTAGGGGAGCCTACAGTTGCAGCAGCCATGTTTAGTTACCTCAGGATCTGTCCCTTGTTGAGGGGCTTTTGAGGTCCCTGAAGAGGCCTGGTCTCCTAACAAGGATAGATGCTTCTGAAAGAACTACAGAGCTTTGGTAAGGGCCCAGCCATCCACCTCTCCGTCTGTCTGCCCATATCTATCCGTCCATCCTTCCTTCCTCCCTCCCTCCCTCCTTCCTTCCTTCCTTCCTCCCTCCTCTTCTATTCCTCACTCATTCAACCTTTACTGAGCCCCTGTTGTTACTAAGACACTGCACAAGGCACTGAAGATATGCAGAGACAAATCGGGTGGGGTCCCTGCCTTCAGTCAGCTCACATTACAGAAACTGGGTGCAGAAACCAGTTCAGGAAGATGCTCCAGGTGCTCCATGGGTGTCTGAGAAAAATGGTTTACAGAGGCGGAGAGACCAGTCGCGTAGGGATATGGGGACTAATGGTGGTCACAAAGGACTTCCTAGAAAGGCAGATGTGATGGTAACGTCCCTGCTTGCTAACTTGAAGTAATCCCCTGAAAGAGAAAGGGCATCTCTCAAGTTCTGATGGGCTTTTCAGTAGCTGCTTACACTCTGATGATAAAATGTGTATCAGATGGTAAAAGGTATAAAATGTAGATCAGATCACATGCAGAAGTTATGTATACTGGGAGGACTTGTTTAAGTGGGACCTTTGGTGTTAGAATGATTCTACTTATTCTCTACTGCCAGAGAATGGCATCAGTAGTTTCAACATGCTTTAACTTTTTAAATCGTAAAATAATGATAGATTCACAGGAAGTTGCAAAGCAAACACACAAACAAACCAGAAGTGTACAGAGAGATCTCATGTGCCCATCACCCGATTTTCCCCGGAGATAACATCTTGTGTGACTGTAGTTAATGCCTATTTACTTTTATCATAAAACTGAGAAAGACAAACGTAGCTGATGCACAGAGGGCATCTAGGTTTTCCTCTGGTATGAGTGCAACTGTATTTAATCAAGGTCTTTGTTAGGACGGCCCACTTAATATTCCTAATGTTTGTGCCATTTTGTTGATTTTTAGAGAGGCTGATGGCATCCTAAAAATCCTCTTAATTTAAATGCTACCAGACATCAGGGTGAGGTTTTTTTTTTATGACAGATAAAATCTGCATCCGGGTGCATATGAAGAAAGCTTTGTGTACAGCGTGTCCTTGTATATCACTGTCTTGGGCACACACACGCTCACACTTATATGTGTACATAATTATTTGGTATTTGTACTCTTCAGATTTCTATTTCCAGAAAGTATTTGAGCATAGTTATTAAGTTGTGTTTTGTCAAGCAGCAGATGCATGTGATAGAAGAAACCTTGCATTACATTTATGAGGAAGTGTGCCGGGACAGCTTAACACAGGCCAGGGGTTCAATAAGCACTTGCTGAATCCTTTGTTACTCACAGGACGCATTTTCATCTTTGAATGACAGGTGCAAATTGCTTGAACCTGCTTTTCTTTTACCCTGATGTATTTTTATATATGGTGGTTTATTATGAAAATCTCTGAACTTTAGATCTGTGTTTAGGGTAATCTAATCTGTCAAGGAAAGACTTACAGTAATTGTGTTGGTTGATAGGTTGATTTAAACCTTTTATCTCAGATAAGAAAATTCATAGCTGTGTAGTAGCAGAAACTTTTTGCTGCATATTTAAATTTGAAAACAGTTCTGTTTTATAGGATTTATGAAACATGAAAGGTATTTTTTCAGATATTTTTATAAACATGTTATTATAGAGAATTTCTAACATTTCATACAAGTCGAGAGAACAGTGTAACTAATGAACCTGTGTGTTCATCACCCGGCTTCAGCGGTTACCAGCCTCCGGCCCCTTCATTGGATTTATACTGCTGCACAGTCTTCCCCCGTATTATTCTGAAGCAAACTCCAGATACCATGTAATTTCATCCGTAAATATTTCAATATGTATCAGTAAGAGGGTGCCTTAAAATACCTGATCACACCAAAATAATAATGGCAGTTCCTGAGTGGCATTAAATGTGCAGTCAGTGTTCGCTTTCCCCTCGTGGTCTTCTGTTTTTAGCATAATTTGTTAGTTTGGATGTGTATCCACAGAAGGTACATGCGTTGTAATTTGTGTCTGATTATAATCAGATTATGTCTCAAGTCTTTCAACTCTACAGATTCCTCCTCTGTGTCTCCTTTTTTCCTTGTAATTTTTTACTGAATAAACTGAGGTCCTTTGTCCGTCAGTTTCCCACTATCAGTCTTGGCCATTTCATCTCTGCTATATCATTGACTCTGTGTTCCTGTTAATTGATAATTGATATAAAACATTTTTTCCCCAAACTTCATAGATGGTGGTGTGTCATGTATATGGAGTCTCATAATGTCTGTCCATCTTTTGTTTTGAATGTTAGCAGCCACCGATGATGATCACCCGGATCTGTTAGGGCTTGCAAAGTGATACCAACAAGGAATGTTTTAGAAGAATGAAGTGGGCTCCCATGTAGCAGACGAATGGTGAAAAAAACTTGAGTTAATTGGGTTTTTACAAACTGAAACATCCAAGTAGTCGTAATACTAGTGCAGGCAGAATCCTATATTAGGGTTAGAAAGGAATTTAGAGATCTTCCGGCCTGGTATCAGATAAGAACATGAAAGTCTAGTGAAACCAAGTCTGAGGTGTGGCATGGCTTATGAGTGACACGCAGGCTTTCCACACACGCTTTGGTATTGCCTTTATTCTGGGCTGTACTTTACCCTTTCACAGAGCATCTGACAAATTTCAAATTGAAGTAGAGTTCTGCTTATTACTTCTTCTTATCATAGATCAGGATTAATTTCATTTTCCACCTTGCATGTGCTAATACTGACTAAATAATATGAAACAGAATTAGAAATTATAGTGATATTATATTAAATTATAATCAGAGAATATCCTGAATCCATAAGATTTATTTAGACTTAGAGGCAAATCCAGATATTACGGTTGTCCAATCTCATTTTCAGACAGATTTTGCTTCATATTTAAGGCATAAACATGCCTTTTCTTGTTTCTAACATCTTTTTTAATATTCTTGAATTTCTCAGATTCTAAAATAATTGGTGTAAAACTAAAAAGTATTCCTGTTAGTTTTTTTTTTTTTTTAAGAGACATTGTTTAGCTACAGAAACATTTTCAATTACTTTCCATAATTTTCAGCAGGAGAAGGTCTACATTTCCATTCTATAACCATTAATAGCCATGGGATTTCAGTCTGAATTGACTTTGTTGTTTCCTTAAGTCCTGATTTGGAAATTTTAGATTCTGATGCTCTAGTGGCTTGTCAAGCTAAGACAAAGATGGAGATGGCCTTTTAAAACATGGGGCACGCCACTTTCATGATATAGAAATACTGTATTTCATTAGTTCTAAGAAACAAATTGTTCTTTTTTATCTTGTCCTTTCTGTTCTTTTTAATATTAGATGGTGTTTGTTTTGTGTATGATCTTCTGTTAGCAGTGGAGAGCAATTAGCACATTGATGAAACCGTTTCAGGCAAAATTAGTTGCTATCGTAAGCATAGGATTTTCTGTTGAAAATCTAAAATTCTTCCTTTTTGCAGTATTTGCTGCCTTTAAGTATTAATATTTAATAGTGATACTAGAGTATTTCTCCCAGTAGAATAAACAGCACTTATATTCATGAGCTTTCTTCCAGACGCCCGTCTCTTTTGCTTTTTATTTTGTTTTGTTTTGTTTTGTTACTTGAGAGGGAGAGAAAGAGAATCGTAAGCAGGCTCCATGCTCAGCAAGGAGCCCGACACAGGCCTTTATCCCACTATCCTGGGATCGTGACCTGAACCGAAATCAAGAGTCAGATGCTCAACCAACTGAGCCACTCAGGCGCCCCTCTTCTGCTCTTTAGCTAGAGCAAGTGTGTCCTCACTCAGCCCCAGCCAGGCTCCATTTCCTGGCCCCCTGCTGCCCGTGTGCAGGGGGCTTTGCACAAATGCTTGGCCATTCGGAGACATGAGAGCCGTGGGGTCTCTCAGTGACCCTCAGACTTGGTCCTAGGGAAGAACACAGGGAGGTTCTGTTGTACTTGGAGGGACATTATCAAAATACTGATTTCTTCTTCTTACGCTTACTTTTTCTGACGCGGAGAGGAGCCTTGCTGTTAAGTTTGGGAGGGCCTTGCTTGCAAAACATCTGCATTCCTTAGGAGTACTGTCCCCTTAATGACCAGAGCGAAGCAGAATAAAAATTTGCCCAAAGCAAACAACCGCTGTTACTTGCTCCATCCTTCGGCATCAGAGCCCTCAAGAGCTGCACATCTAACGAGAACCTTTGAAACACTTGGTTGTTTCTTTGGACGGTTCTTATGTAGCCAGTGATTTTGAACATCTCAATTTTTGCTTTCATTGGACAGAGCACATTTGTCATAAAGGGCAGATTTCACAGAGCAGGGGTGTCCCGTCATGCCCGTAGGACATGGAAATGGGACATGCGCAAGGGCATTTCAGTCGCTGACCGGATCACTCACAGTTCTCTTCATGTATGAGGAACAACGCGGCCCACAAGCTGACTTGTTGGCTCCTATTGGGGTTTTCCATTTTCCTACAGAATTTTCTAAGAAGTGGGGCAAGTCACTCCCTCCCTTTCAGTTCCTCTCTTTGTAAACATAGTCTGCCTTTCCCTCCCTCAGAGTTATTATGAGTTAGCCTTAGGACTGGCCTCCAGTTTGATATTTAGCTTATAAGCCATAAAATAACCTATTTGTTGGGTAATGTAGAGTAATGCGTATATTAATTGAGTTTGCCTTTAGCAAGCCATTCACTTGCCATTGGTATTCTCTGGAAGGGGTGTGTGTGTGTGTGTGTGTGTGTGTGTGTGTGTGTACACTCAAACTAGGGCAGTGTGTGTATTTTCTGTACTTGTTCATGATTCCAGAGAAATTTGGCCTTTAGCTGTGTGTCTAGTCCTATGCTATTGATAACCTCTACTTGTAACAACAACAAAAAAAGAGAAAATTTGACATTTGACAGTGAGTGAGTCCTATGTCCTCACGCTTAAGTACCGTTTCATGACTGATATGGTAAAAGGTGAATTAAGGTGTTCCAAGAAAAACAGAGTTTTCTGGTGTCCTCAGTGCTAAGCAGAAAACCCCTAACATCTACACGAATGCCACTACTGGTTTTAAACCTCAGTGGTGAAAACCTCCCTCTAGCATATTAGTACCTTTTCTTGCTGAAAGGTACCAAGGGTAAAAATCCTTAAAGAGAATTCTGTGCCTTTTTTTTTTTTTTTTTTTTTAAGAATCTTGGGGTCATGGATATCCATTTGTATCCTACAGGGCTCTGGGGGTAGAAGATAAAAGATAATGGGCCTAAATCTGTATTATGCATGGGCCATACTCTCCAAACAGAAGTTTGTACTGTACAGCTGAGTTCATTGAGGACTCTGGTTAATTGGAATTTCCTTCGGTTAACTGAGGTTTCCCTGTTCTTGAGCTAAAATGTGGAAATGGCTCCAGGTTTAAATTGGGCATAATCAACATGCCAGTCATGTGCAGAGGCGAGCCCGATACCGGGTGCTCGTTGCGTGGGGACTTTGGGCTCATTCTGTAACATTCTTAAATTCTGCCTAATGGTCTCTAATTAATTTGCCGATAAAACTCTTACAGCGGATTCACTGAAGGCAAGTTCAGTTAAAGACTCTTCCTCTTCCTTCTTTTGCCATCATTTGCTCCCCTTTCCCCCCTCTTGTTTTTCTCTCCCCTTCTCTTCTCTCATTCACTGTCAGGAAAGACTACCTTTGAAGGGACAATTCTGTACCGAGCTGCACCGGGAAAGACGGAGGGCCACAGACGCTATTACAGTGAGTGACCTTAACAGCAGGAGACAATTGTAAAGCTAAGATCCGGGTACTCGTGGTTCTTGACGCGGCCGCACTTCCCTGAGCTGTTCCTGCTTCTGCCACGTGTCCGTGTGAATTTCTGCTCCAAGGACATGGACTTATCTGCCTGAATAAGTGCTGTCTCCTTGGTGTGTGCTGCGGGGGCATTGTCATCACCAGCCCTGGCGCTTTCTTGTTCGCTTTGTGCCTCCGCCATGTGTGTGACATGCGTGCATGAATCATGCGTGCAGGGAAGGGACCGGTCGCACTGGTCCTGGTGTACATATTTGTACCAGTATCTCCGGGCCCCTGGGTGGTGTCACATGGCTTTCCCTGGAGCTGTCATCCTCTCGTGGTCACTGCTTTTCCTGAGGGGCCATTGGAAACCAGTAAACCATTTCTTCATTGTGTTGTTCAGAGAAATAAGACTTTGGCATGACATTCCCTGCCAGAAATGGTGTTCTGCTTTGCTCGCGGCCAATCACCCCACGACAGCCTTCCTTTGGCAGGACCTACGTGTATAGCCTTTTGTGTTGTGAAATAAAGCTGCCAAAAGTTGAGGGGAAGGAAGTGAATGAGATTAACGAATGGATTTCCTGATGCCCTTAGAACAGTTCCTGCCACTGAATAGCACCGTACATGGGAGTTTTAAATTTAAACAGAAATGGCTCACAGATCTGAATTGATCCATGCGTGACTATTAAGGTAAATTCCACGAAAGTGTAATTTGTTAAGTTATCTGGCCAGCCACGTAACAAAGAAAATTCGAGGCTTTCTTCTTTTTTTTTTTCCCCTTGAAGGAAAATGTGCATGCATGTGCACACAGGCGTACGTGCCTACGTATACAGAAGTGACGAAGGTATTTTTATTTCCACTCCCCCAAGGACAGGTACCTGGTCTTGGTAGACATGACTTTACTACGCATGCGATGTGCCATCTGCGCCTCCACACAGGCGTTTGACCAGGATTGGTCTATTCCCTAGCCACCCAGACCAGTCCAGTGGCCACACGTCTGAAGTCACGCTGGCGCACAGTGCTCTAAGCGCTTCTAAACATGCACAGTTCCTGTACTGACCTCCCTGTGCAACAGTAGTGACCCCTTTGTGAGCCGTCCCCAGCCCACAGCCCACTCGGGCCTGTACTGCTTGTGGGCATCACCTGGCACTCTGAGCGTGATGCTGGGACATTTTACGGGATAGTGTGTGATGGGCACCAGTAGCTAAAAGATACAGCACCAAACTGACCTACAAATGAAAAGTCACCTTTCTTTCCCTCCAAAGGGAAGGAACTAGGTTTTGAGTTATTTCACCAACCCAGACATGGAGCTATATAGTTTACATACTTCAAAGTGATGGAAGCAGGCTGCCAGAATGTCTGGAAGACAGATCTCCTGTGTGTTGCCTTCCCGGTCCGTGCTTATGTGGTTGAGTGACTGCGCCACCTCTCCCTGCGTAATGTGAAGAGCGTTTCTCACGGTGATTAATATAAACTCATTAAGAGGAGCCTGGAAGGCAGCGAATCCCTGAAACCAGAAGCTCAGTGAACTCCGAATGGCAGCGGTTGAAAATATATCAAACAGACTTGTCCTAAACCATTTGCCCTGCTGCCCTCTGCTGCTGGTGGTGCTGGTGCTGGTGGTGCTGGTGCTGGTGCTGGTGCTGGTGCTGGTGCTGGTGCTGGTGCTGGTGGTGGGGAGAGCAGGATGGTAATGATTTCTTTCCACTAACTGTTTCTTTATTCCACCTTCAAATGGTTCTTTCCAACCCCGAAAAGTATATACAAGCCATTTATCACATAGAAGGAATCCATACGGCAAAATGAGAACATGTTAAAGGGGAAATGACACAATATTTAGACTCCAGAATTATATCTCCAGCAGGGATATCTCCAAAAACAATGAACAAATAAACACACAAATGGATAGCTAATCCAGAGGGGTTCTCCGTGTTTGCACACTCGGATCCAGTCCGAGAAAGTGCGGCTGACCCCTCTGCTGTAGACCGCTTCTTAGTGCCCTGCCCTCTGCTCTTGCTCACACATGCTATTCTTTAGCTAATTACAATGTACACCAGGGATCTTCCTCCTCCCCCCTTCCTTTTTGGCTTAGAAATAACCATTTTATTGAAAACAGCAGCAGCAACAAACACAGCCGTTGTTTTAATTTTAAGGATTTGATTTTGAAACTTGTTAGCAATTTATAATGACCTTTCTATATTTTGTCTGTTTTCATTTAACAGTTTCTTCCTGCCCTGAGACCTCTTTATTTGAATGACTTCGACATTTTATAAAACTTTATGTGAGCAATTATTTGGTGTATTGTTCTTATGTACTAGGAGGCCACCTTTCCTATAGCAAGATAGCGCACGATTGGCTAATACGGAACAAAGTTGGACGATGTGCTTTCATCAAGGGCATTGCTGTCATCAGGGGATATATAGTAAATGTTCAGGAACTATTCTCTACAGCTAGAGGTTTCAGAGACAGATTGAATGGCAGACTAGTACTCCATAAAATATCCTTTGAATCCCGCCCTTTGATGGCATGACTGGTGTACTGACTTTCGAAGTCAGAATGTACACCCAGAAATTAACTAGGAAACAAACAGGCTCTTCCTTTTAGGAGCATGATTGTGGGCAGAGCCTGGGGAAAAAAGAATCTGGGAGGTAAGTGTTCATGTTGTTTTGCTGATGACTATTTGTTGACTTCCAACACATGCCACAAGAGGTCAAAGGAAGAGTGTCATGTCCCCAGAAAGGGATTCATCTTTGGGAAAATGACGGTATTAAAGGAGGGAAGAAGAGCGGTAGGCTTGGGGGCCTCTGGCCTCCGAAAGGGCAGCTTCCTTTCCCTCTCTAACAAACATAATCATCTTGCCAGTGAAAGCGTCTCAATGTCAAGTTTGGTTTCATGCTTTCCTAGAGAAACATGTCTCCATGCATTTATTCCTTGTGAAGCCATCCAAAGAGATTTAATTCTTTGGCAGTCATAATTTTGTGTGGTTTCTTTAATTGCTAATTTGTTTAAATGGCTTTTAGCTTTTCAGTCTCTCTTTAGGAAATCTTACTTTCGTTGCTAATTGCTAATTGCCATGAGTCATAGAGATTGGAGGTACAGTATGTGGTACTGACTGGAGGGGGAGGCGAGAACAGGGTGGGAAGGGATGTTATTGCCCAGATTGTGGCAAAACAAGCTTGTATCAGAATCAGGCTCCGGCTGAAGAGAGGTGAAATGTCACACTTACAGAGAGATTGGCTTTGAAATGAGATTCTTTTGAAGAATCTGGATTCACTTAAATTAAAGGCTGGGGGGGTGGGGAGATCGAACAAAACTCAGAGCCACCCAAATGCAACATATTCGACACACTAAATGAAAAGTCCCAGTGCAGGTTACCCTGTGCCCAGAAACACTGTCAGAGGTGGTTCCTGGCTGGCTGTGAGGTGCTTCACGGCTGCGGCTGATGTCTGAGCTCTTTCTCTCCCCGTCCCCACTCTTGACAGGTTTAAGGGAAACCACAGGCTCCGAGAGTGATGGGGGTGACTCGAGCAGTACCAAATCCGAAGGTGCCAACGGGACAGTCGCAACCGCAGCCATCCAGCCGAAGAAAGTTAAGGGAGTGGGCTTTGGAGATATATTCAAAGACAAACCAATAAAACTAAGACCAAGGTCGATTGAAGTAGAGAATGACTTTCTACCAGTGGAGAAGGTATGTGCGACAGTTTTTGCTTTCTTTGAACACAGTGTGGAGCACCCAAAAGGCCGTTGTAGGGCTTGGCATCTGCGACTTCCGATGCCTCTTTCAGGGTGCCAGTGTCCTCACATGCTGGCTGGCTGCCCTCTCCCCTTCGAGGTCCTCCCTCCGTGGGGGAACTGCTTTCCTGGAAAGGCTCGCTTTGCGGCTTCTCTGACTCATCTCTCTACGGAATGTGCCTCTGTATGACTTTTCAGATAGCCCTGCCCTTCTCCGTTCCCCTCCACCCCCCGAAAAGCCCCTCACGGCTGGACCCAGCTCATCTTTCGCTTCTCCTTGTCCATTTCTCCCGTGCTTCGTGCCTGGGTGTGTCGGCTGGTTCTGCAGTAGCGGGAAGGGCTGTGTGCTGTTGCTCTGGGAGCCGGGTGGGAATGGTTTCAGAGTGCCGAAAGGAAGCCTCCCGCGCGTGTGTGTGATGGAGACGGGCTGTGCTGAGACTCCCTGGGGGTTACCATCGGGAAGCTGGCTCTTTCCTTCTACCTCTGGTTCCGGGTTGGGGAGAGGCAGACAGCCTGTGGCTGCTGGGTACGCGGTTGCCACAGCAACACACCCAGAGCCGTGGCCCTTGTGGCTGTTGGTGATGTCTACTGTGGTATGCTTCTGAGCACCATAGCTTGACTTCGGATTTGACAAATTCTGTGGAATTTTCCAGATTGTAATAAGCTACACTCATGCTGTGCTTACGGAATGTTCTCTAATTCGATTTAGTGCTGAAACTTTTGCTTTGATGTTTGTGCCAGGAGGCTTGGGGGCTGGGGCGTTGGCAGCATCTCTAATGCAGGTTTATCAGTGGCTTTAGAATGTTTTCCATTTTTCGGTGAGATGAATTTTTCAAAGTTGCATCATCTTCCACAGCTGTGGAACTTCCACCCACCTCTTTCCCCCAGCCCCCAGCAACCTTGCCTGGTGTCAGGCATTAAGAAACAGAATCTGGAAAGGAAACTTTGGGACACTTAATACTCTTGGAGATGAAAAAGGCAGAAAGATTTAGACATGAAAGACTGTTCCGTTGACACTTCTTTCACTGCAGCTTATCTGAGCCAGCATTGTTTCCTTCAGTAAGCAATATATGATGTTTCTCAAGATCTGAAAACTCTCTAGATGGTGTATCCCAGCTTGCAAGCTCATTTCTCTTTCACATGATCACTTTCAGACTCCTGTAAATATTTACAAAAGACCAAGTCCCCATCTTGGGAAGAAACGATGGATGTAGTTTTTCTTCATTTCATTCAAGTGGTTGAAATGAACATGATCATTGACTCGGTCAGCATTTTGCTTCATGGTTCTTGGTCTTATTCTTCTCTGTGTAGAAGGACAGTGTGTGTGCGCGCGCGCGTGCGTGTATGTGTATGTAAATTTTATTATTGCTATGAGTATTTGTTCTGACCACGGAAGTAAATTGGATTATTAGCAGTAGCAGTATCAACGTCGCATACAATAATCCCAAGTTCGTACCTCAGCACACTTTCCCTCTGGACCTCAGGGCCACGTGCCCAGCTGCCGACTTGCACACCTCCACCCGAAGACCTTAAGTCCTTACCAGCTCGTCCAAGCCTCAGCTCATCATCATCCCCTTCAAACTGCCCTGCCCACAGCCTTCCTCGTCTCAGTGAAGGCCGTGCTACTCCCCCTCCTACAGGTCAGGACAAAAGCCTTAGGGTTGTCCGTGGCTTCTTTCCTTCTCTCACAACCTGTGTCTGATCCATCAGGCGACTCCATCAGCTCTGCCCCCGATGAATGTGCGGCACCCACCACAACCCGTCACCTCATCGCCTCCGTGGCTCCCCCGCCCTCTCATCATCACTCACTGGCCTCCTAATAGGGCTTTCCGCTTCTCCCCTTCCCCTACAGTGTAGTCTCAACGATCAAGTGAGGGTGATCCTTTGAAACCCTAAGTTCGATCGTGCCACACCTCTGCTTGCACCCCTGCAGAGGCTCCCCAGAGAACCAAAGGGAAAGGCCTCCCCAGGGCCTCCAGGCTGAAGTGACTCAACTTTGTTACCACTTGGACTTTGATCGTCACCTTCTCCCCTCGCTTACTCTGTTCCGTCCCCTTGCTTTTCTTTAAGCATACCGAGCATTCTCCCACTTGGGGACCTTTTTTCATAGCGGTTTCCTGTGGCTGGACACCCCATATCCATCTGCCCACTTGCCTGCACGCCTCTCCCCTGCTGCTCTGCTCAGACTTCACCTTTTCAGCGAGCCCTCCCTCGGCCCACTCATTCTGACACCTGCTCCCTTGGCCCACCCTGCTCACTTGTGCTGCAATTTTTGTTTCCACAGCATGCAACCCTTTCTAACATCGTATTTATTTTTTCTTATGTTTGTTATTTATTTTGTTCACCAATATATGCTATGTGCTTAGAGCACCGTGTGGCACACGGGAGGTGTGTCCAGTAAGTAATAGGTGCATGAATAATATTAGAACTGTATTAACATAGCACTCTGGAGATTACAGACCTCTATAAAATGACGAGACTGGATGGGGTTATGTAACAGTTATAGAGTTGAAAGTATGGTGGTTTTTGGGTTCACTGCATTTTTGTGAAGCAGAGATTTACTGTATTGGTCTTGGTGACATGACATGTTAACATCACCAGCGTTACATATATGCGTGTGTGCATGTGTGTGCATCTTGATTCATGATTTGTTTGCAGAAGGAGACCATGTGCCGGCAGCAATCCTAACCCACTTCTCATTGCGGAGCCTCTGGGGAAAACATAAACTTCCCAGCTTGCTTTACTGGCTGTGGCCGATTTTTTACGGCCTCTAAAAGGACTCAAACCTATCTCCACCCACTGTTGTTGGCACTATGGATAGTTGCATAGATTTATGGATCCATTATTTTATTGCACAGCCCGGCATGAGGGCCGGTGAGGGTGATAATGTTTTACTAGTGCGCAGCCTGGTTCTCGTCAGTTTTGGGATGGTTTTGTGTCCAAGATTTATGTTTGTGGAAGGAAATTTCCTCTGAGAACGGAGCTCGCTGTTTTGATTCTGCAGAAGCACAGACTGAATCTCGACAGCATTTGTTAGGTGAGACCCAGGCAGGTCCCCTAGTGGGCTAGGGCAGTTGGTCTTCTTAGATGGCTGGTTTGATAACTTGGATGAAGGAATAAAGGAATCTGGTGATTTTTAACAACTGCAAGCATATTGTCCCTTCAAGTTGTGAAGTTTTGAGACCCACTTCTCTCAGACACTGGAAAATTTTGTGCTTATTCTAGCTAGGCCCTAATCCATATCACCCTAGCCAGAGTGACCGAAGGCTGATAGTCACACACCAGGAGAGGTATTATGTAACATTCCCCACCCCAGCAATAGGGAATAGTGAGTAGTCTTGCTTCTCAATTAATCGAGCTATAAGGAAGGACCCTGTTTACAAGTCCTTTTAACACACCAGTTGGCTATGACTGTGAATGATTTGTTTAATGCACCATTTAACTGAAATATTGACAGATGAGGTTATTTAATATCTGAGACTTTGCTTCCAGTAATTTGGAAGGTGGAAGAGTGGGTGGGGCACAAAGGAAACAAGATTGGTCATGAGTTGATAATTGTTGAAACTGGGTGGGTGAATACATGGTGGATTGGTAGCCTACAGTCCATTTTTCTATATATTGTAAATTTCCCTTGATAAAAGGTTAAAAAAAGAAGAGCCTTGGGAAAAAATATAACATTTAAACTAAGCCCAGAGGTAAGTGTGTGTTGCATTAAAACGATGGAAAATACAGTGTGGCTAAAGATGAGCCAAGTTAAACATCAGAAGATTAGAAGGACATGGTACCACTGTCCTAGCTGATTGACCCTGACAAAAATCCCTCAACCTCGACTGGGCCATATGTCAAATGGGAATACTCTGTGTATGTATCCTACCTCGTTGGATTTTTTAAAATGTTATATAACAGAAAATAATTTGAAATTATAACTTTAACTCGTTTCAACTAGTATGTCTTGAGTACTCACTATATGTTTAGCCCTGGGGTAAACAGGACCAGGTCACTGCCTTCAGGGAGCTGCAGAAAAGTACACAAGCAATAACAGTCCAGGTGTGGGGAATACCACAGGCTGAGACCAGGCTGAGAACAAGGTGCTTGGCAGGAAGTGGTGAATTGTGAGGGAGGCTGGAGAGTGAGTGCTCATGTACCAGTGTACCCCCTTCATACAGGAAGTGATGTTTAGGCTGAGAACCATGGCATCCAGTAGACATTCATCAAGCCAAGGAGTATAGAGTTATTAAAGTGAGAAGAACAACATGTATTGATGTCTGAGAGGGAAATTGAGATAGCACAGAACACATGTTGAGGCTTCAGCAGGAAGTAGGGAGAGATGAAAATAGAAAAGGAACAGGACCCAGATCAGGAGGGGCCTGGTGACTTGTTAAGTAGTTTGGACTTGATCTTAAAGGCAATGAGGAGCGTCATTAGGGAGCTCTTTTCCACAAGAGAGTGAAATGATCGGGTAGGTGATTTCGCGAAAGTATGCCAATTTAGAGTGGGAGGAGTGGGTTACGGAAGACAGGGTAACTAAAATTCAGCAGAGAGGTTAACAGAAACTTACTTTGGCTCTCTCAATAACCTCCCACCTCCATCTAGGTTCTAAAGCAGTTAATGAATAAAATGAGTCAGTGGATGGAGAATCAACATAATATTTTTGCTCCTTTTTTCAGTATGGGTGTCCGTTTCACCCAGCAATGTTTATTGAAAACATCATCCTTTCTGCACTGCACAGCCATTATCACCTTTGCCATAATTTAAGTGTCTGTGTATGTGTTAGTCCATTTGCTGAACTCTTGTGTTCTGTCAGTCTATATGTGTCCTTGCACTCATTCCATACTACTTCTCTTACTGTGGTTTTAGAGTCAGTCTTGATATCTGGCAGTATAAGTCTTCAATCTTTGTTCCTCTTATTCAAGGTTTCCTGGACTATTCTTGACCCCTTGTATTTTCATATGAATTTTAGAGTTAGCTTGTCATCACCCCACCACCACCAAAAAACCCCCAAACAAATCCTTTTTGGAATTTTGATTAAGGTTGCATTGACTCTGTATATACTTTTGGGGAGAATTGATACCTTTCCAATCCATGAATATGGTACATTTCTCTATTGATATAGATCTTATTTCATTTTGTGAGAATTCCTCAGAGCTGTACACTTAAGATTTGTGCACCTTTCTCTACCTACCTATGTTAGGTAGCAGTGTTGTTACTGGTGAAGGCAAAGTTGAAGGATATAGATGAATGTGAGAGCCAAATGGGCCTGCCAGCTGATCCCCAGAATTAGACCCACCCACCCAGTCTCCGCAACACTGAACTAAAGCCAGACCCATGTGAGATAGAGGGGCCTGCCCCTTGGGGAAGAGCAGAGGCCAACCTCAAAGAGGAGTTGAGATGAACATGCCCAATTACTTTTTCTGAAATTCACCTATCAGAGCAGTCATTTTGTTCTCCCCTGAGAGAGTGAATAAGGAAGCAGAGAGTTCTAGGAGTGTCCACTTGTGTCCATAAAGTGTCCATTTGGGCTCCATTTTACATGACAGGAAACATCAAGATAAGAGAAATAGTTTTTCTCTCTAACAGCTTAGAAGTGTTGTCATGGGTGGTTTGGGGAAATATTTTGAAGGTAGAATGAAGAAATATGATGGTATGCGGAGGATAAAGGAAAGGGAAGACTTGAAAACGATGTCTTAGGCAACTGGCTTACGCAGCCAGGTGGATGGTAGTATCATTCCCTGTTAGAGCCCACTAGAGAAGGAAGATATTTGGGGAGGAGAGAGGTTATGGGTTCAGTCTTAGATGAGCTGGATTTTTAAGGTTCTTGTGGGGCCATCAAGTGGAGGCATCCAGCAGGCTGTTGGGTAAATAAGTGGTGATTGTGAGAGGGCTGTACATGTAGGTTTGGGAGTCATCAGCCTGGATATTGGGTTGGAAGACTATAAGCAAGAAGGCATCCCAGACAGAACCTTATTTTCGTAAATATGGCTGGTACCTTCTATCCTCCACCTGTGGACCCAAGAGGGAATTTCCTCATCAGGATGCTTCCTTGTGACCCCAGCCTGGCCCTAGTCTTTTTTCTTTTTTTTTTTATGGACATTTTTAAACACTTATTTATTTCTGAAGAGACTGAGAGACAGGGCACGAGTGGGTGAGGGGCAGAGAGAGAGGGAGACATAGAATCCGAAGCAGGCTCCAGGCTCTGAGCTGTCAGCACAGAGCCCGATGCAAGGCTCAAACTCACAAGCAGTGAGATCATGACCTGAGCCGAAGTTGGACACTCAACCAGCTGAGCCACTCAGGCACCCCAATCTTTTTCTAAACTCCTTCCATTTTTATGAATCACTCAGGTGACCACATCTGCCCAACACTTAGGGAAAGGAATGGAAGGTATTACACATAGGTGGGTAAATTACTGATACTCAAGGGAGTCCCCAGGACCTAACCTGATATGCCTTTATGTAGAATAATCTTGGCTTTTTGGTGTCAGCTCATTCCATGCCCAGGCTCTTGACATTGGTTGTTTACTGGATTCCCTCCAAAGAAATTCTCCAAGAAGCTCCTTTTCCACGGTCTGTCTGTCTTAGCTGATTGCCATTTGTCTCTTAGTTGATCTGCCATCGGATGTCTCTCTCTTGCAATGGTCCTGTGTTCTTTCTACATTTGCTACTATATCCCACAACCTGACATTGTGTTTGTGACAGTGTCTTTTCAACTCTAATCATCTTGGATCTCATTTGTTACCCAAATTAATGCCTTTATGATATCAACATTGTAACTTTCTCTTGTAACAGACTGAGAATTAAAATTGTATATAAAGGAGAGCTACTAATCATTTTGTTTAATCAGCCAAATTGCAGTAAGAGAAATTTTACCATTTTTGTATATAGGCAGGCTTTTTAGCCATTTAGTAAAAATTCATCAAGCTGTATACTTAAGTAAAATTAAAATATGTAAACATCTAAAGTGATGATCTTAGTTCCTTAAAAAATGAGAGATTCACGTCTCTAATCATTTGAAGACTAGAAATAAACTCTGGAGATCTCCAGAAGCTAACAGTGTCTTCTTTGACTAATGAAACACAACTGGGTTTCAAAATCTTGCTGTGGTTACCTGAGACTTAAAGTATTGGATGACTCTCATTTTGGTTGAAAGAGAAGATTACGTGACGTCTCTTGAGTGGTTGCAAAATCCATGATTTTTAATAAGTAGATGGTATTAAGGTGCCCACTGTTTGCCTGGGTGAATGGTCTGGGATTTTCAGACTTCATTTTATGTGTTATCTTTCCCCATTGTGTCTCTGTTAAGTCTCCTTACTTAGGAGAAGTGAGGAGGGGGTGTTGTTGGTAGGGAAAGGGAACCAGAAACAGTATTACAGGATTACTCTTTGATGTGTTTGGTGTTGTTTACTGTTTTATATGTGCTTGACATATACTTTCTAAAGCACGCAGCAAAGTAGTATTTTCGAAGAAATGTTCAACTACAGCCAGATCATCAGCAAGAATCACATTCCCAGCAGGCCTTAAATTTGTGTTTTTAGGCGTATAGTGGTTATTAAGTAAGCAGGCGGGATTGCCCGAGTTCACATCCCAACTCTGACTCTTCCGGGGACAGATTACTTAAGCACTCACTGCTTTAGATTCCTCATCTGTAAAATTAGAATACCAACAGGACGTGTCCCATATGGCTGTCGTGAGGATTAAGTAACACCAAAAATTGGGTAGAAAAGTGCCTGGCATTTAATCATCACTTGATTAACGTTCATAGTTATTATTGCTACCCTTCTGGTTATTAGACAGAAGGAGTGCCTGTAAATAGCAGTGCAGTTTCCAGGATCGTTTCTTAAAGTTTTTATTATGGAAAATTTCAAACTCAGACAAGTAGAATTGAATTTCACTGTTTCTGGATAGCTGTTTGTTTGGCATCACCAAGTCTTAAATATTAGCCGTTAGAAAGTTAGTATGGAAGGAAGGAAAGGAAAGGAAAGGAAAAGAAAGGAAAGGAAAGGAAAGAAAGAAAGGAAAGAAGGAAGGAAGGAAGGAAGGAAGGAAGGAAGGAAGGAAGGAAGGAAGGAAGCACCAGTGTTAGTCACCAACATACTTATAACTCCTTGAAAATCATTGTTAAATCTATAGTTGGCCCTTGGTAAATATTTGTATACTGGACACTTGAATATAATATTTTGTCCTGACCCAGTTGAAATTATGAAGGAAGACTTATTCTGTTTGGGGTCTGCTTGTGGTCTGGCTACAGACTCATTCTTTCATTTGTTTATTAATTGGCTCATTCATTCACTTACTGAAGCTTTATTGAACGCCTTTTATGGATCAGCAGTGGCAGCTCTGGAAGTACTAGGTAAATGAGCTCAGGAGTGGCAATCCGTTTGTAAAGGAATCAGCTAGGAGGCATGTCTGGATTCTGTAGTAGGATGATACATGCAGATTTTTTACTGGCAGGATATTCATTTAGGGTGAAGTGGGTCTTGTGTAGTTAATTGGGATGGAGTTAACACCCCCTCCCCTGCATCGTGCCTTGAATCAACTGTCACATACGGGCCTCTCATTTACTGCTTTGGATTACGCATACATGGGAAAAAGCGGACATGGACAAAAGTCATTATGATGCAGGGGGAAAGGATTAGCAGAGGTATGTCCAAAGCATCAGAGAGAACAGAGGAAGGAGCTGTTCCTTCTCCTGGAGGTCCAGAAGGAAGGGATGGGGTATCAGGGAGATCTTTTTAAGCAAAGTGATATTTGAGCCAAGTATTAAAAGGTAAATGGCGGGGCGCCTGGGTGGCTTAGTCGGTTAAGCGTCCGACTTTGGCTCAGGTCATGATCTCGCTGTTCGTGGGTTCGTGCCCCGCGTCGGGCTCTGTGCTGACTGCCAGCTCAGAGCCTGGAGCCTGTTTCAGTCTGTGACTCCCTCTCTCTCTGACCCTCCCCTGCTCACACTGTCTCTCTCTCTCTCTCTCTCTCTCTCTCTCCTAGAAATAAATAAAACATTAAAAAAAAAAAAGGTAAATGGGATTTCATGGTCCTGGTACCGTGTGCATGGACAAGGAGAGAGCATGGTTATGCAGAAGGGCTGGATTTGGCTGGAGTCCAGGGGAGGTGGTGAGGGAGGAGGACGTAGAGGGTCGGAGGCAGGTGAGCCCTCTCCCCGCAGGGCTCTGCCAGCCGCTTCACACACGCAGTACTTCTTCCGGGTGAGCTGGCCGGTCACTGGAGAAGTTCTGTTGGGGAGCGGCATGATCAGATTGGCCCTCAAGAGATAACTGGGGAGGTGCCGAGCAGTGTGGACTGGAGATGGGGAGGAAGTAGCTGGGAGGGTTGCCAGGCCCAGGGCTCTGTGGTTGATGACTAATTGGCCAGGCACCAGGAGCTTCTAGTAGCTCTTGGAAAGGGGGCAGATGGGCCCACCTCATGCACACTCTTTGAGTTAGGCCGCTGTAGCCTGGGTTGGCAGCAGAACTGATAGAAGAGCCAAGTTTCCTTTCAAAGAAAACTCTTTTGTGTATTACAGAAAGCAAAAGGCCAGGACTCAGCATTCAGCTCTCTCTGGTAAGAGAGAGTCTAAGGATCCAGAGATAATCATAGATGAAGTCAGGGAGGTGCTGTTAAATACATTTATGTACATACATTCACGAGTGTAATCGTGTATGTCTATAAATCACACATATACATTTATTTAGGGATACATATTCGTGCAGCAAGCTGATCATCCTAATTAGTTTTTAATAAACTTTAAGCTTTAGAATAGTTTCAGATTTATAGAAAAGTTGTACAGGTAATACAGAGAGCTACCATACACCGCACACCCGGATTCCTCTCGTTGACATCGCACGTTAATATGGTACGTTTGTCACAATTAATGAACCAATATTTATAACATGATTATTAACTGAGCTCCATCCTTTACTCAGGTTTCCTTAAGTTTTACCTGATGTCCTTTCTCTGTTCCAGGATCCCATCCAGGACACCCCTTTACCTTACATCTCCTTAGGCTCCTCTTGACTATGACAGTTGCTCAGACTGCCATGTTTTTGATAACCTTGGCATTTTTGAGAAGTTTTGCAGACTGTCCTTAAATCAGGGGTGCCTGGATGGCATCAGTCAGTTAAGTGCCCCACATTCGGCTCAGGTCATAAACTCACCATCTGCGAGTTCAGCCCTCCCATCGGGCCCTGTGCTGACAGCTCAGAGCCTGAAACCTGCTTCGGATTCTATGTCTCCCTCTCTCTCTGCCCCTCCCCTGCTCATGCTCTCGCTCTCTCTCTCTGACTCTCTCTCTCAAAAATAGATAAACATTAACAAAAAAAGAACGTCTTTAAATTAGCATTTGTCTGATGGTTTTTCTCATGCTTAGACCCAAGTGGTGGATTTGGGGGAGCAAGACCACAATGGTGAAGAGCCATTCTCATCCCGTCGTATCAAGGGCACATCCTGTCAGCATGACTTCTCACTGTTGGTGTTGACTTTGGTCACCTGACGGGGTCATGTTTATGAGGTTTCTTCACTGTAAAGTTGTTCTGTTTTTTCCCCTTTCCTAGATTCAACTCTTTAGAAAGAAGTCACTATGCACCCCACACACTTAAGGAGTGGGGAGTTCAGCTTACCTCCTTGAGGGAAAAGTATCTTCATAAATTAGTGGGAGTTCTTCTGTGCAGTCAGTTTGTCCGTTCTCTCCATCCTAATTAGGTTTTGGTAAGGTGATTTCTTATCTGCCCTCTAAATTCCAAATGTTAATTCTGTACTGCCTGCACCTCCCTGCCGTTCGCATCCTACTGACATCTCCCATATTTGTTTCCTTGCATAATGTATAAACAGACCTGTGTCTTATTTACCCAAGCAGATTGCACATTTCTTGAGCACTGAGATAGCGTCTCACTCAAAGCCCCTTACGCTGCAGGCTGTTACTCGATATTGAATAAGTGGTTTTTCAATTAGCGCAATTAAAATATTTCAAATTGAGCCGCACTTAAGAAGCGAAACAGGGCATCAGGGTCTAAGTACACAGGAACTGCAGTGAGGTGAGGAGGCTGTGGATTCGGAACCTGACCTGGGAAGTTGTTCTGAATCTGCGTTAGTGGCTGATTGCCAGGTACTTTTTTAAGGACTCGACATCTATTACTTATTTAATCTTCCAGACAACCCCACTGATGGGTGCTTTTATCCCCATTTTATAGATAAGGAAACTGAGGTGAATGGAGGTTAAATGAGTTGCTCAGAATCACATAACTGGGAAATAGCCCCGCTGGGATTTTGATCTCAGACACTGAGGCTCTGGGGCTCTGAACTCTTAACCACTGGACTCCAAATCCATTGAAGTGGTGATTCAAACGGTATCTCATTTGGGGAAAAAGCAAGATTGCTATTTAAACATTTTATTACCGTCTGTGGTGATACTGTCGATGGCCTGGCTGGCGACGGTTTTACTGGAGTTTTCCTAGCGTGCGTGTTTCTCTAAAGCCACGGCTGTTTTTTCTTCGTTTTCTTCTTTTTTTTCTTTTTTTAAATGACTCATTTTTGTGTATCACTACTAATTTTTATTTCTTTAAAGCACGGGTTTTTTTTATGATGGGCATTTCATATCCACACCATATTCTAGACCTCTGTCACTCCCCATCACATTATCTTTTGAAAAATAGTGGGCTTTTATATCTTCCCTCTGACGTTTTTAAACAGAAGTGGCCGCCGAGTCCTGCCAAATAAACACTCTTTCAGTGTGTTCCTTGTCTAAATGGTCACACCTGTGGGTCCCCGAGAGACAGCTACATTCCTGCAGCAACGCAGGCGAGGGAGGAGGACTCCTCGCAAAGCCACCCAAGCCATGAATCGGCCCTGGCTTCCTGAACCGTAAACAAATGCGAGCTTTGTTCTCCTCATTGCTCATTTGGTCCCAAGTATGACTCAGGGTTAGGCTGGGTCCTCCAGGCTCTGTGCCTTTGGCTGTTGGAAGGAAGTGGGAGTGCTCCAGGGTAGTTCTGGGACCTTTTCAAACTGAAGAACGGAGGCTGACTGCATGATGGGAGAAGAGGTATTTCTTTCTTTGCTTTTAGAGATGTAATAAGCCCCCTTAATCTTGCATCTTGTCTGCGCTGTTTTCTAACAAGACTTGTAAAGGCTTTGCCCTGGTGGGTTACAGTGAAGTGTATGCCGGCCAGGATCGCCCTCAGTGGGGAGGCTGGGAAGAACCTATAACGTGGAGGAGTCGTTTCTAAAGCCAAATGTTGCACTGGAACTATTTAGCTGTTTTAATCCCCCCCACCACCCCACCACCCCTTTGGTCAATTCGGCCATTAATTTTTACAGATGTTTTGGTTTCTCTGTGTCTTGGGTTTTCATGTGCGCACACTGCAGAGAGTAATTTCCATGGGCAGCTTGCACAAGCAGTAACTGTTACACCGTGTCACCGAGATGTTTAGCCACGACAGATGTTTGTGCAGTAAACAAATCCAGCTTGCTCCTCAGGTTAACTTAGGAGAGAAGAGTATGTCTGTGCAAAGAGAGCCAGCTACGAGGCATTTCACTCTGGGGAGGCATGGACATTGGGAGTTTTCCTGGTAAATGGAGAAGCTGTGAGTAGTGACTTTTGGGTGCTGGGGAACTTTTTTTTTTTTTTTTTTTTAATATATATAGAGGTAAAGATACTTGGCTACTTTTGTAGTACTGAGCATTTATATTCATTTGCTCATATGCACACTAAAACAAAGACACTAAATTATTTGACTTGCTAAAAGTTTGCTGGGGATAGGTTGTCTGTTTTCTCACCGTGAGATCATATTTGTCTACCTAAAAGCAGAAGTCTGTCATTTTCCAAACACAAAATTCCCTAAATAAACCACAGGATAAGTGAGGCTTACAATGCGTCATATGTCTTCCATATTCCCGTCTCTTGTTGAAAAACATTTTAAAGGGGAGAGCTGATGATATCTATAAAATATGTATGTCTCTTGATGTCTTTTTCTGTTGGCTTTAACTTAGAGTATTTTCAAAAAGGAAGATAGCATGATAAAAGGAAACACATTGTTTTAACATCACTGTTAATGGCGTCTGTTGCTTGTCCAGAAGGACAGCGGTGGGCTGAACTAAAAAATATGTTCATCTGCAATGGATTGAGAGAATTTTCTTGTTGAAAGCTGTCTTAAATTTGCTGATGATTATTATTATTGCCACATATCATTGTTGTGAGTTCTGAAAAGTAGACACCAGAATTAGATATTTATGTGAGAAATTCAGCTGGCGACTCTTTAGCGAAAGGAACCAAAGTATGCTGATTGTAAGGTGGGAAATACGGCAAAGGCTCCAGAGAGATGGCACACGGCAGGGTACTCCCCGGTACCCTTAAAGGCTTTGTGACTTCTGAATTACTCATTGTGACTTCTGAGTGTTCCCTGAACCCCTTGCTTGTTTGTTTCTCAAAGTGGAAAGAGCCCTGTTACTCTCTCATCACAGGAGTTCTTTGCAATAATTATTATAATAATAAAAACTCGGGGCGCCTGCGTGGCCTAGTCGGTTAAACGTCCAACTCTCGATTTCAGCTCGGGTCATGACCTCACAGTTCATGAGGTCAAGCCCCACATCAGGGTCTGCACTGACGGCACAGAGCCTGCTTGGTATTCTCTCTCTCCCCCTCTCTCCGCTCCTTCCCAACTCATGCTCTCTCTCAAATAAACTTTAAAAAAAGTCAAAGTTAAAGAATATAAATAAATAGAAATTGCCCTTGATCCTGTTATCCAGGAGCAACCATTTTATATGGAACCTTCCAGGCTTTTATCTGACCAGGAATGTGCATGCAGTAGCTGCATGTCACTCTTCTTCAGACAGTAATGAGGTCATAAATGTCACCTGGTTTTAGAACTGAACCTGTTATGGGCCCCCTTCTCTTTCAGACAGCTGCGTGCTCATCCATTGTAGAGATGTGCCGCCATTTATCAACCAGTCCTCATGTACTATTTATATTGCTTCTATATTTTTAACACGAAAAACACCGTCCTTACGTATGCATCATCGTACCTTCCCTGATTGTTTTTCTAGGCTGAATTTTTAAGGGAGGAATTTCCAGGTTAAAGGCTGATTTCATTCTTGTTGGTTTTATTTATAATGAAAATAACCCGAGTACGTGGTAAAAAAATTCCAGCAGAACAAAACTAAGACCTTTCTCAGTCTCACGCACTCAGCTTTACGTCCCAATGGAAATCCCCACGAAAGCTTTCTATGTACTCCTGTAGAAATGCAGAATATTTTTATTATGGTAAAATATACATAATACCATTTTGTCCATCAACTAAGTGTACATTCAGTGGCATTCATACCTTCACATTATTGTACAACCATCATCACCCTCCATCTCCAGAACTTTCTCAGCTTCCCAAGATGAAACGCGGTCCCTCTATTTTCTCGTTTCCCCCCTGCTTCCAGCAACCACCATTTTACTTTCTGTCTCTGTAAATGTAACTAGGCTGGGTACCTCTTATAAGTGAAGTCATAAAATATTCATCTTTTTGTGTCTGGCGTATTTCACCTAGCATAATCTCTTCAAGGTCCATCCGTGTTGTAATAGGTGTCCGAATTGCCTTCCTTTTTAAAAATTGTTTACATTTTTTATTTTAGAGACAGAGAGAGAGAGAGAGAGAGAGGAGAGCGAGAGCATTCATGAGTGGGCAAGAGGGGCAGAGGGAGAGACTGAGAATGAGAGAGGGAGGGAAGGAGGGGGGAGGAGACAGAGAGAGAAAGAGAATCTTAAGCCGTCTCCATACTCAGTCTCACAACCCTGGAATCAGTGACCCAGCAGAAACCAAGATTCAGAGGTTCAACCGAATGAGCCACCCAGGCGCCCCAGAATTTCCTTCCTTTTTAAGGCTAATTAGTATTCCAATTATGGCTATATCACAGTTTATCCATTCCTTCACCGACAGGCCTTTAGATGGTTTCTACCTTTTGGCTACAGTGAGTAATGCTAAAATGAGCATTGACCTACTGATACCCGTTTGAGGTCTTGCTTTCAGTTCTTTTGGGTAGTTTCCCAGAAGTGGAATTATTGGATCATATATAATTCTCTCTTTAATGTTTTGTGAAATCGCCATGCTGTGTTGCACAGCAGCTCTGCCATTTTGCATTCCCACCAGCAGTGCACAGGCATTCTGTTTTCTCCACATCTTCGCCACTTGTCGTTTTCTGTTTGTTTGCTTGCTTCTTTTGTAATAGCTGTCCTAACGGGTGTGAAGTGGTATCTCATTGCTGTTAGAATTGGTGTTCAGTGGGGCGCCTGCGTAGCTCAGTCGGTTAAGCGTCCGACTTCGGCTCAGGTCATGATCTCATGGTCCGTGGGTTCGAGCCCCGCATCGGGCTCTGTGCTGACAGCTCAGAGCCTGGAGCCTGTTTCAGATTCTGTGTCTCCCTTTCTCTCTGCCCCTCCCTAGCTCGTGCTCTGTCTCTCTCTGTCTCAAAAATAAATAAATGTTTAAAAAAAATTTAAAAAGAATTGATGTTCAGTGTGTGTTCGTGTTGTCTACCGCTACGGGAAAAGGATACTGTTCTTGTCATCTTAGAATGATGAGTTGAGGAAAAAGTCTTCTGTCTGAGAATCCGGATGAGCGAGCAGATCAGTTACACAATTCCAAGAGATTGCCGGTGGCTTGAGGGAAGGACTAGGGCCCCTGTTGGCTCAGTCCCGGAAGAGAAGATGAGCAGACTGCCCAGGTGGTTGCTTGCTCTCCGAGGTTTAACGGCGACCGGGACTCCTGTGTCTCTGCACCCCACCTGAAGGTTGATGGAGATTGGACTCAAAGTAGTTCTTTTGAGAAAAGGTGGATTTCTTTTTTGTGCGATTGATAATTCTGAATGATAGTACCTAATTTATCTTCCACAGCAGGGAAAGCCAGTTTTCTGATTGATTTTTCTCTCCTCCCCTTCTGCTCCAGAATTCCTCCGAGATAAGAAACATCTTTCCTTTTGTGCATTTGCTGAAGCTTTCATTTGGTTCGGTTGACATTCTTCAGTGGGGTGGGCTGAAGTTATCTGCTAGTTTTTCTTTGTGGCTCTCTTTTGTTCTTGACTTACATCAATTGCTATTTCATAATAGTTATAATCCTGAAGTTTGCAGATGGCTTTACGCTCCTGAAAGCTGAGGTTTTATGATTTTCTCTGTGGCCCTTGAAAACATCACACGTTGGGCCTGGGTGGCTCAGTTGGTTAAGCGTCCGACTTTAGCTCAGGTCATGATCTCACGGTTTGTGGGTTCAAGCCCCGCGTCGGGCTCTGTGCTGACAGCTAGCTCAGAGCCTGGAGCCTGTCTTCAGAGTCTGTAATCTCCCTCTCTCTCTGACCCTTCCCTGCTCGTGCTGTCTCTCTCTCTCTCTCTCTCTCGCGCGCGCTCAAAAAATAAATAAAACATTAAAAAAAGATCACACATAAGTGCTTGTCTTTTTCTCACTGATGTTCTTGTTATCTATAAAATGATAGTCTAGGGGCGCCTGGGTGGCTTAGTCGGTTAAGCGTCCGACTTTCGCTTGGGTCATGATCTCGCGGTTCGTGGGTTCGAGCCCCGCGTCGGGCTCTGTGCTGACTGCCAGCTCAGAGCCTGGAGCTTGTTTCAGTCTGTGACTCCCTCTCTCTCTGACCCTCCCCTGCTCACACTGTCTCTCTCTGTCTCCTAGAAATAAATAAAAAAAAAATAAATAAAAATAAAAATAAAATGATAGTCTAGATGACTGAATTTCAGTGGGAGAGATTACATTTGATGCTCTATAAAAAACTTTAAAAAAATTTTTTTTATGTTTATTTTTGAGAGAGAGAAGACACAGAGTGCAAATGACAGAGGGGAGAGAGAGAGAGGGGGACACAGAATCCCAAGCAGGCTCCACTTTCTGTGCTGTCAGCACAGAGCCTGACGCGGGGCCTGAACTCCCAAACTGCGAGATCATGACCTGAGCCAAAGTCGAATGCTTAATCCACCAAGCCACCCAGGCGCCCCAGAACCGGCAACTTTAAAACAAGCTGCTCGGCTTAGTTTGCACGATGCTGTGTCTTTTCTTAAGTTGAAAGAATTTAGATCACAGATCGTTCAGTCAGCAACCTGTTTTTTTGTACTTTTCTTTGGCATTAGAGGCCATTTAAAAAGGAGAAAATGACAGCCTTATTCTCAATTGAAGCTTTTAATGGTGGAGGCCAGATCCCAAAGATGTATACCCATAAATGCTCTAGAAGCAAATGGAAGCATAAACACAGTAGCCCCTACTTCCACCTCTACTAGAGATTTCTTTCTTCCTAAACCTGGGCTATAAAATGAACAATTCACAAATTAAGGGTATGCCGGAATTGCCTCAAAAGCCATTTCTTCATCACAAGGCCATCGTTAAGCCATTTCATGGATGACCTGTGACTCAGGAGTCTCACCTCAATTAAATTTACGCTTGAACTTTTAGGGAAAAAATTGGCAATGTTTGGACGACTAGAGGCGGATACTTGGGGGGTCTCTGTCATTTCGAAGCTGTATTTCTCTTTTGCTCATTTAAGTTGAGGAAGTTCGAAGTGGTAAAGATGAATTTACTGCCTCATTTTCTGTTTTCTTCTTTCACTTGCTAAGCATTTTCACCCACCAGTGATTTTAATATGATTTGCTCCATTTGTTTTGGTAGCATCTGTTCAGTCTGTTCTTTTTATTTTGATTTCTTAGTTGGGCTTCTCATTTTCTCTCTCTACTAGAAACAGCTTTTCCAAAAGTTCTTGGGTACCTTTTCTAGACTGTGAAGAAAGTGGTTAGTATCCAACCCTCGATTTTGGTTCAGGTTGTGATCTCAGAGTTCATGAGTGTGAGTCCCGCATCAGGCTCTGAGGTGACAGCTTGGAGCCAGCTTGGGATTCTCTGTCTACCTCTCGCTCTTTGCCCTTCCCCCACTTGTGCTCACTCACTCTCAAAAACAAATCAATAAACGTAAAAAAAAAAAAAGTGGATAAGAGAAGTAATTAAGTAAAGTATCAAGATCTTAGATCCTGGAGTAGTCCCAGCTTGCCCTCCTGATACCATGTTAGCACTGCCTAGATGCTGCATCCAGGGGGCCACACACACTATGTGTCCCTGTGTGTCTAATTTCAGATCAAGTTCTTTTGCTTTAAGCCCCAGTACCCTTTCCGCATTCCGGCGTTGTTAGAAACAGAGAAAGTAGGCTTGCTTTTAATTTAGAATCCACTTTTTTCCAGTGATGGGAATATAGATGTTGTTTTTTTTGATTTGGAAGAGGCTGAAACATGATGAAGCTGGCAACTGGGTGCCCGCTGGTGTAAGGAATCTGCCTAATGCACGCGTGTCACACTGTCTCCTAGCAGCATGGAGGTGAGAAGGACGTTACGGACGGGCAGCCTTCCTGTGCTTTCCAGTAAGGGCTATACGATCTCTAACATTTTGGTGTAATTTTTGTATTCACTGCCCAGGAGTTCACACAACACCAGGTTTTTCCGACTGGAGCCTTTAGTCATAGGTCACTAGGCAGGAGAGGAGAAAAGTGTCCGAATACGAGATGAAAAGAGGTCTTGAAAAAATTAGCAAGGCCAAAAGAGGTACATCTGGGTTAGGGGAGGGATCGTTGTTTCCAAGGGCTAAGAACTGGTTTTATGGGGCCACAGAGCAGTGTGTTTGTGTGTAGCGCAAGCCTGACATTAGTTTAGAAAGTCTGTATGAAAGGAAGATTCTAATGTGGGCTCATTGTCTTGTCGTGAAACTCAATGACTAGAGAGAGGCCAGGGTATCCAGAGAGGCAGTGACTAAAGGCACTGGATGGAGATGGTCAAGAAATTAGAAATCAGGTGCTGTGGACAAATAGTGGTCATCGTCGCAAAGAGAGCAGGGTAAACAGTTTGGGAGGGAGTGAAGAATTAGGTGGGGCTTGATGGTTGCTTGTTCTCTGGTCCTCTGATGGCTAAAAAAGGGGGAGCCCCCTATAACTTGAGGCGTGTTGATCAGGTTAGCAGTATGGGACAAGTGGCCAATACTGAGGCCTGATAAACTCTTCCTCGTATGGCGAGGAGGATGTAGAAATCTTTCACTGAAAGTCCCTGTAGAGTTAGATAGATAACCATCTGAAGCCCATCTGTCTAAAATAAATTAAGGGTAATAATTCAGGAGTGGGGAATAGGTTAGAAACTCCAGAAGTCCGATTCCTGCTCTTTGTCCTGTGCCGCCATCTTCTTTGAATCCGTATTGTGTCCCACGTGTCACGCTGGTAGCGAGACTTTGTGGAAGCCACCAAGACGAACTCTTGCTCTCGGGAACTCAAAACGTGGAAAGTACTAAATAGAACATTCTCCACTGTGATAGAAAAGGACAAGGAATTTTCTCAAGACCAAAAAATGCATCAATTGGAATATTTTGCTGTGCACATTCTCTCCCCCGACTCCTGTAAAACAACAACAAACAAAATAAACCTCTTTAAAGATAATGTAGGCCTGTGAAAAGTGCCATTTAAGAAAGCACGTGATTAAAATAGGTGACTAGCATGTTTTGTTTTGTTTTTTCAAATGAAGTTTTTTGCCCCCTCTATTTTGTGTGGTTTGGTGGCTGCGTGTGTTACAGAGAAAGGAGAAGAGAATGGAGAAGTATTTTAGTACAGGAAAATGAGAACATGCAAAATGAGTAAGAAAGACATACCATTTGTTCATTTGGTGAGGATCTAATTTACCTAAAACTCATTGCGCATCATAGAATTTCCAGCCGTAAGAGAACTTCTGCACCTGAGACTCACTACTAAAGAGGCTTGTAACTTTGAGTGAATGAATGAATATGTGTGGGAGCTGAGCAGAGGCTGAATTGAACTTTTTCTCCAGCAGACCAGGAGTCATTCTACCAAAAGATTCCTCTTAAAAGTGCATTGATTTGATCTGTCCACACCCTAAACTCGAATCCCTTTAAAAAAAAAAAAAAAAAAAAAGTCAGGCATGATTTTTGAAAGGCAGCAAAATCAAAATCAAAGTATGTTCACATTAAGTGGAGACAGTTGTCTAATAGCTGAGAAATGAAAACAGCTGTGAAATCGATGTGATTTTTTTTTTAAAGACTATGATACACTTAAGTAAATTGTTCTAAAACCGTGGGAGGGAAATGAAACCTCAAAATTTGGGGGGCCCGGTTTTCATCACATTTGTTTTTTCTCCCATTGGAGAAACTGTAATCATTACTTCAGTTTGTGCTGGAAAGTTTTTCCTTGTGAAGAGCTGGAGAACCGCTAGAAAACAGAACAATAAAGCTATGGAGACCCTCATGCAAATAGATCACACCTTTGAATCAGGACTTCTTCAAATGCTGGGAAATGAGAAACCCAAAAGTATTTTCTTGCATCATATGTGAAAAAGTTACAAAGTAAACTCAACTTTTTTTCTCAGCTCCTGTCTCACATACGAATATGAATTCATGGGTTGAATTAGAAGAACAGGAAATATACTTTTTAGCTTTGAAAACATGTGATAAAACGCCTCAATACTTTATTTGGAACAACATTAAATGGAAATGACTATATCATCTGCTTAGTCACTGAGTTTAAGAACTGATGAATAACTATAAGTAAAGAGTAGTGATAAATGGCAGGCATTGCTCTTGTGAATTACCGTCATGACTCATTTTACATCTGATGTTCTTGACATCCTTACTAACGACTTGGAGAAGGAAATATAATGACACACTAATAAAAGCTGCTTGTGATTTCTAGTTAGGAGTTGTTGCAAATCAATTCAGGTACTATGGAAAGAAATCAGTAACGTGGAGAGGTAGGCCATCCTTTCTGGTTATGTTAGTGTATGTTGTTTTCTTAAAACTTTATTTTTTTCTCATTATAAAAGTAACAGTTGGTTTGTAGAAACACTGGAAAGTATAGCAATATTTAAAAAAAAGTAAAAAGCGCTCTCATTTAATCATCCTGAGGCAAACACTGTTGACTTTTTTTTTTTTTTTTTTTGGTATTTACTTTCAGACTTTTTGCCATACATTTTTAACTGGTTGAGATCTTACCACACACACATGATGTTTTTTCACACACATACTTGTGCATCTTTTCCACTTAGCATTATATAAAATTTCCCATATCATTACCGACTAAGTAAAACATCTCTTTGAAAAGCTGTGGAATATCTTAGTTGTAAGGCTCTAGGTACCCTGAGGATGTGGGAGAACTGGAATGTGGTGGTTGCATGGACTCAGCATTATGTTTAAATCCATATTATGTTATATTCTGTTATAGCTGAAAACATAGCATCGTCTCGAAAACGTAAGAAAATAATGTAGTAAAGCAGTTTTGGCCTGTGGGCTGTGTCGTGGTGGACATTCGACAAAGATTTGCCAGACTTGCTATCCTACCTACAGGGTCTGAACAGAAACCCGGTGTCTTATCCTCACTGATATTGAATGAAGCCTTTAAGAGCAGCCTTTGGCAAGAGGCTTGCCCGCAGGTAGAGGACTGTGAATTGAGCTTTTCACGTCGAAGTGTCTGTCAGTAATTTCTACTGGTGGCTTTAGAAATCTGTACCACATGAGTTTATGGTCTCATTTGGCCCATCTTCCTTAACTGCCTTGGGAGGAGTATCTGTTTGGCCTAACGATTTAGGATTTCTTCATCCCTTATTGAATGGACGCCAAGCTTTGTAAAAGATGGCCCGGAGTGATTTTCTATGGTGGTGTGTTTACTCCTGAGGCTCAAAATTCTCAATAAAAGGCTTTCTGTTCTCTGACAACAGGCCATTTTTCCCAGACACACGCCTTGTTTTTCCATCGTTAACAGTAGATAACAGTTTGGATGTAGCCAGAAGCAGTTGGCACGGGCCCATATTTGAGGGGCTTCTGGAACACTCTTCCGGCCACTCACTGTAGGGCACCACCTTAACTGAAGCTTTATTGACCTGCAAGCTCTGTGGGTTGTCGGCTCTGGCCTTAGTTGTTTCTCCGAGGTTCTTTGTTCTGTCTACATTTCCTCCCAGGCAGTGACTCTATGCTGATTGCTGTTGCTTTTCTTCCTTGCTCATTTTTCAGAATTATCGCTTTGCTCCAAGCTTGTCTCTGCTGGGTGACTGTCTTGTAAAAGTTGCTTCATGCTCTTCATTCCCCAAGCAAAGGAATGGGGCAGTTTAACCTGCTGTTTCAAAAAGCTGCTGTAATCGAAACAGTCATTCTTTGTAACTAGATTCATAAAGAAGCATTATGATGATTGATTTTTTATTCAGTAAAATTCAGTAACAGCAATAATGGCTAAGTACTTTATATGCATTTTTTCCATTTAATCCTCCTTGAAAATCAGTAAGGTACACATTATCATCTCCATCTCAGACAGGGGACAGAGATACAGAGAAGTTAAGTGACTTGCCCAAGATCTCATGGTGCTAAGTCTTTGCTCTTTGAGAGGAACCCTAGTTAATACGAATTTGCTCCTGTTGCCACATGCTATCACGAAGGGAGGGGGCAGCTTTTTTTTTCCTTTTTTTTATTAATATTTTTTATTTATTTCTAGGAGAGAGAGAGTGAGAGACAGCATGAGCAGGGGAGGGTCAGAGAGAGAGAGAAGGGAGACACAGACCCCGAAATAGGCTCCAGGCTCTGAGCTGGCTGTCAGCACAGAGGCCAGCGCGGGGCTCGAACCCACAAACCGCGAGATCATGACCCAAGCGGAAGTCGGACCCCCAACCAACTAAGCCACCCAGGCGCCCCGGGAGGGGGCAGCTTTATTTGTTCCGTTTCTCTATCCCTAGCACCTAGAAAACCCATCGCACCCAGAAGTTTCTCCACAGATCTAAATATTTTTGATGAATGTTGAATTTATTGTTGACTGGAGGAAACAATGCATATTTATTTATTTATTTATTTATTTAAATGTTTTATTTATTTCTGAGAGAGAGAGAGACAACATGAGCAGGGGAGGGTCAGAGAAAGAGGGAGACACAGAATCCGAAGGAGGCTCCAGGCTCTGAGCTAGCTGTCAGCACAGAGCCCGACGCGGGGCTCGAACCCACGAACCGGGAGATCCTGACCCGAGCCGAAGTCGGATGCTTAACCGACTGAGCCATCCAGGTGCCCCAGAAACTATGAATATTTAGTACCTCCAGTATGCAAGATACACCAAAGGATACAGAGATGACCAAGACACAGTTCTTGCCCTGCCATATGTTCTAGTCAGTTAAACAGATACCTATGTAAGTAGCCGTAAATCCAAAGCAGAGAGGGTAGTGAGTGTTGTTCAGGAGATGCAAAGCAACCACAGGAGGAACATGGAGGGGGTGAAAGAGTTTCAGTGGTTGACATGTAGGATGTTTTCATGGACGGCACAGATTTGGTGTTCACTCCTCATTGATGAATGAATATGTCATAGTAACTAATAACTAGAATGCCCTGAGATGAATTCAATCAATCTCTCTTTGAGGATCTTCATTGTTGAAGCACTTCAGGGCCCCCTTTCTAAGTATTTCACGCTCTGTCCGGAAGATGTAACCAGTGTGTACCTGACCTCTGGGTATATTTAGGAAATTCCTGTTTTGATTAAGTATGTGATGTGAACTTGTCCTTTGTAATGAAAGAAAATGTAAAGAGAGCATCATTGAGTCTTTAAGTTTGGATGCAGTTTTCTCTTCCCTTCTTGTGTAAAATTGGGGAGACCAGACGATTAAAATTTTTTTTAATGTTTTATTTATTTTTGAGAGAGAGAGAGAGAGACAGCGTGAGCAGGGGAGGGTCAGAGAAAGAGGGAGACATAGAATCTGAAACAGGCTCCAGGCTCTGAGCTAGCTGTCAGCACAGAGCCCAACGCGGGGCTCGAACCCACCAACCACGAGATCATGACCTGAGCCAAAGTCAGACGCTCAACTGGCTGAGCCACCCAGGCGCCCCGAGACCAGACAATTTTAAAAAAAGGAGTAAGTGTTGTCCTTTGGGCAGTGGAAGTGAAGAATAATTCCTGCAGCAGTAAAGTCAGAACCGTGTAGCAGGAGCCAGATTGAGAAGCCGTCTTGATGGAAGTGGTAGGTTGGCTCTGATAGAGGCAGGAGTGTTCTCTGTAAGGCTGAAATGCGCTTCCTTCTCCTTTCTGTCTCGATGAATCGGACTACTCTAGGTGCCTCCTATGAGTACTCGCATAGTATCTGTCCTTCTGTGATGGGCTTATTTCACTTAGTGTAATGTTTTCAAGGTTCATCCACGTTGTTCTGTGTTTCAGGATTCCCTTTTTTAAGGCTGACTGATCCTCCATTGTATGCCCTAGCCTTGTAAACAAATAGCAGCTTTACTTGAAAACAAGACAGTAAAACATTGCTCCAAATATTACCTCCTCTGTGATTGAAACAATTTCATTTCCCTTCCTTACTCTGAAGGACAGAGAGGCTTCTCTGGAAATTTCTTTTGGGGAAAGAAATTTCCCACTTTTGTCTCTAGCTTAAGACATTTTGGGAGGGGCGCCTGGGTGGCTCAGTCAGTTAAGCGTCCGACTTCGGCTCAGGTCATGATCTCATGATTCGTGGGTTCGAGCCCCGCATCAGGCTCTGTGCTGACAGCTAGCTCAGAGCCTGGAGCCTGCTTCAGGTTCTGTGTCTCCCTCTCTCTCTGACCCTTCCCTGCTCACACTGTCTCCCTCTCTCTCAGAAATAAATTTTTAAAAAATTTTTAAAAAAGACATTTTGGGAGACCTCGTTGACTCAGCTATTTACTTTACATTTGTCAGATTAGAAAGATGCTTTTTTTGTTTGTGTCAAGAACTTCTTATATATCTCTGTTGTAAAAAAAATTGTTTTCATTTTCATTTTCATTTGGTAGATTGATTGGCGTTTTAACCATAAGCTAACTGTTCACAAGTATCACCGGCCTACTTCTTTTTTACAAAATGTCACCACGCCAGCCTCAGAGCACTGAGAACATGTTCACTGTGGTTCTTCACATTAGGATAGATTCTCCGAAATGCTTCCCTGTGTCTCCACATCAGCCTGTTTGCCCCTTGTAATCAGGATCTGACCTTAATAATGTTCTTGGCACGTCACTGACCCTCTGTACCTACGTAGAATGCATACATGTAGATTCAACGATGTAACGGAGTTTGGGTTTGGTCCATGTATATGCAAACCAGTTTACAATCGCCTATTTCTCCCCATGGTGACCATGAAGTATAGAGAGGTAGGTGGTCTAAATACTTCTCGAACCTCTCTTTTACACTCTTAGCTTCACTGCCTCAGTTGGATCACTCTGTCATCCCCTTCTTTCCCTCCTTGACTTTTGCACGTCTGTCCTTTCTTCTTCATTCCTCCCAGTGCCGCTGGATGATTGGTCTTAAAGTCACTAAGTGATCCCACCACACCTCTGCTTACTACCGGCCACCTTTAAGATAATGCACGAACTTAACATTGGCCGCATCTTACCTTGCCGGCCACCTGACCCAAGAAGCTCTCCCTTCCTCCACTCATGACTGCACTGCCCCCTTCCCTACACACATTCTCACCTGCGCTCCTGCTTTTCTTCAGCTAGAATACCCTTTCCGTCATTCCCTACCTGGCAAGTTTCTGCTCACTCTTCACGATTTGCCTCAAGCTTCATCACTGCTGTGAGTCTTATTCCCCAATGTGTAACTATTTAATGGCTCGTCTTTTCTATACACCTTTATTGTAGTGTTTATCCCTTTGTACTATGATGCTCTGTTAATGAATCTGTCTCTGCTGTTAAATTTTGAACTCAGTGAAGGTCCAGGACTCTGCCCATCTCGTCTTTGTTAACCTAGCCTACGGCATAGATCATGGCTCATGGTAGTTCTGGAAAAGAATGAATGCATGCATGCATGCATGCATGGAAGAAGGAAGGAAGGGGAAGATGGGAGGGCAGGAGAGAGGGAGGGAGAGGGGCAGGCCAACCTTTTATACTTCTGAAGTATAAAGGAAAATGAGTGAGTGTGCTTTTGCCCTCAAGTATGCCATAAAACTGCCGTGATCTACTACGGGCTGCATGTCAGTAGACACATTACTGAAACCTTCTTCATTTAGCCAGTTGGACTTCCCTTGAACCTTGAAAGTGAGATGGGATTCAAATACACTGGGGAGGAGGTGCCATCCCCGGTAAAGGAAATAGCCTCGACTATGTTGTGATTGAATAAATCAAAATATTTTAAATCCGGAAAGCATCTTTGTATGTTAATTGAATCCATACAGCTTCTTTATAGGAAAATTAGGACTCAGTCCACAAAAGTACAGCAAGTTTCATGTTAAAGCCCTGGGTGAACAAAACTCAGACCAGCCCCATGGTATTTACTCCTGCCGTAACTCCTTAAATTCTTCAGATGCATCTAAAAAGAGAGCATTGTTAATCAAAAGATAAAAGTAATCCTCTAACAGAAAGAAGGTTTACATTTTCCTTTTATCTGTCATAGCAGCGGAAAATAGTCTTTTAGAGTATAATGGCAAATTGTATTTTGTCAAAGTGCTATATGAAATGGAAATTTACTTTGGCTTGTTCATCCTCTGTGAATAAGATGATCCTACAACAAAATAGGATGCAGGCCTCTCTCTTGGGCACAGTGGAGGTAAAATATAAGCAGTATTTTCATATATTGTCAGATGTTTGGAGAGCTGCCTTCTGTGGTTTCAGTGTTGTCTGAATGTACATTCTCCACCTCATTGAGCACTTAAGTAGGTTTTGATTCGTTCTTCAACACTGCATTTCCCCAGCACGAGTAGAAGCCCCTACTAAACATTCAATAAGTTATTTTGTTTTGACACAGAGAAAATCCTACCTGTGAATGTGTTCTATGGATCTTTCTAGTTTTTTAGGGCATCGTCTCTAGAGCTATTCAGAATGCAAACAAATGACCCAAATGATCAAATCTTGGCAGAAGATAAAGTGCATGATAAATGATAGAATTGGCTCGAGTTCTCAGATACATCTTCCTACTGATACACACAAATGCACACATGTGTCTCAGAGAGAGAGAGAGAGAAATATCTTAACATAAAACAGACCCCATGTATACATCTTCAGTAGAATGATAGATACTAAAGTTTTTACTGGACACATTGAAAGAGTAAAGCCTGGAAGGCCGAATGGAGGCATCTAAGATGGGCTTCTGTGTTTTATATTCAGAAAAAGTTTGCAATTAGTCTTAAGAGCACGAGGGGAAGATACCAGCCACTGAGAGATATGGCAAGTTGCAGCAACTGGAAGTAAATTTCTTCAGGGCTTTGGGAATTTCTGTGAACAGCCACGAAGAAGCAGTATATATTCGGAGTGTTTTAAGTAGATAGTAAGGGGTGATAGTGGAGGATGACTAAAAGATGAGTCTCCTGAGAGATCGGAGGAAGTAGCTTGACTTGGGGAATAGGATCCTTGTCTAGAAAACTAGTGAAACAGTCCCTGTGGTAGTAACAGGGCTCTAGGCTGGGGTCAGAGAAGAAGGGGCAAATCTGAAAACAGAGCTTTGATGGGGGGCTTGACATGAGAGGATGCAGGACGGGGTAGTCAAGGGTGGGCTCCAAGTCGTGAGTCTAGGAAACAAAGAGGATGAGCCGGGAGACTTAAGGAAACAGAGGCAGTGACGTTCATCCACCTCTTCCGTACGCTTTTCATTCTTGTGATGGACTAATAGGTAGCACAAGAAGTATTGGTTAAGTTTGGAAGACACTTAGATAATGTTAAGGCTAAACAGTAACTACAGGACTTCTCAGAGCTTTTAATTTGCTATTATTCAAGGATTAGATCAAGTGTTTTATGTTCCCCGTATTTATCAGATTGTGGGACTCTGTCTTTTGGCACTTGACTAGTTGGTATAACATCTTGGGACCGTACTTTGGAAAACTATTTCAGAACAAGAGAATGGTGTGTGTCTGTGTGTATGCGTGCGTACGTGTACGTACATATACCTGGATGATAACGAACCCTCCAAATGAGGGTCTTTTGATCATAATAGATAGGAGCTTGAGGGAATGCGAGGGAACAGGTTAGGATGAACAGTTGAAAGTCATAGGCACAGAGCTGTCTATGAGAACATGACTGAGATTAGATTCTTCTTTATGGTGACCAGTAATTAATAGGAGGTTGGAGGTGTTCGCATGGGAACAAGAGAGTAAGCCAGGGGCGACAGAGGCCTAGGAAATAATCCTGGAAAATATGCTGTCACCAGAGATTATGCTGGAAAGAGCTGATCCATGACAGTGACAAACAGTGGGCCTCCTAGCCTGGTTTGTCAAGAAGGAACTCTCCCCTTAGTCACCAGTTGTCTTGGGGAGGATGCTCATGCCAGGGCAGAGGGTAGGTCCCTGGCATCCTCAAACTCCCTGCTCCATTCAACACTTACTAACCCTTCCCTTTGTAGAGATAGGAGAATAATTTACATCTAGGCCCTGCTCTCAAGGAGGCCACTATTTCTGAAGAGAAAAGAGGAGAAAAGCAGTTAAACTTCTAAGTGTAATACAGCTAACAAATGCTTCTAAAGGAGCTGTGGATCTGATGAGGTCTTTGACCATGATTGGGCAATGCGGTTTAACGTAACTTGAACTCTTGCTAATTTTTCAAGACAACTGGGGAAATAAACATTATATGAGTAACTTTAAGTCTTAAGCCCAATTTTACACTCAGAAGATTACTTAAAAAGTTCTTTTCTAATAGCAGCGTTTAAAACTAGACTGAATCATGCCTCTTGGGAGATGTCAGAAATGACATAGTGGTTTCTGAGGTGTTTTAAAGGTGACCTCTTACCCTAGAATGCAGCTAACACACACATTTTTTTCTTTTACTGTACCATGCATTTTATCTTTCTAATTTTGAGTTGTATTTTACTCTGGCATATGTCCTGTTGATATCAAATGGTTTAGCTTGAGCCAACCAAAGGCGGGCAAATTGACAGTTGCTAATGTAACTTTCCCAGCGAGTAGAAAAGGCTTCCATTAGAAGCTCACAGACGCCCATTGTAAGGACGCTCCTTTGTGCTTGTTCTCTTCTGGCTCTGACATGAGCTGGCTCACAGGGCTTAGCCTCTGCTCCTACCGCTCCCTGCTGAGCACCAAGAAGACTTTTCTTAACACCATCAATCATAGGTGTTTATGAAAGGAGTGTGTAAAAATAAATAGTAAAAGTTGAGTTCTAATAGTTTGTGTATCTTTCTGAGTTATGATGGTAAACGAAAGCTAAAAGGTTGTGGATAGGGTTGTGTATAGATACTGTTTGGTCTTTTCTCCTATCACTATCTCCCATAGCCCGCATCTCTCCATATCCTGTATATGAATCACATTTGGGATAACCATGCCAAATGACTGGACACTCCTCAACCCACCACTCTGGAGACTCCAGTGAATTGCTGTTTCGGTGTTTGCGATAATGGGAGACATCCTCCTGGCTTTTCATCTGCTTCTCTGCCTCACATTACGCAGGCACTTAATAAATCTGTACTGAGCATATAGGGAAGGAGTAGTGTTAGACACGAGTGTAGTAAAAGGAATGTCTTGAAAGAGCCACCTTTTATCTTGTATTTTACCAGCTGTTTGAAAAGTCATCTCTTGTGCTTGGGTTTATGTGAACACTTGAGTCATGTCTATGTATAGCTTCTCAGAAGATCACCCTCTTCTGGAAGAGGTATCCGAAAGCCTGGTCTACCAACAGAGAGGCTTCACTGACTGCTAGAATACAGGGCTCGCTCGCTCTCTCTCTCTCTCTCTCTCTCTCTCTCTCTCTCTCCCTCCCCTACCCACTGAACCTGGTTGCCTTCGTGATTAAGAGTTATGTGTGGTATTTTGAGAGGAGACTCTGAGAGGTGGGACTTAAACTTCCTTCTCCTTAGCATTGTCCTGTAATTAGAAAATTTTATACATTCAAAGGAGTTTGCATCTGAATTAGAATGAAGTCACAGGAGTGACTTGATTTGAGCAGGACCCTGGTCTCAGGCTCCAGCAGTCACAAAGAGAAACAGATATATTAGTCATTAGGGAACTGGATTCTACTGGGCTCAAATCCAGTGATTGTCTTTCCTACAAGCATTAGTTTCTTCATTTTGGCACAGAAAAGGGGAAAAAAATTACTTGCTCCAGTAACTTAAATCATATGGGGGTTATGTTTCTTAATGCTGTATTACCAGATCTTGTAGAGCTAAGAGTATATATGATGCTCCTACTATACACAAAATTGCCCAGAAACTTTATGTAGTACTTTTGTTAAGAAGGCTAGTAGCAGAATGACTTCTGGTCTTAAATATTCAAAAGAATACTTTTTAAAATTATTTTAAAAGTCATTTTTTAAACGGAGATTAGGATGCGGCAGGAAAAACAAAAGTTGATGGCAGCCTGATGATTACTGTTTGTTGAGGTAGATCAATAGCAATCATAGATCAATATCAGTAGCAATCAATAATTGTCAATTTGTGGAGCTTTCAGCTCTATACAGTCATCCATATGTATATGTATTCCCAGTCCAAGCAGTGGCTTCTGAGTTGGGGGACAAGCAGAGCAGAGTAGCATAGATGGGGTACTAAGAAGTCTTTAGACCACAGCACAGAGAAGAGGAAGTGCTCAGGTGAGCTGTGAAACAGAGCTAGCGAGTGTTCCTTTACAAGGCAGATGGGGAAATGGGCCTGTTTGCACATCTCTGAGGAGCGAAAGAGCTGTGTCCTGAGCTAGAGTCAACACAGCCCCTAAGTGCATGGCCAGTGCTTGTCCTGGATAAGCCATCTTCTTAGGGCACCAGAAGGGGAAGATCTTGGAACCTTGTCGAGGAAGCAGTGAATGGAGCTGCTGAATCCTCTTTCACAGCTGCTATAAGCTTTATATCCTTTGTCACTGCCTTAAAGTGGATGAGAGATGTCTGGATGTGATTTCCTGATTTTTCTGTCTTCTTGGGCCTGGCCTTCAATTATATATGACCTCTGTGTGTACTGGAGCTAGACATTGCCCTTTAAAGTTTTTTTTTTTTTTTTTTTTAATGTTTATTTTGAAGTGAGGAGGAGCAGAGAGAAAGGGAGAGAGAGAATCCTAAGCAGGTTCCACACCAGTGTGCAGCCCAATACAGGACTCCATCTCAGGGCTATGAGATCATGACCTGAGCTGAAATCAAGAGTTGGACACTTAACCAACTGAGCCACCCAGGTGCCCCTAGGCATTGCCCTTTGAGAGTTGGGGTTCTGTTCACTTTTAGCCCACTGGACCAAAGATGTTTTCAGAGGTGTAGAGGAAGCTGAAAGCCTGGTGGGAAAGCAGTAATTCATTACCCCTTGTCTTTGTTCTTGTATTTAGAGGAAGGGCAGAGGACAGAGGTTCTCAAGTGCGGTGTTTAGAAAGGCATAGGGCATTTGGGGTGGATGCATTGATGGAGGAGCGCTGCAGGCTATTAGTGGGCAGGAGCAAAGGTCACCTAGTGTCCTTTAGTGCGAGACAGTCTCCTACAATGAAGAGATGTCCCACCCAACATGCCCGTAGAGGGAAACACTGTGAAGGAGCTGCAGGACTCGATTCTCCCTGGAGGTTAGTACAGTCATGCAGATCTGCCCACTTGACCTTCATGGTTGTCTGAGGCTAGGTATGGTCTTCCAGGGCTAAGTGTGGTCCTTTGTTGTTGGTGCAAAACCATCTTTCCATCCACTCATCCATTTCTCTCATCCATCCTTTCAGGGCTTCTTTGGTGAAGACTCTCATGGGCATCTAAGCTCCCCATTCTTTCCCCTCAGTGACATCGTTAACACTGTGGGCTCTCCTAAACTCCCATTCCTGCCTGTACTGACTGATTTAGTAGGAATGACAAATTGTTATGCCAGCTGAGAATAGAGAAGGTAGAAGGCAACAAAGCCTTCTGGAAGGAGAGAGAAGAGGAAAACGAGTGGAAAAAAAAAAATGGTTTCTGATGTATACAGATAGGAGAATAGGCACCTGAGTGGTTAATCCAAGAAAGGTATTTGGCTAGTGCTAATGGAATTCCTCCTCCATCTAGGTCAGTGCTTCTGAATCTTGAGTGTGCATCAGCGTCCCCTGGAGGGTGTGTTCAGACAGAGACTGCCAGGCACCAACCCAGAGTTTCTGATTGAGAAAGCCTAGGGTGGGGCCCGGGAATTTGCTTTACTCACAAGTTTCCAGTGATACCAGTGCCACTCGCCTGGGAACCATACTTCACTAGGTCCTAGGGGAGAGAGCAACACCTGAACACCTCCCATCTCTGGGACGCCTGGGAGACCAGGCTGAGAGGGGAGCTACTTGCCTTACTCTTGCCCTTCAGTCATGGCCCAAGAAGAAGGAAGGAGGAGTTAAGCCCAGCTTCGTCCCTGGAAGGTGAGTGCATCATCAGCCTCACCATCACCCCTGATGCTCGGATCCATCCAGAGGCCCGCGTGCCGTATTTCCTGAAATAGTGAGAAAGAAGAAAGGAGGGAGCTCTGCTTTCCCATGTCTTTCTGTAGAGAAGTAAGCGTATTTAACTGGTGGCTCTTCTTGATGCCTGTTTGCTTGCACTGTCCTGTAACCCAGGGCATCCAGGGCCATGGGCAGCACTTCCTTTGTTACTAAATAAGGGCGAGTTGTCCGAGCAGGCAACCTGTGAAGGTCTCCCTAAAGGAAGGCACCTGGTTTAAAGCCCAAACCATTGGCAGCTTCATTTTTTTCCCAGAAAGTAACCCAAGTCAGGATTGAGCATAGTGTTTCCTTCTGCATCTTCCTGATTTCCTTGCTCCACTGTCAGTGAAAAGTGATATATTAGTGGTTTTTCTTTTCTTCTTCCTAATGAATTAATGATGGTTATACTTCAGTCTGGTCCAAAAGGGAAAAAACAGAGATTGACGGGCACGCTGTTGGAAGTGTGAACAGGAATGCAAATGGCACTTTGAAAAGTGTCTACTTGTACTGTCAATTCCTGATTTTTCACGATAATTCTAAGAACAGTTTTTCATCAAATTTGACCTTACAGCCGAATAACAACACACTTGATTCCTCCTCGATGTTTCCTTGGAGTCACAAAATATTATTAGTTTGAGTACTTAGCAGCAGCAGAGGGGCGGCATAATATTTTGGATTTCATTTTTTACCCAATTTAGAAAGCCCTGTGGCACTAAATAAAAATGTCACCGTGTAAAATGTAAAAGCTTTCTGTCACAAATGTTTTTAAAAATTCATGAAGGGCTGAGGATTTGATTTATCTTATCCTCTTTCCATGATTTATTCATATTTAATGTTAGTTTCAACATTTGAAGCATCGAGAACTTTTTCAAATTAAAAACTGTGGTGAATCAGTCTTATTTGAAGGAGCATTCCACTATGCCAGTTCATTCCTGTTCATGTGTTCAAGGTGCAGATACATTTGGCTTTCCCAGTGGCTGGAATTCTCACTAGGGAAAGCCTTCATTGTTGGGGAGGTTGATTTGCCCAGCTACTTGATTTTGACAGCCGTTTCCCTGGTATCAATAGACCGTTTCCTCGGGCGTTAATCATGATCACACAAATGCGGTGGCAAAGGAGAAGAGTGGGAAGGGACCTCGCCTTTGGAACGAGCATTTTGTTTGCTGTCTGGTTTTTCGTTTTGGTACTTTGAGCCTCTGAGTCACCTGTGTTTTCAGAAACATCTTTAGTCAGACACAATATCAGTTTTTTCTCTGGATGGTTTATAAATAACGAATGATAATAGAATTAGCTTTGAACGAAGGGAAGAAAATGAACTCCAAACAGGCTCATCATTTTTTTTTTTTACGAGTAAATAAACACCTAGGTTCTGTGGCACAGGCCTTTCTCAAAGCCCTGGAAGGTTAAAAGGCTAGTGGGAAGTGCGAAGCCCCCCTCATTCCGCTTTTAGTGCAGGTGGACCTGTGCTAGACGATGTGGCCATGTTTACTCCCGCCCCGCGAGGCACAGTGGATTTTCCATGGCTGGGACGTGCAGGAAGGCGCGGTTGCTCTGGACACTCTTGCTTCGGCCTGTCCTTCCATCTGCCCGTCCATTTGTCCTTCTGGCCCTCCCTCCTTTTATGCTTTCTGTCCTGCTGTCTTTTTATCCTTCTTGCTATCATTCTTCTACTCTGCACACACTTTTGAGCACCTCCTCTGGGCCCAGCGCTGTGCCTCCCCGGATGTAGTCAGCTTCTCATAAAGTGAGGGGAAGGGTACCTGTCTATTCTGCTGAAAATCATCAGCCTTTTAGTAAGAACATCAAGGAAGAGCGGGAATAGAAGGTGCTGAGCGCCTACAAGGATAAAACCCTTTCTCCCTGCTTCTCTCATGTGTTTGTTATCGAGGCTCCGACCTGTCAAAGCATGGCAGCCACTCCGCGGAGCAGCGACACCTCAAGTGTGTGGTTTTTAGAAGCAGTTGTGAACATTTTGTCATCATGAACTTGATTTTATTTCTTTGCTTACTGGAGAGAATCATCTAGTTAAGTAAAATGATCTCTTTCCTCCTCAGACTATTGGAAAGAAGTTACCTCCGACTACGGCAACTCCAGACTCGTCAAAACCAGAAATGGACGGCAGGACAAAGAGTGAGTTTCCCTATTTTATCCGTTTTACCTTTGGAAGCAGTTAAGAGCTTTCCAGTCATTGACATGCTTTTGAAAAACGCTCACAGAATCCTAATGGCTATTTAGCTTTTTAAATTAAGTCTTTTATTTTAATTTTAAATTTCAGTATGGTTAACATACAGTGTGATGTTAGTTTCAAGCGTACAATGTAACGATTCAACAATTCTATACGTTACTCAGTGCTCATCATGATACGTGTACTCTTTAATCCCCTTCACCTTAATGACTTTTTAAAATACATCATCAGGAAAACTATACCCGAATGTGTTCCCCTGGGTCCTACCAGTGGGTGGGCACAAGTTAGATTCAGCGTTCTTGGGGCTTTTCTCCTTAATGGGACGTGGTTCTTTGCTGCCAGCTGTTTCAGACCTGGGGCTTATCCATATGTACCCCATCACTTTGCCTCATTCAGGAGGCAGAAAGGGTCTAGAGAATGGCGAATCATGCAGTTGAGGGATTCATAGGCCTTTAAGGTAGGGAGGCCCTGTCTTCTGGCCTGAGCACTCAGCCAGCACTGCCAGCCCTTGCCTGCTTGCCGGCGCCCTCAGCGCATCTCGACTGGAATCTCTCTCCACACAGCTTTCTCTCTTCCATTGAGCCAGATTTGCTCTTCCTGTAGTTTTTACCCACGAACTTAGTCTCTGGGTCTACAGTGATACTAGCCCACTTTTCTCCTAACAGCCTTTCAGTATTTAAGGATGGTTGTCTCTCCCCAAAGCCTTCCCAGAGGTCAGTGTTCCCTTTTCTAGATGGTTGCCAGATATAATACAGAATGCTTGGTACATCTGCATTTCAGATAAACAAGGAATAACTTTTTGGTTATAAGTATGTCCCTTGTACTATTTGTTGTTTATCTGAAAAGCAAATGTACCTGGGTGTCCTGGTAGTTTTTTGTAGTTCTTAATCTCACTAGCCTCCGATTCCTCTAGCTATCCATTCAGTAACTAGGGCATTCTGGACAGACTCTGGTCAGAAACAGTTGCGTCAATTCCTTCTAGGGATTTTATTATTTTTTTTTCCAGCTTCAGATTTTCTTATGAGGATAATGTGGACAGACAGCTAATCTAGTTTGGAAAGCCAAAGATTGAGAGAACGTACATCACACGTAGGTAATTATGATTAATATAAGAGCAAGGATAGCTTTATCCTTTTAGTTGAAAAAATAATATACCATTCAAAAGCAAATGAGGGATACTGCCTTAGACTTAGGAAGATAAATCAAACGAGAAATGGTGCTTTTGATAAACAAGTCCATGGAAGATACAGATGCAGATCTCTGCTTGAAGTGTAAGGTTCAGATGAGGTCTGCATGCCTTCCCTGTGGTAATGGTGTAGTCCGGCTCCTGATGACAGGCAGAAAGCCCACTTGTCCAGTGCTCTAACGCAGTGGCTTGTGCACTTGAGTGGGCCTTGGAATCACCTGGAGAGCTGGCCCACACCCCCAGGTTGCCGGGCCCCACCTCCAGAATTTCTGAGTCATTAGACCTGGGGTGAGACCTAGAACTTTGCTTTCCTAAGGCATTCCCAGGTGCTGCTGCTGCTCCTGGTTGAGGGCCCACACTTCCAGAACCACTGTTTGGAACTTACCAGTGTTCCCCAGGAGAAACTGGCCCCACATTTATTCATGCAGGTTTTACACTTCTGTGCTAAACCTACCTTTAGGTACTAAAGAATTTCTTTCTTTCTTTCTTTCTTTCTTTCTTTCTTTCTTTCTTTCTTTCTTTCTTTCTTTCTTTCCTTCCTTCCTTCCTTCCTTCCTTCCTTCCTTCCTTCCTTCCTTCCTTCCTTCCTTCCTTCCTTTCTTTCTTTCTTTCTTTCTTTCTTTCTTTCTTTCTTTCTTATATAATTTAGAGAGAGTGAGAGAGCAAGCCGGGGAGAGGGGAACAGAGGGAGAGAGAGAATCTTAAGCAGGCTCCAAGGTCAGTGTAGAGCACGAAGGCAGGGCTCGATCCCACGGCCCTGGGATCACGACCTGAGAGCCAAAATCAAGTCGGATGCTCAGCTAACTGAGACACGCAGGCGCCCCAAGGCACTAAAGAATTTTCAAGAATTGAGCATTTAAACCAGTCTGCAAACATTTCTCTTGTTGGAGAGTAGCCTGTCCTTCCTTCCATTCAACTGCTCATTCTATAGTTACGGCAGTGAACAGACTTCTGAATGATCCCTGTTAGCAGTGTGGCTCGGATGGCCAGCCTGGGGAATAGGCAGGAGAAGGAAAAGGGGAAGATACACCAAGCCTCGAAGGTGATGGGAATGTGGTCCTAGGGCAGGCTATCCCCGTGACGTGAGACAGCCAGTGGTCTTTACCAACCTGACTTGTGTCTGCAGAAGTACTAATCTGGGGAACAGAGGTTTGGATTTAATGGAAAGAGTTTCAACAGAAGTAAAGTCAAAATTCCCTGTAGATTGTTCACCTCTGTCCAGAATAAAAAGGACCTTGGGTGACTTGTGAGTTGCTTCTGGGGGGCTCTGAGCAGCAGGGACCTGAGGATCACTTCTAAGGATGTGGCACATGGGACAGGCTGCAGGGGGTGCTTCAGTGACTGATCCTCAGGTCACCAGAACTAGCCCTCGGATAAGATCCTGTCCCTTATGCTTTCTTTTCGCCCTCTGTAATGTCTGTAGGCAGGAGATTCCAGTCTTTTTGGAAAGATTGGGTGGGCGGGGGTGGGGAGGGTAGCTGTGTTTTAGAGCAGTGCTGGCTAATAGAAATATTGTGTGAGTCACATACATGATTTTACATTTTCTAGCAGGCACACTTTTAAAAAAGAAAAAAACCAAGTGAACTGATCAAATTAAATATTTAAATGTATTTTAGGGGCGCCTGGGTGGCTTAGTCGGTTAAGCGTCCGACTTTCACTTAGGTCAGGATCTCGCGGTTCGTGGGTTCGAGCCCCGCGTCGGGCTCTGTGCTGACTGCCAGCTCAGAGTCTGGAGCCTATTTCAGAGTCTGTATCTCCCTCTCTCTCTGACCCTCCGCTGCTCACGCTGTCTTTCTCTCTCTCTCTCTCTCTCTCTCTCTCTCTCTCCTAGAAATAAACAAAAATATTAAAAAATAAATAAATAAATAAATGTATTTTATTTAACTCAGTATGTCCCCAGTAGTATCTCTTCAACATGTAACCCATATACAATTATCAGATGAGATATTTTATTCTTTATTTATATGAGTCTTCACAATACAGTGTGTATTTTACGTGCACGGCACAGCTCAACTTGGAGCAGCCACGTGTCAGGTGCTCCATAGCCACAGGTGCCTAGTGGCCATGATGTTGGACATGGTTGTTTGAGAGTAATTCTGGGATCTAAGATGGGCTTTCTGAGCCTTGATATTAACACAGATCCGGAAACTCAGCGCCTTCAAGCATGTGGGAGGATCTAGGCTCTAGCCCAAGCCTTGTTCAGTCCTATAAGTATCTATTAATTATGTCCATCCACCTGGCTCTTTGGAAGCATCAGCGTGGGGGGATGGGTTGTTAAAAAAGAGTGGTTTTTTTTTTTCATTTTTTAAAAATGTGTATTCATTTTTGAGAGACAGAGAGAAACAGAGCATGAGCAGAGGAGGGGCAGAGAGAGAGGGAGGCACAGAATCTGAAGCAGGCTCCAGGCTCTGAGCTGTCAGCACAGAGCCCTATGCAGGGCTCGAACCCACAAACTGCAAGATCATGACCTGAGCTGAAGTGAGACGCTCAACCGACTGAGCCACCCAGGCGCCCCAACAAAGAGTGTTTTTAACAGAGGCTGGGTGGTGTGTTTTGGCCCCAAGTCAGCAGCGTGGATTCTAGGACCAGCTCTGTTACTCGCTAGCTGTGTGACCTTGGACAAATACTTTGATTTCTCTGCCTGGCTCTTCATTGTATTGTCTGTGAAGTCCAGGGTTGCTCTAGAGAGAACCCCTGCAGTCTCTCCCAGCATCTTCATCCTCTGATTCAATTCCAAAAGCTTCACGGTTCAGAGTAAAATGTTTCTATGTTCAAAGAACTAAGTAGCCAGAGGGAACAGACAAAAAGAACATGGGGACAATTCAGTGGGAATATAAGATGTCATCGGGTATAGGTGTAAATATGCGTGTAAGTGGGCATCAGGTCACAAGGAGAATTCTCACCGTCACTGAAGGCTTGAAAGAGGATTATTGACAGGCGTTTTTCATGGACCAGAGCAAGAATTTCTGCAGTTAATGTCACCCACCTACTTTCTGGCTTTGACTGTAAAAAGCACATTCTCCCATGATTTCCATGAGGCACCTAAGTCCACTAAAAAGCCCCTCATGTTGAGAACATTTCCCTGCTTTCAAATTTGGATGCGACTCGTGTTCAGGTGGAAGGGCAGAGTACTGACCAACTACCAGAAATGACCCTGAGCTTGGCAGTGGGACGGCCTCCTTCTTTCTGATCAGCAGACAGATCTCTAACAAGAACCGCCCAGCAGTTCAGATGAGAGAAGCCCCTTCCTCCCCTCTCTGTACTTGGCAGGCTAAAATATAAGCTCCCATGATGATTAAGAGTTATGACGACTCAAAGAATGTTCATGTGGATTGGTATTTTCTGGGGGAGAGCGAAACGCAGCTGATCAGGATCTATTTAAACATCTAACATAACCTTCCCTCCCCCAATAAAGCTTTTATGATATTGAAACTCTCCTGAAATGCACGCTGGGGCACAGATTGTCATGAGTTTCCTAACAAGAGGGACACTGTCTAAATATTCATAAATGACATACCCTGAGATTCCTCCAGCTCCCCACATCTGGAATCTCCCTCTTTCTTACTACAGATGCAGATTTGTGGCCTTGGTCGGATAGAAAAAGAACCCAGAGAAATGGGCTATTTAGCATCTTTCTGAACAAAGAATTAAGTCTTAGAGGCTCAGAGGAGCAGTGGAGCAGGAGGGTTAGGGAAAAGAATAATCCTTGACAAAAATGTGGACAAAGGCAGGTCAGGCTTCTGAATGAATGATGACCGTGGGGCAAAGGCTAAACTGGCCCCTGGCCCTGCCTAACCTCCTCCCCTCACTCCATCCCTGGGTGCTTGACCCACCTTCCTGGTCACTTTGTTCATTGACTCACTTCTTAGGAATTATCCCCTGTGATGGTGACACATGGTAGCTTGTGGCTATCGCAGGTCTCTCAAGGCAGGGGCTGTGTCTTCTACTCACGAGCTCCACCATATAGCCCAGAAAAGTGACATGGACTCACTGGGTGCATAAAACGTGGTGGTTGAGCAAACGAAGACTCATTAATGACTTAAAATTGAACAGAGTCTTGTGAAAGCGGCATAGCAGTCATGGGTCCCCTTTCTGATGTTCACAGTCACCAGCTAGAAAGTGACACATTTGATCATGTAAGACCCCTCTCCCCAGCTTACTTTGGGTTTCTGAGGGATTAGCAATGGTTGCCAGTGTTCTGTGGGGTTTGACGGACCCTTCATTCTTTCTAGTCCCTGCTCTAGACCAATCAGCCCAACAGCACCATGACACACCCTTGTCCGACAAAGGTTTATTGGCTCATCGCACTGAGGACGCTTGGTAGGAGAACCCATGCAGCACCATGACACCAAGCAAAAGAAAAGAGAGTAGTAAAAAAAAAAAAAAAAAAAAAAAAGAGTAGTTATCACTTTGGAGGAAGGGGGAATGCAGTGAAATGTAAATAAACCAGTGTTTTCATAGGTTGCAAACAACACAGGGCTGTTAAGGGGTCAGTATCAGGTGTGTACTTCAAGGTGCGCCCAGGTTCTACTTCTTTGGGACCCACCGAGTTAAGACAAGCATGCAGTGAGTGCTGTGTCCAGAACTCTTGACGTGAGGCTCTGCACTTGCGTGGGGAATCGCGGCTGCTTTTCTGTGTCACAGTGACTTTTGTTCCTTCGGTCAAGAGTGGAATGTTTCGTTCTGAGTGACTGATATTAAAAAAAAAAAAAAAAAAAAGCAAAGTTTCTGGTAGTCTGTGCTTTCAGAGGACAAGCTTTGTCAGGGAGTAAGAAAGCAGCAGTACTTGTAGAAGGGGCTGTTAGGGGGCCGTTAGGATCCTTTCCAGCTGCAGCGCATGCTTGGGAGAAATACTGTTTGCCGCTGCCTTTGCAGCTGTCTGTGGAACCCCAGACTGATGAATGGCTCAGCAGATTTTTACTTTCCATGTCTGAGCTAATTTTCGCTTTCTCACATGTTTAAATAGCGGAGAAAGGGGTCGATTCTCTTATGTTGTTTTTTTCCCAGCCTTACCTGGGAGCTCTTTCATGCTACTTTTCCAGGGAAGGCGTTTTTGCTCACTTGTATCCCCAAAACTCATATTTGGGCACGTCTGGTTTGAAACAAGTTTCATACTCCGTGCTTTGGTGCCTCGCACACTCTGTGTGCCTACAGCCTCCAAGTTCAGCGTCTATGGGTTTCATCAAGTGCTTCCAACACAGACCTTGCTGTCCCGATTCGGGGGGTAGGGGTTCTCCCTGTGAGGGTGCCCAGCCTGCCCGTGCTGCCGAAGACCTGGATTTCGAGTACAATCCTCTTGGAGGGTAAAAGCTAACTCCCTTTGTGTTATCCTTGTGCATCTCCTTTCTCCCAAAGACTCTAAGCAGGAGAGAGTGCCATTGGAGGGGTCATGATGTGCTCTGTACTAGGGAACAGAAAGGCTTTGCTTGTCTGATTATTTTCCTTTTTTTTTTTTAATCTTCCTTTTAAAGCAAGAGGTTAAAAAGTGTCATAATTCACATTAGTGAAATAATTTGAAAGTCAGATTCCCAGCAGCATCCAGGACTAGAGGCGGTCATTGTGATCTGGGGTCGCTGTCCTCTTTTTTATGGAGGCCGGCATTGGGCTAGAGTTCACCACATAGTGACATACGCCTTAGGTTTTGTCTGCCCGTCTGAGTTTAAGTGTAGATCAGCATTTTTCCACCTTGGCACTGTCAACATTTGGACCAGGTCGCCCTTTGTTATGAGGCTGGTTCCGTGCCCATAATAGGATGGTTGGCATCTCTAGCCTCCGTTCACTTAGCACCCCTCCCGCTGCGACAGCCACGCATGTCTCAGGGTATTGCCGTGTCCCCTGGGGAGCAAACTGGCCCTGTAAGTGTAGCATTCATTCTGGCCCTCCTCACTGGCCCCAGCTCCTCACACTGACCCAGGACCGGATTTCCCATCTACACCTGTGATTCGGCATGCCCAGCTGCGACACCACCACCATACTGGTCCACCCTCCGGGTCCCCACCATTGTTTTGCTTTTGGCTAGCGTTGAATATTTCCTAATACCCATGGCTGGATCAGTGGATCTCACAGTGTGGTCCCTGGACCAACAGCATCACCTGGGAACTTGTCAGGGATGCAGAGCCCCAGGCCTCGCCCAGCCCTGGAGAATCAGGAACCTCGGGGCTTCTGTTTTCACAAGTCCTCCATCTGGTGCCGATGCCCACTCGTGCGTGAGAACCACTGACGTAGACTCCTCCTCGAGCTTCCCTATTGATGAGAACCACCAGGGTGCCTGTGGATTGCTGGTCCTACCTCAGACCTATTGATGGGGACCCCCAGAGCAGGGCATCTGGGAAGGCATAGGAGGAGCAGGTGCCCCACCTGTCATCAGAAATGGTTGGAGAAAACTACTCTCCACCCCCCCCTCCCGCCCCCCGCCAACTCCTACTCCTCTGATTAAAGTCCTAAAACATTGTACAGAGCCCGGTGCCATTTTACCCCTCGAAGAAGGGAGCCTGAATCTTTCCTTTGCCAAATGAAGCTGACGACATCAGTCTTATCTTTCCCTCCCTGTTGCCTTGTCAAGAGCTCTGTGTTTACATGCCTCATTTCCTCTTCTCAGTGATAAGCTCCTTGAGAACCAGGTACCAGTCTTCCTTAAGTCTCTTTCCCCCAGAATGTGACGGAGTCCATACCCTTATTGTGTTTCCAAAATACAAAAAGCTGGAAGACTAAAAGATTTTATCACTTTGGGGTGACATAAACCTTGTCCTGGACTAACATGCATTTATGTATAGTCTTTATCCTACTTGGGGCGATAAATCATCCATTTGCTGCAGAATTTTAATGTATTTGATCGTTGGGTGCGGCCCCAGACCCCAGCTGAAGATGTTATCTGTTGTGTGGTATGTGTAATAAATCTTTCTAAAAATCTGAAAAATTCTGTCCTCAGGGCTTTTGAATAAGTGATTATGAACCAGTAGTGCCTCAGATAATATTTGTCACTTTAATGAAAGACCCTTAGATTTTGATGTTGGTGAAAGTAGACACCACTCCATACCTTTTGTTCTGGGATCCTAAAGGAAGAGAGTTACATGGGTGACCTGGTACTTTCCACTGCTGTTGGAAGTTCTAGAAGGCTTTCTACCGGACTCTGTGACACAGGGGGTTTTAATCTCCGGGTCCTGAAATGGAGTCCAGAGAATCATCCTGGATTTAATGTTATTTTCTTGGGTGTGTGTGTGTGTGTGTGTGCGCGCGCGCGCGAGCGCGCGCATGCGCGCACTGCTTGCTGATATGTTTATTCTGTTTGTTCTGCTTTTATTTGTTTTTTAAGCTGAGGGCATTTTTTAAGTTGGTTTGGTTTTTATAGGAATAGATTATAAAACCATCCGAAGGGAGTCATGGGCTGTGTGCATGTGAGTTCAATTTCTTAAACAGTCTGTTTTTAATCTTATATTAACTTTTAGAAGTTTAGAGATTGAAATAATGTGGGGTTTCTTTGGTGGGGGAGATGTGAATCATGACTGGACTTCTTGGAGGTTTTAATAGAACAAGTTCCTTAAAATTGGAATGCCAGTCAATAATTACTATAGGGGATCTTGATTTGGTGTCAGAGTCCTCGAACCTTCTGTTCTTGTATGCAACATTTTCTCTGTACCTTTGAATGTGTCTTTTTTTTTCCTATTTCTGGAAAGAGGAAGTCACTGTTTTTTATCAGATTCCTCAAGGACTCTAAGACAAAAAAAGCTTAAGGGGCACCTGTCTGGCTCATTCAGAAGAACAGGCAACTCTTGCTTTCAGGGTTGTGAGATTGGGCCCCACATTGGGTGCAGAGGTTTAAAAATAAATAAATAAACATTTAAAAAAAGATACAAAGCTCAAGAATCAACTTAGGATTTCAGTCTTAGGCTAATTCATTAGTTTTTTTAAAAAATCTTTCCAAAAAATAGAGACAAATTCATCTCAATCAGTGAATAAGTTGTGTCTTTGTTATTTTTTTATGTGCTTGTGTGCATTCATTTCTACTTGATCTTGGACTAATTAAATCCATCTAATTGATGAATAGATGGAAAATGCCTGCCTCCAAAAATTAATTTCATTCCTTTCCTCTTCATCTCTGTCTGCTACTCATTTAAAATCTGTAATCTTCCCATGTCCAAAAACGGATTTGGAATTATATTCTTCTTTTAAGACCGATCGAATGCCTCCTCCTTTGTGACCTCCTCGCTGAGGGTAATCATGCCTTCCTCTGCACCACCCTAGTTGTGTCCTGTCATCATGAGTCTCTGCTTATTCATGCATTTGTGTTTCCTTCTTGTCATCTATTACCCTTGCCTCTCCCCAGGCATTGGTTTGTCACTTCCTTGCGAGGGTGGAATGGGTGGTTGGACTGACTTACATGTCACAGGCCCAAGAACTGACAAGGTCTCTTTCATGGTGGTGCCTCAATCAGTGTTTGAATTAAAGTAGAGAACATCTTCGTTCCCCATATGTGTAAAATTAAACTCATAGTCTCAGAGTTAATCTTTTTTTTTTTTTTTTTGCTTATACATTTATTTTTTAGTATCTTAAGACCATTGGTATATCCAAACTAGCAGCATGTTTTCGTTTTCCAGTACTGCTGAATTAGGGCCCTAATGCCTCAGTAGTAAAAACAAGCCCTTCTTTTCAAATATATCCTCTTAACTTAAAATGTGAGGCTATGGTTGCCATGTTTGATCAGGGATCTTCCGAGCTACCGTGCCCATGACTAGAGCCGTGAAGTGTCAGAGCTGGCTGGAACTCAGATCTAGTCCAGTGTGCTTTTTGGAGCTTCCAGAACTTTACTGAGATTATTTTGGGGACCTGGGTGGGAGATGGGTGAGTCCCACTCTCTAATTTAACCACAGCAGCTTTGGTTTTAGTTGTTTTACATTGGAGTTTTAGAATAAGTTGAAATTTGCTTAAAGTGTTCTGCTGAAATTGACCAGATTCTCCCCCCATCCCTCCTTGGCCAGCCTCTCCTTTTACATCCAAGGACACTGATGTCCAGAGCTACTGCGTGGTCGCCTCAGATTTTATGCTCAGGACAGCCCAGCCAAGATTGAACCTAGTCTTGACTATCCTGACTCTTGGCCCATAACCCTCTCCTCCTATTTAACTGTCTCTCAAAATTTCCTCCACTTTGTAGCTGTCACTACGGGGTAAAAGCAACATTGAGTGGGATCTGTGTCTGGTTGTAGGAATACAAAAAGGGCCAAGCATGATGTCGAAACCTGCTTCATAGCCAGTGGTAGTTGACAGTAGCCCCTGGTACCTGTATCTCCTACTTTTATCTAAATTGGTGCTTTCCAGATAATTCTGTATCCAGTGCCTCATGCACAAAACAGTATACGTGACAGGAATGTTTTACAACTGGGTTAGGTTGGAGCTCCTGGGTGACTCAGTTGTTTGGGCGTCCAACTTTAGCTCAGGGCATGATCTCGCAGTTCGTGAGTTCGAGTCCCACATCGGGCCCTCTGCTGTCCGTCTGCCAGTGCAGGGTCCACTTTAGATCCTCTGTCCCCTTCTCTCTCTGCCCTTCCCCCTCTTTGCTAACTCTCTCTCTCTCTCTCTCAAAATAAATAAAACATTAAAAAATAAAACTGAGTTGTGTTGATTGTCATACAACTGTATACATTTATTAAAACTATTCAAACCATACAATCAAAATGGGTGAATTCTGTGGTATAAAAATTACACGTCATTAAAGATGTTAAAAAAGAAAGGCAGGGGGATACCTGCCCTCCTTAACTAATAGGGAAACTGGGCAGAAAACAAAATGGCCCCATGAAACATTTTAAAGGCATGCTAGTACTTTCTTACAAGTATTTCTTCCTTATGTTCGTTACAAGTCAATTCCATAGTCATTTATTGACCCCCTCCCATGGGCCAGGTCCTGAGGTAGACCGAGAGAAGAGATTGGGAGGTAGTAGGTAACACAGAGACATAGGAAGAGGCTTTTTAAGTGGAGGCAGATGATAGGCAAGTGTTTCAGAGGATGTAACTGGAAGTGTCATCTTTCTTCCACCAAGTTCCTTCATGTCAGGGTGCCTTCTGCTTTGAGTGATAAGTACCTATTCAGCCACAAAGTGGTAAGCAATACAGTTTTATGGAGTCTGGGTAATGAGGGATCCAGACAGGCCCCCTGGAGTTGGCTAATTCGACAGACATCTCAACAGTGTCAAGACTCAGGCTCCCCTCCTCTGTGATTTTCTTGGCTTTCCTCTCATGGTTGAAATATGACTGCAACAGTGCCAAACATTGTACTGTCTTCCAGCAAGGACGAAAGTGTTAAAAGCCAAAAGGCAGAGGCGACTCTTTTCCTCTCCACTCTTTTTTTGAATCGGGGAACAAAATCTAACAGCCTCCCTCCCCCCAGTAGAACTCCTCTCACATCCCACTGGCTAGAAGTAGATCACATGCTCACCCCAGACCAATCACCAACAAAGGGGAATGAGAGTATTATTTGCCTAGACATATCTTACTCATCCCTAAGGCTGTGGGTGTTCCCCATTCCGTAATGTAATACAGCAAGATTATATAAACTGGGAAGGGGATGGGAATGGTGCTATGAACCAATGTCTACACACACTTAATTAACTTTTTTGATCGAAAGGAATAGAAACAGTGCGTGTTTTTTTTTTTTCTTTGTTGACCACTAGTGTCTTGTCTTTTTTGTAAAATATTTCCATGATGTTGATCCAATGAAATATTCTTCCAACTGGGACTCTGCAGGGAAGTTCCTCAATAGTGCTGTGTTTGTTTCAGTGTTGTAAGTTTTGAGGTTGGGTAGTCATATTTCACTAGCACAGTCAGTGGGAAAATTGGCAAAGAGCTGTCATTATCCAATTTAAAGATGCTTAACTTGGCCAATTCAGAATTTGGGAGGTTTGCTATTACTAATTAAAGAGAGATGGAATGTCGGTAACTTTGTGGACCTAGGAATCTTGAGGCAGAGTAATATCGATGGGATTTAGAACTCGTGCCCCTCAACACGGCTTAATGAACAAAACACCTCCGGGGCCCAGAGTACCTAAGCCAGATGGTTTCCAACACTAGGATAGGGGATGTAATTGATAGATTCTGTCCACTGGACATAAAGCAAAACCATTTGCCCAGAAAGTGAGTCCCTCTCTCCCTCCGTCTCTCCTCCCTGTTCTCCCCTCCTCTCCGAACCAACCCCAGACCACAGTGTGTCTATATCACAGATTTTTTATTGCCTTTATTTTATACGTCACTCTCTTTGATTGATAGGACATTAACCATAATAAAACCTCCACATTTTAGTCATATAAATTGTACTAGAGACAATATAATTGATACTTGTGTGTATAGCTTTAGGTTATGATCTGTCTGTACAAACTGGCCTGATCCTTGGAAAATATCTAAGGTCATTCAAAACCATTAGGGTTGTTGACTTTGCTGCAGGATAATAAATGCCTGTCCCAGTAGATACTAATTCTCTTGAATTTTTCTTTCTACCTTCTGTCCTAAGTCATTGAACACCAGCTTTCCAAGTCTTAATTTCCTAACTACCTAACAAATGTTTTTGCTCTCTTCTAAGCTGGTGCTTTTGTGTAAATACAGAAAATTTAACATCAGATAGACTTTCTTTTTTTTTTTTTTTTAAGTTTATTTATTTATGTAATCTCTACCCCCACCGTGGGGCTTGAATCAAGAACCACACGCTCTTCCGACTAAGCCAGCCAGATGCTCCTCATATCAGACAGACTTTCAGAAGCATGTAATTGAGGACATATTTGAACTGATTTTCAGTGGCCTTAGCGTTTTTCTCTCTTTCGTGAGGGCTGGTACATATCCTTGCTGATGAACAGCCACACCTGAATAGGCAGGATGCCATAGAGCGGCAATAAGACGGATTTGAACAAGCTTGCCCCCTTCTGCCACCAACATACACACGTGTATAAGAAACATTTAGTTGGTATTAGTTGGCTGTCTGTGGTCGACACATGTTCACATACAAATATCTGTGTCTGGAGAGGTGCCGTGATGGGGTCTTTCTTGTTGTTCGGAGCACCGTGTCAGCTTTGTTACATACACAGATACCCTGTTTCTCACTTGGTGATCCGTAGACGAAGGCCCTTAGTGGGGCGGAATTTAAGCTCTTTGCTCTTGTAGAGTACGTCTGCTTGTGCACGCACCCAGAGAGTGCAGAAAATGGTATATAAACTCAAGAGCATATAAAATATATACCTGAGACCAAGGAAACCTTTCTGCTTTTCTGCCTGAGAGACACAAACCAGTCAGTGACATTTCATGACATCACATGATTTGTGAGGGGAAAAAAATGAAGAGAACAAATAATCATGAGCCCAAAATGAGCGATCTTAGGTAGTTTCCTGAGGGTGATCCTTTCTTTAGGCAGTTGTTATATCCAGTCTGTTATGTGTGCTTTTCTCTGACGTTTATGTGAGAGACAACATCTTTTCCTAGGCCAGCTCATTAGATAAAGCATTTTAAAGATTGTATTTTTTTTCTTCTTACAGCCAAGGATTACTGTAAAGTAATATTTCCGTATGAGGCACAGAATGACGATGAATTGACAATCAAAGAAGGAGATATAGTCACTCTCATCAATAAGGTAAACAAGTGTTCCCTCCCGCCTTTTAACCTGTGAAGCGCTTTGAGGTGTTGACCGGACAGTACAAGATGTTGTTTTAGCCCTTGAAACACTTGATTTTCATTTTCTTAACTGCATCTTTCCTCTTGATCAGGCTAAGCCCGGTATATCTAGGTGAGTGAATGAACGTGAAAATCGAATAGATTTTGTTTGTCTTAGGGCCAGCTGCAGCTTTGCATGGCCCTGCAGAAAACTCCATTCCAGAAGGCCTAACCCAGAAGGCGGCCTGCGTGGCTAGAGGGCCTGCCCCCCACGGCAGCCCCTGCTGCAAAGCCGTGTCAGGAGGTATCCATAGAGGGGCTTTAGAAAGGCAGGTCATTCCTCTCAGGCAGAAAACGCTTAAAGAATGTTTGCTGTTCAGCTCAAAGGCAGGTAGCATGCCTGAGAGAATTCTGCTTGTCTTGTTTGGGCTAAGAAGGTTGGCTGATTTTATTATCATTACAGGCAGAGCCCTGTAAACATACAGAGAGCTGTAAAATCTGTGTGAATTGATGCAGCTTAACAGGGCCTGAACCGTGTACTACTTATGCTTTCATGCAATGGTACTCACCAAGTAGGTTGTTGAAAGATATATTATTTATTTATTTTATTTATTTATTTTTTTTACAAATAGTTTATTGTCAAATTAGTTTCCACATAACACTCAGTGCTCATCCCCACAAGTGGCCTCCTCCATGCCCATCCTCCCCTCCCCCCACATCCATCAGTCCTCAGTTTTTGTCAGCATTCAAGAGTCTCTCATGGTTTGCCTCTCTCCCTCTCCCCCACCATTTCCGCCCTTCTTCTCCCCCTTGTTCCTCCGTCAAGTTCCTCCTAATCCTCCTATACGTGCAAACATATGGTATTTGTCCTTCTCTGCCTGACTTATTTCGCTCAGCATAACACCCTCAAGGTCCATCCATGTTGCTACACATGGCCAGATTTCATTGTTTCTCATTGCCATGTAGTATTCCATGGTATAGATAAACCACATCTTCTTGATCCATTCATCTGTTGATGGACACTTAGGCTCTTTCCATGTTTTAGCTATTGTGGAGAGTGCTGCTATGAACATTGGGGTACATGTGCTCCTATGCCTCAGCATTTCTGTATCCCTTGGGTAAATTCCTAGCAGTGCTATTGCTGGGTCATAAGGGAGTTCTATTGTTAGTTTCCTGAGGAACCTCCACACTGTTTTCCAGAGGGGCTGTACCAGTTTACATTCCCACCAACAGTGTAGGAGGGGGCCCGTTTCTCCACATCCTCGCCAGCATCTAGAGTTCTCTGATGTGCTCATTTTAGCCACTCTGACTGGCGTGAGGTGGTATCTCAGTGTGGTTTTGATTTGTATTTCCCTGATGAGGAGGGATGCTGAGCATCGTTTCATGTGTCTGTTGGCCATCTGGATGTCCTCTTTGGAGAAGTGTCTGTTCATATCTTCTGCCCATTTCTTCACTGGGTTGTTTGTGTTTCGGGCGTGTAGTTTGATGAGTTCCTTATAGATTCTGGATATTAACCCTTTATCTGATATGTCATTTGCAACTATCTTTTCCCATTCCGTTGGTTGCCTATTAATTTTCTGGGTTGTTTCCTTGGCTGTGCAGAAGCTGAAAGATATATTATTTAAATGATTCCTAGAATATACAGCCTTTGGTCTGAGATGCAAGATTCTTATGATGGTGGAATGCAGCAAAAAGCTGAGCCATCTCTAAGATGTGCTGGGTGGTTTATTCCTGGGTCCAGGTGAGTGATGGGGACGCGTGATGCTCTGGGTGCACACGTGACTTGGGGGTCATCAATGGCTGCCTGTGTTCATGCAGGGCTAGAACGCATTGGCAGGGTGCAGAGCGCAGGGAAAGGTGAGAGAGAGCAGGGGTGAGGGTGGGGGAGATAGGCCCTGAGTCTTGCTCCTGTGGCCATTCCTGAGAGGGAGGGGCTCACAGTGTCGCCAGCCTGCCCTCCCCCACCCCCATGTGTGTCCATAAAGTAATGGATACGATTTACCTTCTGTAGTCCAGGAGGGTCCCCTTTAAGACATGGTTGTAGAAGCTGTGTGTTTTAAGAGCCTAAGCCAAAGATACCAGGGCACTAGTAACCCCAGGGGCTAAGCAGCTCACCAAAGATCAAATTATTGTAGGGAGAGAGTTGGCCTTTTCCATACGACAGTGGTGTGGCAGGCAATGCTGAGAATACTTTTCTGGACGGGCAGACTATTCCCAGCTCCACTGATGGGCCAGGAGCTTGCTCATTGTTGCATCTGTAACCTGCTCTCCCCGCGTTCGTTTCAACGTGTCTCCATCAGTGTTGAACGTGGCAGGGGGGTAGAACACTGCCTTCTTGTTCTTTCTGCCAAGGACGCAGACGCAGTTCTTCTCGTTCCTTACCAGCCTTCCCCTCCTGCTTAAGTGGTGCCTCCTTTGTGCTGCGTCTGCGTGGTGCATTTCCTGTTTTGAACCATACACTGAACCAAATACTTGGAATAAAGAAGTTGTTAAATCGGTGTTAAAGCACGCTACAGACACTTCGCTAAGGAGCACAGATCCATGGTTTTAGTCTAGCCCTTTCCCTGTGACGATAAAGCAACCCATGTGACGTTAAATAACCCATTCTTTGCAATTCCGGGGTGCACGTTACTATTTTTTTTTTTTCCTTTTTCTTGGGAGGGAGCAACCTCTTTTTAACTGAAAGCCAGATGTATCAAGAATATTTAATAAGGTTTGGGGAAAAGAAAAAACTACCATGGATGGTCTCTTATCTCAACACATTTATTTCTACCTCACTAATATACTATATTCCCATCCTTGTCATTTGATTACATATGATGAGGACACATTCATTTTGATGATTTTGTTCCTGCCAGCTCGAGATCCAGTCTGATAAGAAGAATTGGATTTTTCTAAAGCACTTAGTCAGAAAGGGACCCTCTCCCGGTTCTGTGCTCCATCTGCACAGCAGGGAGAAAGGAACGCGCGGGTGCAGAAGGCGGCTTTGAGCAGTGTCCGGGAGCTGTACCGGTTTCCTCGCTTGCGTATCTTCATGCCTGTAAAGCAGTTCAGAAACTGAAGCGGCTTATAGATTTGCTCTTACGCTTGGAAAATGTGACCTTGTTATCCTGGCCATACACTTAGCCCCTTGGCCTGCCTTGTACCCTGCTTCTGCTCCTCGGGCCCAGAGTGCCATGTCATTCTGGCACTTTGTCCCCCTTGGTCGGCCCTGCCCCGACTCCCAAGCCCAGGGATCCTGCCTTCTATGTCCCTGCCACTTCCTGTGTCGGGGGCAGCCAGGCCCAGGCTGGAGCCACCCCTCTCCGGGCTGGCTGAGCAGAGAGCCACACCCCCTCCGTCTCCCAGCACCTTCCACAGCACCTGCTCCGGAGAACCCCGGGGTGGCCAGGGGTGGCTGGGTGCTGGCACCCCGGCCCCCTCTGTTTATCCTGCTGCAATGGTGCCTTGCTCATGTGACCCCTTTGCTCCAATGAAAGTCTTTAGCAACTTTCTTCTCCTTCATTATCAAATCCAGCTCGATTCTCCTTGCACTCATTTGCCCAGCGCTCCGGCCTTAACCTGGCTTTCTGGCCTTGGACCACCTCACCGTTCTACAGTGAGCTCTCTGGAGACGTCCCTGTGCTGCTCCTGCCCCCTCTGTAGCCCGACCCAGACCGTGGTCCTGCCCCCGAGGAGGCCCTCTGCCTACCCACCTAGCTGGTTTTTCAGTAGCTAATAATACAGCCGGTCTGCACGCGCGCTGTGTCCTGTACCTGGGCCCATTTCTAGCTTGTCACTTAAAAATGTCCCCTGTGCACTATCAATTTTGTTTTTATTATCTTTTTCAAATTACTTTTTTTTTTAATGTTTATTTATTTATTTTTGAGAGAGAGAGAGAGAGAGAGGGAGGGAGGGAGGGAGGGAGAGGGCACAAGCAGGAGAGGGGCAGAGACAGATTGAGAGAGAGAGAGAGAGAGAGAAAGAGATTTTGAAGGAGGCTCCAGGCTCCAAGCTGTCAGCACAGAGCCCAGTGTGGGGCTGGAACCCAGACTACGAGATCATGTGTGACCTGAGCCAAAGTTGGACACTTAACTGACTGGGCCAGCCGGGTGCCCCTGTTTTTATTATTTTTTATATGGTCTGTGAAATCAGGTCTCTTGATATCCTGTCCTTGTGTAGATTATTTTTCAATTTTTTTTGGTTTATTTATTTTTGAGACCAAGAGAGACAGAGCACTAGCAGGGGAGGGGCAGAAAGAAAGAGAGACACACAGAATCTGAAACTAGGCTCCGGGCTCTGAGCTTCTAGCACAGAACCCAATGCGGGGCTCGAACCTACGGACCGCGAGATCACGACCTGAGCCAAAGTTGGACATTTAGCCAACTGAGCCACCCAGGCGCTCCTCTTATGCAGAAATTTGACTTTTATTCCCATAAAGTATCTGCCAGCCTTGACCTAGCATTCCATTTGTTTGGAAGCATGTTCAAATGACAAGTGCCATGTAGGTCACCAGCTCTGAGGAACCAGGGTTTGTTGAATCCCAGCAATGCCATTCGGGGCTGTGTGTTTTGGGGCATGTCACTTAACCCCTCTGCACCTCAGTTTCCTCAGCCAGAAAGTGGAGCTCACAGGGCTGCCGTGAGGATTTGCTCAGGTGCTATGTATACAGGAATTGTTGCTTCACCTTGGGCTGCTCTGTCTCAGACCTCGGACATGGGAAAGGAAGGGCATGTGACTGGGCCCAGTTTGCGGCTAGAGCAGGAACGCCTTGATCGGAGCTGGGTAGCAGTGGTGGGAAATCTGCCTGAAAATAGTTCACAATTCACAGTGGGTGAGATTTCAGCAAGAGTTGGAGAAAAAAATATGCCCTAAGTACTTTGCTTGCCGAAAAGTGGGGAAAATGGAATCCGTGTCTGTCAAACCCTGTAGACATTATAGAAAAGTCATAATTTTCCTCTGAGTTAAAGGAGCACCTAGAAATTCATTTAGATGAGTGTGTGCTGTTGGTATCACAAAGAGAAGAGCTTCACTATGATTTGTTCAATGTGTATTTTGATAGGCTTCCGTTTTGTACGTAGGAGTTGAGATGAAAGACCTGAATTGTTGTTCTCTAAATTCAACTGCTTTTGCTGTTAGAGGTTCTCAGTTTACCCCCAATTCCACCAGTGTTTTTCTTTGAGAGTCAGCTAAGGTGGTTTCCCTTTGCCCTCCTTTTCTGTGCTGCGGCGGGAGTCACAGGGCAGGCGTTGCCCTCATTTTTAGCCCGAGGTTGTCATTTCGTGTAGCTTTCTAGAAAATGAGTCAGACACCCTTAGTGGGTGCCTGTAAGCCCTCCATGATTCCTGAAATAATATGCAAAGACCTGAACTATTTGTGTGTATCCCTGGAAACTAGGATGAGATGTGGCAACCCAAATGGTTTGTTTTTTAGTTTATTTATAAAGAATTCTTGTGGATTTAGGAACATTTCCACTTGCACAGAACACACCTGTGTTTAGCTTTTATTTCCAGTCACTCAAAAATAGCTCCTTCATCTGTGTTCCTGCCGCCCCCATCCCTGCCTTCGTGATTTGTGCTCAGAGCATGGTTGAAAGGGTTCGGAAACCTCTGGGTCTGGTTTCCAACCAGAAAAGCTCCCTGGAAAAGGGCTGAGAGCAGCCTGGTACAGGCCAGGCCAGGGGGCAGCAGTAACGGTGGGCGCCATTGCAATGGCGCTCCTCGCCCTGGCCCCTGTCACGTGGGGGAGATGGAGCCCAGTTGTGGAGAGGGCCGAAGCTCCTGCCCTTGAGCCACTGTCTCCTGGCAGGATGCTGCCGGGTGGCCGGCAGCAAGAGCCCAGGGCCCCTCATCGCCATTCCTTTCCCCCATGGCACTCCTGAAGTTAGGTGGGACCACGGGTGTCCTGTGCAGATTGCAAAGAAGGAACAGAGGCCTAGAGGGTGGAAGTGACTCTCCCAAGGGTTCCCGAATGGCAGAGCCAGGGCAGGGTTGTGCTGCCTGAGCTGTCTGTGGGGCTGTCAGTTGCTTGTTGAAGGTGGCACCTCACTGCCAGAGGTGACCCAGCCGCTCACTGAGTCACACTCTGTTGCTGGATATCTAGGGCAAGCGCCTATCAGAGTTTCTTTCTTACTTAATGTCATTATCCTTATTTAATCAGGAAAATGATATTACCATGCCATTACCCCATCTCCTTGCATTTGGGTGTCCATGTTTATGACTGCTTAGGTTTAGGACCACCCAGAAATACTTTCTGATTTCATTGTCACTTCTCCAGAAATGAAAGGATAATCAGTGCAGAGGAAACGATGAACTCAGCTCAGGGCTAATGTTCTTTTTGTGCCTGAAGCCCTCTTCTCCCCCATCCTCCTACTTTCTGCCCATGCCCAGCATATTTTGCTGGGCCTGGGTACCGCTTAGTTTTCTGTTTGCTTTCAGTACGAAGAGAGAGAGAGAGAGAGAGAGAGCGAGAGAGAGGAAGGCAGGAGTCCTCAGCTCCTTCTTAAGTCATTCTGTGATTATAAGTTCTTTTGTTTGTTCTAATGTTTATTTTCCCTTCCTGCTTCCTCCGATTAATTCATTAATTAAAACATTTATTCAGGGAAGAATGTTTTCACACTTCTTTGCTTCCCGCCCCACCGGAAGTAAGGATGTTGCCTCAAAGAGAAGTGGCTTTAGGAATCTCAAGAAGAGTTCTCAGCTTGGCATAAGAAAGCCCATCAGCTAAATAGACCACTGGCCCTGACCCTTTCTCTCGGCACTGCCGAAGCTTTTAGCAGAGATAAAATGCTAGGATTAAATGTGGTTTCAAGGGTGAGGAGTAAATTAGCATGTGTCACCCTGAAAATGATGACACACTGACAGACCCATTAGAAGGACATGTTTTATGAGTGAATGAAGAAGTTAAGCATAGGTCTGGGATCATCTGGGTTTGCACACATTTGAAGAATGTCAGTGTTCAGCAAATGAGTCATTTATGTCATAGGGTGTATTTTTTTGCAGTATGGCCTGTCTCGTTACACTGCATATGTCCTTACTAGCAACAGAAGTCACAGCATATCTCCTCAGAGCGTTAGAAACCCCAAGGAATACGGTTGTCTTCCTCCCTGAGCTTGTTGATCGTCATAAACACAGTGTTAAATTAGATGAGGCTGGTGGACATAGGACTTGAAGTGGTAGAAGATCTCTCTTTAGTTTACCAGTAGATGGTCAACACCACTTTTCTCCTGCAACACTCAGAAAAGCCTGCAGGTGTCTTAAGGAATGAGAGAAACTCTTTCTATTTCCAACCTTTCTGTGGGTATTACCCTGAGAGGGCTAGTGTGAGAATCAAAGGAGATATTGTGGCTGAGAAGGCTTTAGAAATCTAAGAGTTGAATTATAGTTACTGCTCTGATAAGTTATTATGGGAAGCAGAAAAAACGAGCTCTCAGTCACTGGAAGTTTCCTTCATATATTGAGCTGTCCAGACGATCAGTTCAGTACTTTAATCCCTGAAATTCCCCTTTATTATTTCTTTTTTGACTTTTCTTAGGATAAAAGTAATTTATTCTAGTTGTATACCTCCATCTTATTAAAGTATCTCAAAGCTCTTACCGTTCCCACTTGCATTTTATTAAAACAGGCTTTTCTGAGATGGAAAGTGGCATGGGATGCACTTTTAAGTAATACCTTAAAATTATGTAAATAATACTTACCCTTGGGGGAAAATGAGAAAAAAAAAAACCCAGGTAAATAGATAAATACAAAGAAAAGTCAAAATCACCTGTGACCTCACCACCTTCGGATACCTCTCAGTATTTGAGCTGTATTCTTCCAGATGTTTCACACACAGAGACACACACCAATTATAGTTCAACGTAAAAATAAGATCGTATCATACACACTATTTTGTAAGCCTCTCTTTTAAAAATATATCATGCCTGTCTTTGGCAGCATGGTTAAACGGTTCCTTAGCATCCTAATATATGAAGCACCACAGTTCTCTTTTATATTTAGCTCGTTTCTGGGTTTTGCTTCTTTTAGACCATGATGCGTGTAGTCATCACTCTGTAAATTCTTGTGCACGTTATTAGTGCTGCCACTCTCTACTACTTCTGTAACCTTGGGAAGGTTGTGCAATCTGTGTGCCTCAGTTTCCACATCTGTGAAATGGGGGTGATAACAGTACCTACCTCCTGGTGTCGCAAAGATGAAATGAGT